>NC_138983.1:75302031-75733708 GCF_964341445.2 Mesoplodon mirus | reverse complement strand
CAGGATATAGAATATAGTTCCCTGTGCTCTACAGTAGGACCTTTTTGGGGTTTTTTTAAATACATGCACTTTTTAAAAATAAATGTATGTATGTATGTATTTTTGGCTGTGTTTGGCGTTTGTTGCTGCACGCGGGCTTCCTCTAGTTGAGGTGCACATGCTTCTCATTGTGGTGGCTTCTCTTGTTGCAGAGCACGGGCTCTAGGTGCCTGGACTTCAGTAGTTGTGACATCCGGCTTAGTTGCTCTCTGGCATGTGGGATCTTCCCGGACCAGGGCTTGAACCCATGTCCCCTGCATTGGCAGGCATATGCTTAACCACTGCGCCACCAGGGAAGTCGCATGTAGGACCTTTTTTGTTTCTCCATCCTGTATATACACCAGTTTGCATCTGCTGATCCCAAACTCCCAATCCAACCCTCTCCCACCCCCTCCTCCTTGGCAACCGCCAGTCTATTCTCTATGTCCTTGGTTATGTTTCTGTTCACACATAGGCTGTAACCAGGCTCTTAATTACTTTGTTATCCTGTTTCCTTGTTAAGAGAAGAAGGGTTTAAGGAAGACACTGAGAGAAGCCAGTGACCAGTAGAAGTGCAAAAACAGTGGGGCTGTCAGAAAGCACACCTGTCTCCTTCCCCCATCTGAGCAGAACTTTTAAACGGCAGAGTATGTAAGAGTATGTGATGACACATCTCTGGATTAAATGATGTCTCCCTGGTAAAACATGCACAGATAAGTCTTTAGTTCAGTCAGAGTGAAAGGTGAGATCAGAGAAAAGCTGGAGTGTCAGATTTCTGGTAGAAGGTCCTGCCTGATTGTTACTAAGAGGGCTACTACAGTACTAGTTAGTTCCTTAGTCATGGGTTGAGTGTTAGAGGAGTGAAACAACGAGCAAGATGTAGTGTTGGCCCTTTAGCAGTGGAGTGAGAGGGGAAGACGCACAGCAGATGTCTCATCCTGCACGTGACCTGCTGTGACGGGTATATTCAGGGCGTTTAGTCAGTGTTTGTGGAAGAAGAGGGGGAGCCGTGAGGCAAAGAAAAGTCATCAAAAGAGGCAGTCCCTAAGCTAAGTCTTAAAGGACTCGTGAGAAACTGGTGAGTCAGCCGGTGAAAGGCACGGATACTCAAGGCAGAGTGGACAGCGGAAGTCCAGAGCCGTGAGTGTGCGAGGGGTGTGTCACAGAGCCACAGGCACAGGCTCTGGAGGATCAGTGCAGTGTCCCCAGGCAGCGGCAAGTGCCCCTAAAGGAGGCAGCGAGGAGGAGGAGAGCGGGTCTTAACCACCCATGTGTGTGGAGCTGGTTTCCTCAGAAAATAGCTAAGAATGGAAGGGACAAGTTCAGGTGGCATTTTAGACCACTGACGTCAGTATGGATGAGGAATCTGAAGAAGCCTGGAGATAATTATGCCCCACTCTTCTGAGGAGCAGTGCTTTATATTTTCAAGTGGGATTTTCACGCTGCCACCTCCTCTCCTGTCCCTACTGAAAGGTTTATAGGCCGGCAGAAGGGAGAACCTGGCTTAAGGAAAGTTAATCAGGTTCCTTTACTGTACAGCTTCTCGGGGCTGCTGTAGGCTAATGTTCATTCTGGATCGTCACAGCAGGCGTATGGTACACAGCCATCCTCAAAGCTATTTGACCCTAGAGTCCTTTTCGAATAGAATGTCTAACAACTGGTTCCACCAAACAGCAATTTCGTAACTTCTAGACCAGGTAATGGCAAGAAGAAAGGGGTCTGAAATAAGGTATAGATGAAGGGAGGAAATAAGTTCTAATTGTATTTAGGAAATTACCAGCAAGACTTGACCTTGGGAAGTAAGGAAGAAGTAGGAGGCGGAGGCTGAACCCCCATCTGTGTGACTAAGGTTGGGTGGTGGTATCATTGAGTTTGGAAATAGGGGATAAAGAACTGAAGTGGGGAAAAGACTTTAGTTCTGGACATGTAGAATTTGAAAGCACCTGTAGAATTCCGAAGACAAACTGGTAGATAACTGGACATGCACGTGAAGACATGGAAAGATAAAAATTTGAATGTCACCAGCACATAGCAGCCATTAAAATCATGAAAATGGATGAGATTTCAGAGAATTGTGAGTACTGACAACGTTTAAGTAATAAGCAGAGAAAGAATTCTGGGAAGGAGAGAGGTGATAGAGTTTCAAGAAGGAGGAAGTAGATGACAGTGTCATCCTTCAGAGAATGTAAGTGTCCATTGGATTTGGGCAGTTAGGTCCCCAGTGACCTTAGAGCAGTGCAGTGAAGTGGTGGACGAAAAGCCAGATGGCAATAAACTGAGGGTGTAGGGCTGCCTGTCGGGGCCAGGCGGGGCTAGTGAGGACAGTGGGAATAGGCTACTCTCAAGGAGTTTGGATGAAAAGAGAAAATAATTAGCAAAAAAGAATTTTTTAGAATGAGAAGGACTTCTATTTTATATGTTGAAATGAAGGAACCAATAAAGGAGATCCTGAAGATGTAGACAATAATTTAGAGAATTGGGGAAACATGGACATATGAATAAGAAAAAAAAAACCTTGCACAGTATATAAAAATCACTTGTATCCTTCAAGCTGGATGGATACTGGTAAGTTTGGGAGGAAATAAAGGTAAGAAGAGATAGAAGTTAAAGAAGTTTATACTGATAGCCTCAGTTTTCTTTGACACAGATTTTTCAGAGACACATATATACGCATACATAATTACCGTTTGAAAATTCTTTCATAGTTACATGTTTTATTAATCACGTCTGAGAAAAGTCACTGATTTTCATTTTGTACAGCATTATCTTGTAAGGACAAGATACAGTGACAACTTCCATGCTTTTTGCATATCAGAGCTGACACTGAAAGTATCTGCATAATTTAATTTTCACTTCTTATTTGTAATAAGTTTATCCTTAGGAGGATACTTTCATAGTGTTTGATCACAGATGAGTTTGGGCATTGCTATCACTCAATCATGTTAAGCATCTGTCAGGTTCTCTCCTATACTATATATTAATTTTTTGTCCGTTAAGCAAATATTTATTGGCGGTCTGTGGGAATAAGATACACCTAGGTCCTCTTTCCTTGGTATATTCACAAAAGCCTCTGAAACTAAATTTCCAAGTCAGGCCATACTAAGGCCTGGCATAATAAGTTTTCATTGTTAACAGTTTTTTTGTGTTTGTGGGGGTTTTTTGTTTTTATTTTTTTGAAGCAAGGATAAGACACTGTCTTAACTCAGTAGTTGTCCATTCATTAATAAGTCAAAGAAGACATTGATAAAGCATGGTGTTTTGAATATCCTTTCCACAGAATAGGTAATGGGCCATCCTGAAACTCTGGTGAGATGCTTATCATTTTCAGATTTTGGAGTGGCTGAGAAAACCCTATTACACCTTGAATTATCACTAGAAACATGAATTCAGCCAAATAAAAACAGTGCCTCTGCCTACTGAGGTGGTCAATTTCCATCTCAACAAAAGTGACCAGTTCTCCTTTAGATTAAAATCAAGAAAATCCCCTCTGTCCAGGATGCAATAATGGGGTGCACGAAAGAGGAAAACTGGAGCTATTCCCTCTTTACACCTGAACAGTGAATTCATTCTGATATCAAATATTTGTTATGATTCTGTTATGACCAGGTGCTTTATTGTTTAGAGATCAAGTTACTGTTCATTCTTGGTAAGTAAGAAAAATCCACGTTTTAGGACTCTGAATAGTAACTTTATATATATTATATATATATATATTAAAAATAAATATGTATATTATATGTAATATATATTCCACCTATTCAACAAAATTGTAACTTTCATCATCTCTTACGAATGATGAACTGTATTCACTCTTTGGAAAGGGCTTATAGGGAATTAAAGTCTCCATATACTTTTTATATAAGACCGTGGAAACCAAATTCTCAACTGGGAGCAAACTTAGGTTTTGCTCTGAAGGTTTATGCTTGCCTGGCCTTAGAGTGGTAGGCCAGGAACTCAAGTTTTTTTCCTCTAAGTTACTTTCATTGATGCCACCCTGAAAAAATTTGGAGGGAGTATTTTTGAAATAGCTTTATCTCAGTAACCCTTTAAAAATGCTTCAGGGTATGGGGAACATAACTGTCAAAATGTTCAAGCAACTCTTGTTGATTTAAGTGTAACTGATCAGGAGCAATACAGGAAGGAGCTGAGTACAAAAGACAAAAGGCGTGAGGCTATTTCATGTATTGTTTTTGGCTTATTGTCCAAAACAGAGAAAGTCTCATACACTGGCGCAGCCAAGGTCCCCTACTGTTCTCTCCTTTTAGTAGAAATAAAAGAGAGCTCGTTTCTCAATAGCAGCATTCTATCCTTAAGTGGGTACACAGTGATATTCTGATGGTCTCTGGAGCAGAGAATAATTCCGTGGCAGCTCTGACCTCCAGTCACCGGGTCCTCTGTAACTTAGTCTTTCATGGCCAAGGACTATAATCATTATTTCGATTTATATTTAGCATCTCAAAATGGAAAGGATTCCATGGACAACAAAGCAGGAAGTGATTTCATGAAGTGTTTTAGTATGGATAAAACAATAAACTATAAAAATACAAATCATCAGTAAAGCTTTTTCTTTCCAGAGAACTATATTCAGAAATTAATGTAAGCCTCTAAGGTGCGCATGTGTGTTTTTTCACCCATGATCATGTCTGTATGTGTGTGCATTCCACTGCTACAGGAGACATACACAATGATATCAGATTTGTACTGGTTTCTCCCAAGAACTGTGTGCTCGCAGGGTTCGTTCAGGAAGGTGAGTGCCCTACCACCACATCACAGTCATATCTCATCACCTTCGGCAGGAATAGTTTAAACTTTAACCTCATATGCAGGCTTATTAAATTAGTGTTACTCATCAGAACTTGCTTACTAATAAAACAAGCTGAATTAGCCACTGCAGAATCATATTTGGAAATTCAATGAAAATTTTACATTTTTAATAAAGGCCCAGAAATATTATTTCAGAGCAGGTGGTACAGAAAACTGGTCAAATTTGACATTCATTCATCACTGAAGTGTGGAACATGACAGGTGAAAATTGATATTGATTTCTTTCCTCTAATATTTGGAAGAGTTCTAACAGGTAAATCAAATGAGATAACAAGACATATCAAGTCTCACTCATTTCTATGATCACATCCTCCCCACATATCACTCCTTCGCCTGCCATGTTTTGAATAATTCAATGCCCATAGTCTTTCCAGTCCAGTGTATTATAAGACACACTCAAGCTGGGTTTCAATCATATCAGACTGAAAGCTGAACATTTTAGGAAGGATTATTTAAAACCAAATGCGTCTTGAGCCCAACAGCCTTTGAAACCAAACAATCCTGGGAGTTCAGTTGGATTCAGAAAATTCAGTAATCCTATTTGATGTATGTTAACTGTATCAATATTAACAACCTTCTGCTGGATTTCAGCACTGATTTGAGAGCTGAGTTACTACTGGTCTTGTATTTTACCTAGTTGTGAAAGCACTGAGAGAGTTGTTCTTGGGTTGAACTTGACCCGCCTCTGGGAATGCTCTCTGTTCTATCCATCTTGAAAAGCTTTATTCAAGTGCATTTCTCGGCCTTCCTTCTCTTCCCTTGCACCCCTTGGGAAAACGAAAGATGCTCAAATATAGATGTGAACACGGCAGGTGCTCTGATGGCAATGGTGTCTTTCAGCTTCCCAATAAAAAATTATATTGCTGACCACCCATTTGACTGAAAAGTGACGCATTTTACTGACAGATATCTGGATTGAGATGCCAAAAGAAATAGGTCATTTCAAATTTCCTTTTTAAGTCATAGCTTTGTGTTGCCACACTACTTGTTCAAAACTTAGATCATGAAGGTTCCTTCCTATGACCTGCAAATAATGAAAATGTTCTTCAATAGGCTCTATGAAAAGCAAGCAGAGGGGCTTCCCTGGTGGCACAGTGGTTGGGAGTCCGCCTGCCGATGCAGGGGACACGGGTTCGTGCCCCGGTCCGGGAGGATCCCACATGCCGCGGAGCGGCTGGGTCCGTGGGCCATGGCCGCTGGGCCCGCGCGTCCGGAGCCTGTGCTCCGCAACGGGAGAGGCCGCAGCAGTGAGAGGCCTGCGTACCGCAACAACAACAACAAAATAATAAAAAAAAAATAAAGCAAGCAGAATATTCCTAATTATCAATCTTTCTCTTGAGTCATATAGTTCTTGTAATTTCAAGGAAGAGAAACTCAAATGTAAAGTGTTACAATAGCCAAGCATACCGGCACTATTATCTAACCATTCAGCAATTTTCTCTGCCAAGTCACTCTGAACCTTAGACTACTGAGGTTGTCTTCTTAATTAATTTTTAAAGTTCTCCTCTTTTGAGTTAAAAATGGCCACAATTTTATAAGTAAAATTAAAGAAAAATACCAAATAGAACATCTGAGATGTTTCCATTAGGCATTATATATATATACATAAATTTAATAGATATACATATATAAATGCACTGGGATAAATCTCCATCTTCTGTGTCAGTCGGACATAGGTCCGTTTTCTTAGGAATAGGGAACTCCTTTCACAATGGAAGTGAGGAAATTGGCAAATGTACACCATATAAGTACTTTTGGATGGTAGTGACCAAGTTCTCAAGACACACACACACACACACACACACACACACACACACACACTGAAGAATATCAGAACACTTAACATTTCAAAGACACAGGAAGAGAAATGCAAGTTTCCCCTAGAAAGCCTTTTGTTTTTTTGAAGTCAGAATTCTGAAAAGACGTTTTTATCAAGCCAGCTTTTTCTAACTTAACTGCATATGCAATAAAAGAGTCCTATCTTAGTCATTTTTAGGGCAAGATTTTCTTTAAGTCCCAAGAAAGTAAGCACTTGTAAATGTAAATTTTGTATGGACATAAACCTGGCCAGGATATCCGTTGGAAGCTGGAAATCTGTTGTTGTTCCTTTTCCTTTTGTATTGAAAGCTAAGTTCCCCATTCTGAGTTCAATTTGTGAAGATCACTTTTATTTTGACAAACTCTATTAAAGTAGCCAATTCAAGGAAGACAGGTTAGTCTTCCACCTAATTACCCAGTCCAACTTTTACTCAGTGTCTTTCACCTGAGCACCTTTCACCTCAGAGTCTTTCAACTGAGGATAAACCACGCAGTGTCTAAACTGAGCAAGATCTTCCCAGTGTCTTTTAAGTGAGGCTAACCCACTTGAGCAAAAGTCTTCCCAGTGTTTTTCTACCGAGGTTAAGCTCTCAGTGTTTAAACTGAGTAAAAATCTTCCCAGTGTCTTTCACTGAGGATGACCCAGGTACTTCTTCTTGAAACCAAGTTTCAAGGATAACCTACTACTCAAGAGAAGAGTTTAACACCACTGAATAAAACTTAGGATCATCAACCAAAACTGGAGATCCAAGAACCAGGAGATACTCACCCAAATTCGTCTGGACTCTCTGAGAAAGCGGACAGGCCCAAGAAGCCTCTGCTGGTGCCAGGACTCTGGATCCTCATAGAGTTCAGGCAAAGAAGAAAAGTCTGCTCTGGGCCCCTTCATTGGTTGCCAAGACTGCTGACTGAAAAATATGCACAACCCAAAAGGAGAATTATGTTTTATTTGGCAGATTTTCTGAGGACTTAAGCCCAGAACACAGCCTGTCAGATCACTCTGAGGAACTGCTCAGAAGACCTAAGGGAGCAGTCAAGAAAAACCAGGTAGTCAGAACATCAAAAGATTACTATTAATTAAAGAAAACTAGACCTCGCAAGTTAAGGACTTTAGCATTTTTCTATGTATGAGAAGATGAAAGAATCTGGGCTCCGTGAAATCATTCCTTTGATATGCACCTTAACTCTAGAACCAGTACCCTGTTTTTCTCCATCCCGAATCCCCTCAAGGTGCACAGTTGAGGGTTCCCGCTTTGACGTCTGACTTGATGACTGCAACATCCTTTGTCTACTGATATGGCAGGGAACATTTTTCATCCACGGGTAAGAAATTGAGAAAATTAACATAATTCAAGATATAAAACCATTACAATACTAAAAATTCCCAAATGTCAAACAAACATAAGTACCCTTGACCTGTAAAATGGAAGATGCCAAAGAAGGGAAAAAAAGAAACAATAAAGAAAATGTAGAAAATAAAGCATAAAATAAGATGGCAGAAATCAATAACAGTAGAACAATAATTAAATAAATCAAGGTAAATGTTATCATAAGATTTTTAAATTTCAAAAAAAAAACCCCATCAAACAAAACATATTGAAAATAAAGTAATAGAGAAAATTTAGAGAGCAAATATGAATGCAAGGAAGACCTGTTAGGTAGTTAGTCAGACATTAGCAGCAAGGAGGTGACAGTGGTGAGAAAGACAAGAAGAAGAAATTGAGTCACACCCAGCCATCTGGGGACTCTCCCTTGACTCCACCCAGAACGGGAGAAACTATGGTCGGGTGGTGGGCAGCTTATCCTGATAAAGAGAGCCAAGTAACACAAGGGGACTTCTCCAGGCTGTGCATGCCCAGACCAGACAGGCGTATAACCTATAGTAAATCCAAACTCATTATACCATAATTACAATAAATTACATGTGGTTTTGCCCCTCCCCCCACCCAGTAGGCATTTCTTGGGGATTCAAGGATGAGAGCATGCGCAGCAGAAAACTTGTTCCATAGCTCAGGACTGTCAATCAAATAATGATCCTTGTCACTCACCCCCACCTCTCTGCAAAATGCTCCTTAAAAGCGCTCGTAAGCCTTTATAGGAATGCTGCTTTCAATTTGCAGAAACAGTACACCCATCCCCCCCCCACCCCGAGAGTGTACCTTTGCTTCGATATACTTTGCTTTGGGCTTGCTTCACTTCGCTGAAATAGCCTGTTCTCAGAAACAGCCTGCTCTTTCTCTCTCCTTCTCTCTCTCCCTCTCTGAGAGTGTACCTATGCTTAACTAAACTTTGCTTTCTGCTTAAGCTTAACATGGGAGTTTGCGATCCTTTGCTTACTATCATGGAACCAAGATAGCTGGTCCAGGCCTTCCACTGACCTCCTCGGTTGAAGCTATTTTGTTACAAAGCATGTCCACATGGTGACAGACCTAAGTCTAAATTTTGATAAAAGGTGGAATTAAGGTGAGACTATCATATGGGAGGAAAAGACTGTAGGAAAAATAGTAGATGTAGGAGATATGTTTGTGAAAGTGCACATTCATGGCAATATAGCCAAATAAACTCACATGCCCACGTTCCCACTAAAACTGTATAAAATTATGACCAACAAGCAGAGAATACACATTATTTTAAAGCCCTCATGGGGCATTAAGACATATTTACCATGTGAATCCTTCAGTGAATCTTGTGTTACTGCTAAGGGGTAGGAAGTGGTGTCATAAGGGAGTTTTGTGTAAGACTCAAAGCTCCCTTTCTATATGGTTCAGGCTGGACTTGAAGCTTCAGGGGCCTGGGAGGATGGGGCAGGAAAGGCAAGGCACACTCAGAAAAGAGAATACATACATAACACACTAGGGATATCTGAAGAGGCTGCTCAAGACCTGGCTCAGCCCCAAGGGTTTGACCCCTAGTCCTACTCTTCACCCTACAGCCCTTTAGGGTCAGGACCTTGGCTCACCCTAACCCATTCCTAGCTTCCGGGTATAGAATGAGTGCACATATCTGAATGTTAGTGTTCTCTCAAAATTTACATGTTGAAATCCTACCTCTTAAAGATAGGAGGCCGGGCCATGCAAAAGTGCTTATGAGCTTTCATGAATGGGATTAGTGCCTTATAAAAGAGACTCCAGAGATATCTCTAGCCTCCTCCCATCATATGAGGATACAGAGAGAAGGCTCCAGCTGTGAACCAAGAAGAGAGCTCTCACTATGAGGTGGCCATACTGGTGACTTGATCTTGGGCTTCCCAGCCTCCAGAACTGTGATAATAAATGTCTGTTGTCTTTAATCTACCCAGTCTATGGTATATTGTTATAGCAGCCCTAATGGATTCAAAATTTATCTGGAGAGTGGGGACTGTCTTATCGTTGCAAACTAAGAAGTTGGGTTGAGACAACATATGAAAGATTTTTTTAAGTAGAAAATTATGGATTATTGGATTTGAAAGTACTAGATTGGTTAAGGAAAATGAGTACGTGTGTGTGTGCGTGTTTGCAGTGTGTCCCAAAAGTTTTTGTGCAGTTTAAAGATTTACTAACTCCAGAGTTATAAACACTACAAACTTACAAAAATATCATTTGAAGGTTTAACTGTTACCAGATGCAAGTCTGTGTGCCTGATGCACAGTGAGGCTAAATACTGAAACACCAGAGTTTGGAGCAGAGAAAGGTTTACACAGTGCCATGCAAGAAGACACGTGGCTCATGCCCAGGAAAAACCCCAAACTCCCTGAAGGCTTTCAGCAAAGCCTTTTTAAAGGCAAGGTGAGGGAGGGGCATGGCTAATTGTTGCAAATATCTTGGTGTTGGATCCTTTGTTCTAGCAGCTGGCCAGATGGGTCAGATCCTGGTCAGGTCACGTGTTCCTGTAAACCTCCAACAAAACAATTATTATTTTCTGTTCTGCAACTTTTTATCTCCAGGAATGGGCTCTTAAAAGTCAGAGCCTTAGAAATAGGCTATCCTGTATATTTCAGGCTCTAGGCAACATTGTTTTACAAAAAGTGCAGAGCCAGCCTGGGTCACAGGGATGGACAGAGTTAGCTCAGGCAACAAAGCATAAAGATTAAAGTAAAAAAGATCTGATGTGGAGTCAGATTTGTTCTTCCCTATTATATAACTATTTATAATTCTTTCATACTTATGAATTTTGAAAAATAAATTATTTTAATTTTTGTGTGTAGTTCCCTCTGATAGAAAATGAGGCAAAACATACACTATTCAAAATTCACAAAACTAAATAAGTGTAAAAGAAATTCAAGTTCTATCCCTGGGTGTACACAAGACACAAACATGACGTGGGAAAGTTGGAGCTGAGGACAAAGGAAATCCTGAGTAAAAATGTCTGTGAAACAGCCAGTCTTCCAGGGTCAGCTTAAGATGTTCAAGAGTTATCAAGTTGGTGGGCCTCAAGTAAAGGTCTCTAATGGATGAAGGAACCAGGTTCCAGATGGAATGAACAGAAAATTGACTAAGGTCTCTCTGACAGGATGAGAGTAGTTGGAAGGAGGGATCTGGAAGCCCCAGGAGGGTGCAGGTGTCTGTGGGTCTGGATGGGAAGGAAGGGCAGTGATTCAGCCTCTTTCTCTTATTGCCCCTCCCCCACACTCAGGAGCCCTTTGTGACAAGGCCACAGCTCTGTGATGCAGGCCTGGGGTTCTGCCATCAAGTGAACTCCCAGTGCTCTGTTGCCTGAGGGCAGCAATGCAGTTCAGAAGATGGAGAATCTCTTTTCTTTGAAAAACACGGTTGCTATCTGGCTGAGATCCAGCCCAACTTCCTGGGTGATTGATATCATCCTTGGGTTCCTGTGTGGACTGGGGCTCTTCCTAATGTTACTCCCCTGCTTCCAGAGTAATCCATTCTTAGCACCACCTAGGAAACATAGAAACATCAGGAAGGTAAGAAACCTTTGGCTTAATCCCAGCAGAGATTATCTCTTTTTTTCTTATTCTTATTTCCACTTTTCTAAACCACCTAGAGAGACTCCTGAGATGGGAACTCTCAGAAAAGTAGAGAACATCATCCTTCTAGGGAAAAGCCAGGCCAGAGAGGGGTTAGAGTGGGCATGAGGATTTCTAGCCTAAGATCGTAGACCAGGAGTTCAGGTATGGTAGAGGGCTCCAGGGCAAGTCCCCAATGCAGTGACTAATGGTTAAGGACTGGATTACTAAGAGTTCAATCTCTGCAGGAAGGCTGACCCCTGAGCCCTGGTTCACCAGCCACCTTCCCACAGCGGGTGTCTCAAGTGAGACCTTCCTCTGTGTTGGGGCTGATCTAAGGGCAATGCTGAGCCCCTGAGAGCCTGAGAGAAGAGGCTGGAGTGGAGGTCTGGCCTTGGGAAGCAGAATCCTATCTGACAAAGCTCACGTGGGCATTTAGGTCTGAGAATGTGTGTGTTTCTTGATCAGAGGAACAGTGACAGAAGAAATCTATGGTGATTAAAACTTAAAAAATCCTTCTTGGGCTACCCTGGTGGTGCAGTGGTTGAGAGTCCGCCTGCCAATGCAGGGGACGTGGGTTCGTGCCCCGGTCCGGGAGGATCCCACATGCCGCGGCGCGGCTGGGCCCATGAGCCATGGCCGCTGGGCCTGTGCGTCCGGAGCCTGTGCTCCACAACGGGAGAGGCCACAACAGTGAGAGGCCCGCGTACCGCAAAAAAAAAAAAAAAAAAAAAAAATCCTTCTTTGCACTCTTCAAAGAAGAAAAACTGAAAATATTTTTATCCACTTTAAAAATAAGTAAAAGGGGAAAAAACCCCACAGAGTTTTAGTTAAATGTAGAAAGTCATGTTGTTCATGAACACAGCTTGCCTAGATAGATGACAGTGAGAGTTGGGTGTTAGCCCCTCATTTCTTCTTCTCTCTCAGCATCAAGTAGAGCTGAAGGGGAGGAGCAGGAGTAGGAAGAAAAGTGGATCTTTGAAAGGTAAGCCTTTGCCATTCAGTCCTGCGTGCCCCCGAGAGTTAGCTTCCATCTCTCCTAATCCTGAGGGCCCAGCTTCACGGTCTCTGAGGATGCCAGTGGCAGAGCTTATTCTTCAGGAAACAGAGCCTTGGGAAGGCTCGTTGGAAGGAGATCAGAGCCCAGATACTTCCCAGAAATTTGTGCTTAGAATGAAGCCATGAGGACCTAGAAATGGGGTGTGTGGACTGTGGTGGACCATTGGTGCCTGGGTTGGGAAGTGGGACCTCCAAGTCCAACTGTGGACAAGTTGTTTAACTTTGCTCAGATTCCTCTGTGTGATGACCACTGACCTTTCTCCCCTACACGGCAGTTGTAAGGGCTACAGGGGTTAATTAACGTGAAGGCACTTTGCAAAGGACAAACCCTTTTCAAGTGAGACTTACCATCACTGTCAGGGACATGTGGCCTTGGACACTGATACTTGGGCTCCAGAGTCTAATCCTCCAAAGATTTCCCTTAAAGGGCCATTGCACTCAGCCTCCTGAAAGACTCTTAGGCCTCTGCCTTCACCACCATGACCCAGTCTCCTGATTTCCAGCTTGCAGAGATTGCCTGGAAGAACTGGAGGGGACTCACAACCTGGTTTCACTTCTGCAAAGGTAAAGAATCTTTCCCCTTCTCTCCTGGGTCGTCCTTCCTCCCAGAGCCTATAATGTGACCCCAGCCCTGGGAGGGGGAGCCATGGGAGGGCGTGGCTAAAGCCCTAGGGTGAGGGAGAGCAGGAGCATTATGAAGTCAGTGTGGGGGCAGAGGAGGGTTCTTGGGCTGCAGGTGCCCACCCCTGCCTGTCCTGTCCAGCCATCCTGGCCCCATCTGCTCTCCTATAGCTGCCTGGGGAGGCTTCCTGGCAAGGGCAACTTTCATCAGCTCTCATGTCAAGACCCTCCTGGTGAGACGTGCAAAGCAGTGCCTGCTGGAGCCTGTGGAAGATACTGCTTGAAGGGTTGGGAACCCTGCATGAACACCTCCTGTAGGGTTTCCTTCCTTGATCCAGACACTCGAGAGGTGCTGGAAGCACACATTAGAAGGTTTTGGGTAAAGCACAGGTGGACCCTCCCCCTCAAGGTCCTCAAGCCCATAAATCTCTTGAAGCGGAAAAAGCTCCAACCCTCCACCGTTCTGCAGTTTGCCTCTTCCCCTTCAGCCACCTGTGTGTCTGGGTCCCACTCAACAGTCAAGTGTGCTGAGTTCCTGGAGAAACCTCCTCAGGCTCATTCAGGAGAGAAGGTGATAACAGAAGAGTCAGTTCCTACCCTGAAGAGGCCTCTCCTTGTCCCCTCAACTGTGTGTAAGGAAATCCAGAGTGCCCTGGGAGCGATTCCATCTGCTGACTACCATGGGCCCTCAAAGGCTTCTCTGACTGGACAGGAGGGCAGGCCACCTTCTCAGTCCCTCACACTCAGCCTTGTGGGCAGAACCTGGAAGAGTGAGACTGTGGAATGGGTCAAGAGGGACAGCCTAGAGCCAGGTCCAAGTTCAGCAATGGTCAGGAATGAGCCAACGGAGGAGAGTGGTGGTCAGGCCTCAGGAGACCCCTGCCATAGGGTAACAGTGATGGAGGTGAACTTAGGATCCCAATCTTTGAGAGGGGAAGAGGCCAGGGAGGCTGTGGAGGCCAAGGAGTCTCCTGCTCTTCAACCACAGTCTAGTGTTATCTTGGAAACCAAAGTGTTGACAAAATCCCAAACCACAAATGTACATATGAGGAGTTTAGAGGTGCCAGGGGCCAGTAAACGTTTCCTACTACCTAGAATGTCTGTTTTCCAACATCCAGGTGAGCCATGCCTTAACATGGGGGTTGCCAGTGAGTTTAACTCCAAAGTAAAGGTACAGTCAGACAACCAGCTTCAGGACTTTCCCAAACACATGTTCCTTGCTGCAGACAACTTGGCTTCTCAGGTGCCTCAGTGCCATCCCCAGAGAGTCCCCACCAGAGACAGGTTAGCTTCCCAGGAGCCAAGTGGCCTTATGGAAGCCCAAAGGAGCAACCTAGGGCAGCAGGAGCCCAAAACTTCAAAACTCCAAGACTCATGGAAGAGCCAGAGCAAGATGATTGCCCCTACTTACAAAAGAGAGGACTGTAGGAGGCATAAACCAGGCGAGCATGAAGAAAGGTTTAAAGAATTAGGGACCTCTCAAGCTGGAAGTATGAGCCACCCTGCCCAGGTCAGGGGAATAACAGACTCTATTGGGAGCAGATGTCTCCAGCTCATGCCAGAGAAGAAACATAGCCCTCCAGAAAGCCTCTTCAGAAAAAGGATGAGGCTATTTTTAAAGTGGATTTTCCCCAATAAAAAAGTCAATGGTCGAGATGCTCTGCAAAAATTCAAGCCCATATCAGCCACTGCCCAGAGTCACGGATCAGTCAAAAGCAGATCAATCTTGAAGAGTGAGACTGCTGAGGGTCAGGCACTCATGACAGCTGTTGGACAGATCCCAGAAGAAAAAAGAGCAATTCACCATGGACTTCATGCCACAAAGTTAAATGAACACAAACTGGAATTCCAAGTCCCAGTATGTGGGTGTTTCTGCTGCCATAGGCTTACCTCCTACCCAGAGCAACGGAGAATGATGGGTTATACAGCCTGCAGTCATAAAGCCACCTCCAAGGGCCAGAGTTGTTCTATCAGGGAAAGGGAAGTCAGACACCAACATAGTTTGAAAAGTGTAAGGTTCGACGATGAGCAGCTGGGCCTAAGGTGCCTCCCATCCTTGCCCCCCAAGAAGAGTTTGTTTCCAGTTAGTACCTGCCAGTATGGGCCAAGGATTCCAGGTGCCCCAGCCCGCCATCAACACTGTCCAAGGCATTGTCATCTTTGGGGAGGTGTCTTGCCTGGTCGACAGTAAAATCCTTCTTTAGTCTTCCCTTTAGTAGGAAGACATGTCTCCAAGTCAACATTCAGTCCATGTAGAGAAAATGATTTTCTCCTTAGCACGTCCAAGGTATTTAATGTTCTCCAATACATGTATATATATATATATATATATATTTTTTTTTTTCCTAATAAAAGCATAGTGTAATGGCTGCTGTCTCTGCTGTGCACTTTGTCTTCTAGAAGGGAGGGGCATGGAGGGAGGTGGACAGTAGCATCACAAGCTTGCTCCTTGTCTCGTGTCCCTTCATTGCACCTTATGATACTGTCATTACACAGACCAAAATTACTCTAACAATGAGACGGGAAAAACCTATGAAACCCACACCCAAGGATCTGGTTCAACCAGTCTTTCTCCTCCTTCTATGCTACTTTGAACTTTATGCAACTGTAGTGGATAGGTTTACACGATAGGGCCGGACATTCCAATTCAGGCTCCAGGAAGTGTCAGAGCCAAGTGGATGGAAGTTTGGGGGGGATAGAGTATGGGCTCTGAGTTCAGAAACAGGAGAAATCTTGCCCCTGGATCTCTTGGTAGGGAATATACAACATCTGCTCTTAAGAGTTCCTTCTCTCTCTGATGAAGGTTGGGATTGAGGTATGCCCTATGAACCCCTTTTAGCTTAGCCATAATAAAATGTACAGCATCACCCTCCCCCACCTCTGTTTTTCCTACACTTTAGAGCAGCAGCAAGGATGGCATTTCCAGCTCTGTGTGTGTAGGTGGGGGGAGTATCAGGGAGGCTGCTGAGGGCTGTGTTGAGTCCAGTCCCATATAAATGAATGGCTGCGTTCATGGGTCACCTACCTTCCACTCTATGTTAACCCCAGAGAAGGAGTTTTGGATGAATGGAATAGGGGTGTGACTGTGGGTAGTAACTATCTGATGGTCAAACACTGTGAATTTAGGGTGGGATGTAGGTGTAGAAAAATCCTTGGATCCAAGGAAGGAGGCAAAGTGGTACCAGATTCCCATAAATTGCAGTTCTGAAAGAACAGCCCCCTGACATACAACCACCATCTAAAGGCCTAAAGGGGAGGAAAAGTTAAGGGTCCAGTAGCTCACCATGGCCCCACGCCAGGGTCTCTACTCTATTCCAACTCTAAGATCACAGACCTAGAGAAACCACCTTTAGGTCAAAACAGAAGGTCAAACTTATAGAAGTAAAGCAAATCAGGGAAGGTGAATCTCTTAATACTATATTTAATAAGCTTACACATCATCACCTCTTGACTTTTAGAAAGGATAACTTAACAATAGGTGTAAAAGCCAGGACTAGGGAACTTGGGATGTGACTCCTAGTCTGGTGACCTTCACATAAACACATGGCCCAAGGACTGCTCCAGGGGAGAGGTGGGGACTGGCTTGTGATTGTGTAGTAAGCCTTGCCTGTCTCCCAGTCCTTGATCACCCCAGAGCCTGGCAGGTGAAGAAGCAATCAGACAGGATTCGTGGTGGTGTGGAGGTGACCTGTGCAAAGTGGATGGGGCAGGGTGCAATCCAGGAGTGTTCCACTGATCTGCTTCTGGCACAGCTTTTCTTGTCTCCTGACCCCTGTCCATATGGAAAAGCAGGGAGATGAGGAAGAATTTCTCTAGAGTGATTTGGTATTTTCTGCCATGTGCAGGGCGCATGGTGGACACAGCTCCAGGTGGTGTCTTTCTCATTGTGGAGATTTCTGTTCCAGCTGATGCCCCTGATCCAGATGACAACAGAAATGGACCCCATCCCCCATACCTGTCAGGCCCCTCAATACGTGGAAATGCTGTGACCTGGGGTGGAGGGGGCAGAGTGAGCACAGGACTGCTCACACCCCTGGTTTCTCCCTGGAGCCAGGCCCTACCTCTGGGCCCCGATTCCCAAGGCAGCCTCCAGAATGGGCAGAGCAGTGAGAGTGAAGCCAGGACTTGTGGGAGGGGTCGGTACCCAGAGGAGAGAGTTGACAGGGCTGGGACCTGAGCCTGGCTGCTGCTGGGTCCTCTCAGGGGCACCCAGAAGTGAGTTCTGGGAATATGGGGAAGCTGGACTTGGACCCCCCTGGCTCCTGCTGGGAGAGTGCCACAGACAGGTGATGCTGATGGAACAGCAAGAAAACAGAAAGAAGCAAGTCCCTTTGCCCTTCTCTTGCTGCTCCGTCTTCCATAAGGTACAGTAAGACAAGAAATTGAGAGACCAAAAGAAAAAAAGAAATGGAGAGACCCAGAGACAATACACAAAGACTTCACGGACACACCTCTCGAGAGACTTCTCACGCAAACACCTTTCTCAGAGATCACATACTGAGACCTCACACAGGGACCTCGTGTTGCTTCACAGACCCTCAGACAGAAACCTAGCACAGATTTAACAGATTTCCCAGAGATACCTTCCAAAGGGACCTCATACAGAGACTTCACACAGAGATCTCACCCAGAGACAACACACAGAGACCTCACATCTATTCTTCAGTATCCATTGACAAGTCTTTCTTAGTGAATATGAAACCACTTAGCAAACTGGCAGCATGATAAATATATTATCAGTTGTGCCCCTCTGAGATCCACCAGACACTCACTGTCAGCATTACTCTAAATGGGGAAATGTTGGAGAAGTTTTGTTCTTTTGGAATGTCACTGCCTCTGAACAAAAGAATTATACATTCCAAATGTAGATTTTCAAATTTCATTCTTAGGTGTTCATTAGCTTGAAGATCACATATTACATTATTTTATTTTTATTTATTTTAGAAGAATGAAGAAAATAATGTTTATTTCTTAGAAATGCATGTAGTACTCTATTTTTTTATTTTAAAAGATTTTTATTGGAGTATAGTTGAGTTACAAATTTGTGTTAGTTTCAGGTGTACAGCAAAGGGAGCCAGTTATACATGTACATATGTCCACTGTTTTTAAAGATTCTTTTCCCACAGAGGCCATTACAGAGTATTGAGTAGAGTTCCCCGTGCTATACAGTAGGTTATTATTACCTATTTTGTATATAGTAGTGTGTATATGTCAATCCCAATCTCCCAATTTATCCTTCCCCCCTTATCATCTCCTGGTAACCATAAGTTTTCATTTGTACTCTTTTTTTAGGAGAATCACAAATTTTAAGCACAACTAAAACACTGTCAGTCTCCAGTGAGAGAAAATATTTGTCCAGTTTAGTTATCATCCAGTCAAATGGTATCTGGCACATTTTTTACTTTATTGAGGACAGAACTTAAACTTGAGATGGCTTACTTGTTTCCTTTGGAAACATAAGAAAAACCTGCAACAAAGGTACTCTAGGAATGAAATAAACCAAGAAAGAAGCATCCGGACTCACATTCACTTCCCAGAGGGCTGTGTAACTAGCACGTTATTTTGCACATAATAGCTTGTATCAGGTTTGTGGGGTTTGCTTTAGTTTTTAACAGGCCAATAATCATGTGAGGATTTTTCACAAGTCAAATTTCTGGTTTTAAATTTTACATTCTGGCAAAAGTATGCTTCTGAATATTATTTTATTTCTTAAAATGTGGTAATGCCCTAAAATGATATTACACAATCATAACGTTCAGCTAACATACTTAAAAAGATGGGCTATTAAGGATTCATTCTTCAATAATTCTATGAAATGCACATTTTCTAAGACATGCAGTTAGGATCCATTTTATATTCATTATAGGGTTAACACATTGCTTTAAAAATTTTTGAAAGATTATAAAATATATGACTTAGCCTATGCTTGACATTATACATGTTACCTCATAAAATTACTGAGGGAAGGATATCTTAATATCTGAATTGAAGGTAGTGTACATTTAATCTACATTTGGCTTATAACAATGAATAATGAAAGGCTTTCATTTATTATATATCTCACACTTTCCAAAGGGTACACTTCTAAAAGACTACTGATTTCTCATTGCTAATAAGCAACCTATTGTCCTTGCCTTGGTAAAATCTATTTTAATGACAGCTGGTTCTCTCCCAGATTATCCATTGGTATTACAGCGTCACGGTCTTTTAAGAGGAGCAGGGCTGACACGAGGACTCTTTGGGCTTATTTCTACAAGAAATTTAGTTTTTCTATTCTCCTAATTAAAAAATGTATAATTATTAATTTTTCACTTTCTTATGTCATTGAATCAGAAAACAATGGACTATGGTCATGTATGTCATCTAATACTCTATCAGATCACTTTTTTTTAAATAGTGCAGCTTACTCAGGTAAGTTTACTGATCAGAACAAAATGGAATCAATTAGGAAAAAGTTCATACAGGAAAATATCCTTTTCAAAGTTGACTATTTTAACACAGTTAAATAAGCGATTATTTTTTAATCCTTTGAGTTAAAATTGTTCAGGGTGGCCAAGAAAGTCTGGAAACATGAAAAATGTCCATAAAAGCACTTTATTACTATAATACATTGAATGTGTTGCTCCTCATTATTAATTCACAGTTCATTAAGCTGGGCAAAATTACAACGAACAATGTGCATTAAAGCAAAATTCCCATCAATCATTTTCCATCTGTCATACATTCTGTCAGATGATTTGTGTGTCTAATTTTCATGGAAAAACTTGTACCTTTACTCCAGAATAAGAAATCAAGGGGGATCAATCTATTAAAAAGATATTAATATTCCCAGACTCTGTGGCCTTCAGTATTTTTTTTTAAGAAGATTCACCTAGTGCAAATCTTATAAATATTTTTACCATTTAATATGCCCAGACAAAATGGATACAAAAATTAGATAAAAGAGAAAACAACAAAAACAGATCCCCTTTGTTTTCAAAACATTTGATGTTTACATCAAAATATTTTGTTGAAAATGAAGTGATTTTTAATCTATAGTTAAAAGACACTATAATGATATTTAGAACATATTACAGATCCGGATTTTTACAAATAGATTTTTATTTAAAACAGGTCTCACACTGATATCAATAAACCAGGCACTCTAGAACAAAATGTGGAGAGATGGCAATTATGAGATGACTTCTTAATACTCCAAGGGAAAAAGATTTTTTCCAAAGTAGTCCATCTACAATATTAACCCTTAAGATCTACTCCCCTTGATAGGTTTCAATATTATTTTCTCTTTTATACACATTGACTTTATAATTAACTCCTACAGGAGGACATTTCTGGAAATGTTCCCAGATATCTACAGCCACACTTTCGGTCATGATCACACCATGGAAAAAGTAGGGAACGTCCAGATCCTGATGATCCAGGGGTTTCATAATTACCCCTTTGAGGTCAGTCAGAATCATCATCATTCCCAGAACAGGGTCGGTCTTTACATTTGTGCCCCGAGACATGCAGATTGTAACACTACCCACCCAAAGGCAAGTTGTCTTCCTTACTCAGGTTTGCAGGGGCACCACTCACTGTGGTAGCTAGAAGAGTCCGTTGCCCCCAGCCCGGACCTGCATTCTGTACTCTCCACATACACATCGTACCACAGATATACCAGTGGTGCTGATGAAACTTCCAGAAAGCTATAAAATAATGCATGCCAGGCACGGTAGATGAGGATTTAGAAAATGCTAACATCTTCTCTAGGAAATAAAGGCGACATACCTATGTGGCTTTAAGCATTTTTGTGCATTAGCTGGCCCCCTGGATCTGGGAAAAAGCATCTGATTTTAAAGTTTCTCAGCCTCATTCTCTGCAGTGAAATCTGAAGCTCTTCCTTCCTTCTCTGAGTCCAGAAGCTGGAATTGATACAGTCTGCTCTCTGTGATTTGTCTCTACCATTTGTTTCCAGTGACCACTTCAACTCAGATATCTCTGAATTCAGGGGTCACTCCTAAACTTCAGGACGAAGGTCACTGCCCTTTTTATTCCCACCACAAGTTTATGCTAGTAACCCTTTACCGTGTCAATAAATTTATTTTGTAGAATATGCCCCCTGGACTCCACCTGCTAAATCTGTTTTGTGGGCAAATCATTTGTTACTTAGCTAAACAAATTTTATAAAATCATATTTCATAAAATTGTATTTTATAAAATGTTACTTTCTTATTTCTTATTTATAAAATTGGTAAATCCAGGGATTTAGGCTTAATTATTATTTTTTAAAATGTTGGTACTCATTTTGCCAATTTTCCTTTTTACATATATCAGAAAATATGTTAAGAACTCAACTGTGAAGATACCACTATTTTTATTTTTTCTCACTTTTTGTACTTAACTTTTATAACAAACCTTTATTATTGCACAGGAAACAAGAAAGTTTGTTCCTTGGAAAACATCAGTCCTAAGAACGTACTAAGTTAAAGCTTAGCATGTTAGATCTGCGAGTAGCCTTGTCTTTTTTTTTTTTTTTTTCGGTACGCAGACCTCTCACTGTTGTGGCCTCTCCCGTTGCAGAGCACAGGCTCCGGACACGCAGGCTCAGCGGTCATGGCTCACGGCTCCAGCCGCTCCGTGGCATGTGGGATCTTCCCGGACCGGGGCACGAACCCGTGTCCCCTGCATCGGCAGGCGGACTCTGAACCACTGCGCCACCAGGGAAGCCCAACCTTGTCTTTTTTTTAATGATGCTTTTTTCTGAATTGGTTAAAAAAAAAAAAAAAAAAAGCCTTAAGGCTTAGGAACAGAAGCAAACTGAGAATTAAAATCCAAATCATTCAAATGAAGTTTGTCAGAACAGTTTGTGTGTGGAGAGGACAGCTTCTAGGCACTTCAGAGGAACCAGCAGGACAGAATTGAGAATAGCCAGCACCTTACAGGGCTTCTCACAGAAATGCTTTAATGCAAAGAGGTGACTGGATTTCACAGGGAGACCAGGGAGAGGATGCAGAGATAATTAAATCACATTCAAGCACCTGTTTACCTGGGCGTTAAGTTCCTTCATATTGTGGTCAGATGCTGTTTAGGGGGACACTGGCGCAGGGGAGGTGTTGGGAGGATGAACTCTTTTCTGAGTGATTTTGCAAGTGTGAAAATTCATCCAACAGAGATGCTAGAAAAATTTGCTCCTAGTAGCGAGCGTCCAACATGATATTTTGGGACAAAAATGTGTATTTGGAAGAATTTTTCACAAAAGAGCAGTGATGGGAGGAAAAGATTCATATGGGCCTGGCTAGTAATATTCTTCCTTCACAATTTTCTTGTGGGTTCCTGAGGCCTGTTGTGACTGCTTGGAGACCTGGTCCCCAAGCAATGGCCCTCTTTGTCATACTCAGGGTAACCCAGGAAGTTGCTTGTCTGAAGCAGAAAAGGTTCTCCCTTCCACTCATGTCCTCTTGCTGATCAGATGAACACATGGCATCATCTACAGCTGAGAGGTGTTTGTTAACTACCTTTGTTTCATAGGACACAACTCATATATACTCTACAGTAATGTTTATCACTGTCTTTTATAATCTCAAGGTAAGAAGTAATCAGTGTTAAAATCATTCTACTGGAATAACAAAGCACATGATTTTTTTTCCCTAATAGTGATTGTATTTGTTTGCTAGGGCTGCCATAACAAAAGACCACACTGGCTACTAGGTGGCTTAAACAACAAAAATATATTTTCTCATAGATCTAGAGGCTAGAAGTCCAAGATCAAAGTATCAAGTTTAGTTTCTTTGAGGTCTCTCTCCTTTGATGGCTACCTTCTCGCTGTGTCCTCACATGGTTGCCCCTCAGTCTGTGCATGTCTGTGTTCTAATATTCCCCCCTTATAAAGATACAAGTCATATTGGATTAGAGTCCATCCATATGATCATTTTACCTTAATTTTCTCTTCCAAAGCAGTATTTCCAAGTAGAAGTTAAGCTTACGGTACAAGCAATCAGGTATTTAATAAGAGGCATTGCTATGGAGACAAAAAAAAAAAAGGTTAATAATTGAGGCAAATTTCATATCAGTTTTTGAGTTCTGAGGGTAGACAGTTGAGAAGATCTCTAAATGTCGGGGTTAAAGCATCTTTTGTAGTTTGAATGTCCATCAGATGTTCAGGTAAACTTTCTGAGTGGTCCATATAGCAACAGGAACGAAGAAGACTGTCTAAACATGAGCTGCTGTGGAGATTTCTCTGAAGTTTATATTAAGATATCTACCTTCAGTATGCAGGACTTCAGAAAAAAAGGCAGTTTTAGTTTCAATTATTCCAAGTCAAAAGGGTGGGAGAAAATTTGGAAACACTAGTTTGGAGAGTTGTAGTCAGGTAGTGGAGGAAACTAGAAAAATTCAGGATATAGTCCAGTTTTCAGGTAATTAACAAAACTTCAAGGAAAATTAATAGCACTAGAATCTAATATCCACAATATGTATTTTGGTTTCTATCGAAAGATAATTTTTCTCTCTAAAATCACCCTCATTTCTATCAAAGATAGCCAAATTAAGACAAATTTGTTTGCAAAATAAGTCTAGATTCAAAAAACTTGGTCTTATTTATATAAGTATAGCAAGGATTGTGACTGACCATATAGGCTTATTTTTTATTTTTATTTTTTGCTTTTATTAAGAGAATTTATTGCCTCTCTCTCCTCCCAATAGCTCAGACATGAAGAAGCAACATCAGAGGAAGACAGACAGACAAATGGCTCTTTGAGTTTGTCCTGCTTGGCACTGGTGAAGGAAGAGGCAGCTTTCTCAAAGTTTTTATCTGCTTAATTGGATGTAGTAGAGAAAGGGAACAAGGAAAGTCAGAGGGTAAGTGAACAGGCTCTGCACCTACCAAGGATGTGTTATCCTCCTAATCGTCCCAGTAGGAATATTCCATTCATGTTCTTTGATCTGATCCTTGCATTGGAAGACACTTCTTTTTTTAATCTCTTTTTTTAAATTTAATTTTAATTTTATATTGAAGTATAGTTGATTTACAATGTTGAATTAGTTTCAGGTGTACAGCAAAATGATTCAGTTATACATATACATATATCCATTCTTTTTCAGATTCTTTTGCCATATAGGTTATTACAGAATATTGAGTAGAGTTCCCTTTGCTATACAGTAGGGTCTTGTTGATTATCTATTTTATATATAGTAGTGTGTATATGTGAATCCAAACTCCTAATTTATCCCTCCCCATACCTTTTCCCTTTAGTAACCATAAGTTTGTTTTTTAAGTCTGTGAGTCTGTTTCTCTTTTGTAATTAAGTTCATTTGTATCATTTTTTCAGATTCCACAGATAAGTGATATCATATGATATTTGTCTTTCTCTGAATGACTTCACTTAGTATGATAATCTCTATGTCAATTCATGTTACTGCAAATGGCATTATTTCATTCATTTTTATGGCTGAGTAATATTCCATTGTATATATGTACCACATCTTCTTTATCCATTCATCTGTCAATGGACATTTAAATTGCTTTCATATCCTGGTTATTGTGAATAGTGCTGCACTGAACACTGGGGTGCATGTATCTTTTGGAAGTATAATTTTCTCCAGATACATGCCTAAGAGTAGGACTGCTGGATCATATGGTAGTTCTATTTTTAGTTTTTTAAGGAATCCCATAATATTCTCCATAGTGGTTGAACCAATTTACATTCCCACCAACAGTGTAGGAGGACTCCTTTTCTCCACACCCTCTCCAACATTTTTGTAGTCTACAGTTTGTAGACGTTTTGATGATGGTTACTCTGACTGGTGTGAGGTGATACCTCATTGTAGTTTTGATTTGCATTTCTCTAATAATTAGCGATGTTGAGCAGATTTTCATGTGCTTTTTGCCCATCAGTATGTCTTCTTTGGAGAAATGTCTGTTTAGATCTTCTGTCCATTTTTTGATTGGGTTGTTTGCTTTTTTGATATTGAGCTGCATGAGCTATCTGTATACTTTGGAGATTATTCCATTGTCAGTCTCATCATTTGCAAATATTTTCTCCCATTCTGTAGGTTGTCTTTTTGTTTTGTTTATGGTTTTCTTTGCTGTGCAAAAGCTTTTAAGTTTTATTAGGTCCCATTTGTTTATTTTAGTTTTTGTTTTCTTTCCTCTAGGAGGTGGATCCAAAAAGATATTGCTGCTGTGAAAGAGTGTTCTGCCTGGATTTTCCTCTAAGAGTTTTATAATATCCAGTCTTACATTTAGGTGTTTAATGTATTTTGAGTTTATTTTTGTCTGTGGTGTTAGAAAATTGTTCTAATTTCATTTTTTTACATGTAGCTGTCCAGTTTTCCCAGTACCACTTATTGGAGAGACTGTCTTTTCTCCATTGTACAGTCCTGCCTCCTTTGTCATAGATTAATTGACCATAGTTGTGTGGGTTTATTTCTGGGCTTTCTATTCTGTTCCATTGATCTATATTTCTGTTTTTGTGCAAGTACCATACTGATTACTGTAGCTTTGTAATATAGTCTGAAGACAGTGAGCCTGATTCCTCCAACTCCATTTTTGCTTTCATAGTATGCTTTGGCTATTTGGGGGTTTGTGTTTCTATACAAATTTTAAATTTTTCTGTTCCAGTTCTGTGAAAAATGCCATTGGTGGGGGCTTCCCTGGTGGTCCGGTGGCTGGGACTTCACCTTCCAATGAGGAGGATGCAGGTTCGATCCCTGGTCAGGGAGTTGGGATCCCACATGCAATGCAACCAAAAAACAAAAAAACAAAAAAAACAAAAACAAAAACATAAAACAGAAGCAATATTGTAACAAATTCAATAAAGACTTTAAAAATGGTCCACATGAAAAAAATCTTAAAAAAAAAATTCCACTGGTAATTTAATAGGGATTGCATTGAATCTGTAGATTGCCTTAAGTAGTATAGTCATTTTGACAGTATTGATTCTTCCAATCCAAGCACATGGTCTATCTCTCCATCTGTTTGTGTCACTTTCGATTTCTTTCATCAGCATCTTAGAGTTTTCAGAGTACAGGTCTTTTGTCTCCTTAGGTAGATTTATTCATAGGTATTTTTTCTTTTTGATGTGATGGTAAATGGGATTCCTTCCATAATTTCTCTTTCTGATCTTTTGTTTTTAGTGTATAGGAACGAAAGAGATTTCTGTGTATTAATTTTGTATTCTGTGACTTTACTGAATTCATCGATGTGGTGTATCACACTGATTGATATGAGCCTGTGAGCCATGGCCGCTGAGCCTGCGCGTCCGGAGCCTGTGCTCCGCAACGGGAGAGGCCACAACAGTGAGAGGCCCGCATACCACGAAAAAAAAATCATAAAATGGGGCTTTCCTGGTGGCACAGTGTTTAAGAATCTGCCTGCCAGTGCAGGGGACATGGGTTCAAGCCCTGGTCCAGGAAGATCCCACATGCCGCAGAGCAACTAAGCCCACGTGCCACAACTACTGAGCCTGCGTTCTAGAGCCATTGAGCCACAACTACTAAAGCCCACGAGCCACAACTACTGAAGCCCATGCACCTAGAGCCCATGCTCTACAACAAGAGAAGCCACTGCAATAAGAAGCCCACGCACCACAACAAAGAGTAGCTGCCATTCGCCGCAACTAGAGAAAGCCCACACACAGCAACAAAGACCCAATGCAGCCAAAAATAAATAAAATAAATAAATTTATTTTTAAAATCATAAAATATCATAACCATCTTCTTCAGTTTACTTAGTCCCATGTAATTAATTCTTGTTTTGTTTGATCTTTTGTTAGAAGTTTTATGAAACCATCAATTTCTCCATTAGGGTTTTGTAAATTCTTACTCAGTTCAGTGTAATGATTTGAAATTCATCAGAAACTTGTGTTCTAGAATACTTGTTAGATCCTTTTCCATGAATTTCTCTGAACATGAAACACATTTCCAGGAAGCTTTTGTAAAAGCATCTGAGTAAAACCATTGTCTAAGTAATAAAAGACAAATATCCATTACTAAAAATTTGATTCATTCTAATGGAATTGACAAGAAAATTTATCTCTGTGACACAAAACATTTAAGATAATAACTAGAATTATGACTGATAACATTATACTAGGACATATCCAATTTTAGGAATTTCATATACTTTTGAGAACATTTATATTAATAACATTCACCCTTATGATATAACCTAGAGTTTATGATCATTTATTTAGCAATGCTTCCCATGTAAGTAACATACCAAATAAGCCTAATGAGTTTCATAGCTCTCTTTTCTAATAAGATAAAACAAATCTTTTAAGGTGTTCCAAGGGGCCTCTGGAAAACCTGAACGTTATTTCCAGGTCAATAAAACTTCATTTAGAATTTGACTTGGGGGAGAATCTACTTTTTCAAAAATAAAAATGTTTTAAAACACTTTGTCAAATATGATCATATGTCACTGTGAATTAATATTTAGTTAACAATTTAATCAAAGTGACAAAGATTCACATGTAAATACAGATAGTTAAATAGTGTAAAAAGACTTAGCTCTTTTAATATTGAAAGCACTCAGTTTTTCTTCAAAATTATCAAAGATTCATAAAGACGAAATGTACAATATTTGTTTTGCTAGACAGATTACATTGAATGTAAAAAAAAGTCTTTGTTTACAATTTCTCATTAAGAGCAGACCAATAATTAAGAAAATTTTGCAAAAAGAGAGAAAAAACAAATTTTAATTTTCTACCAGCTTACTTTGGATATTAAAACTCAATCACTTTATTAAATTCATTCCAATTTTAGATCTGACTACACATAAAATTCCTTTCTAAAGATTCCTTTTTCACAAACCTCTTACAACTTTCTCTGTCCATTTTGATTTGTCCCTTGTTCTCTTTCCCATTTAGAAGTTATCAGCTTTAGGACAAAAATCACTTAACAAAGTTTTTACATTAACAAAAACATCTCCATACCTTACACTTTTTCTTACCCCAAAATATATTCCAATTTCCTTATAATTCCTAGTAGCTTTAACCACATCTATTATTTACAATTCTTAATCCTTTGAAGCTTTAATTTTTTTGTAAAGATAAAGTTAAAAATTATGAACTGTGTAAGTATTTTGTGGCTTGGCAAACTTATAAATACATTTCATAATTTCTAGAAACATATTCTACTTCATAGTACAAGCTTTTAATGAAGCACAAGACATGTTTACTAATAGAACCAAACATATTTAGTGTGTAATAAGAGGTCAAAAGTAGGTAAACTTAGACTCGTTCAGCAATTAATATTTCAGTATTTTGTCTTAGTTGGAAATGATCTAGACATTCAATTCATTTAATTTAACTTAACAAAACTCTAAGGGTACAATTTTTCAAAGACATTTAGAAAACTATTTAAGTTGACATAGCAAAAACAATTATTGCTAAAAAAAGTTTACCTAAAAGAATTCTTATCTTATGTCTATTTAATTAATTTGTTCTTAACAATCCCTCAGATTACTCATGACAATTTCATAAGATGTTAAAGTAGTGTTAGCCATCATCTTAAATTATTATTATTATTACTTTTTTCTGAGAAATTTTGTAAAAGAGATAACATGAGCTTATTTGACTTTTAGTAAAACTACATAGCATAAAGCTATTATACTTAATGCTGATAACTCTTAAGATATGTCTGTATTAATTAAACCATTAAACCTGAACTAGATTTTACTTACCAAAAATTATCCTAGATCATGTGAATTTGAAAAATATTTGTATTCGTTTTTGTTATATTTTTGAGAATTTTTATATTGCTTGTTGGAATAAATTAAGTTTACTCACTCAGATAGCTACAGTCTTTTATTATTTATGGAGAAGACTTTTAAGTCTTCTTGCCCTTTAAGTGTACTTGCCCTTGATAAACAATTTTAAGGAGACTGTGATTTAGAGTTTGAGCAAGAGAGGGTTTTTCTGGTGGTTTTTGTTTTAAAAAAAACCTCTTTCCTTTTTTTTCTTTAAATTTTAGTTTCAGGTTCTAACAATTGAGATAATCTGGGCTCAGTCTCAGGCAATGTGGCTGTGTTTACATTTCAAAGACATGGTAAGATTTATAACTTTAAGGGACAGAGAAAAAAGTGTAAATTTTCTTCTGTGAGTTTTGGAGTGTATTTTTCTATTATCATAAGTCTCAGGGTAATTATTATTTTAAAAACTTTTTCTTCTTAAGTACAGGACAATTTTGCTCCAATTATCCTCAACTTTTATAATATCTACAAGAATTTGAGAGGAATAGGTTTCAGGGTTGGTGAAGATAAATGGGCCTTGACTTGTTCCTAAGTTGCATTTCTGGTTTTGTAGAGATTTGGAAGACAAAGATAATTGTTTCTATTAGCTCTTGAATATTGGCTTCCAACTGATCTTTTCCTAATTATTTGTAGGAGGGCCTAAGGAATTGCTGAGGAGATGGGGCAATTTTTAAAATTTTTCTTAAAAAGGGGAATTCATGTTGGATCTTTAATTTCTGTTATTTCATCTTAATAACGATTCCCTAAGGCTAGCTGTTATACATGATTTTTCCTTTCAATTTGATCCTTCCATAAATACCAATATGACAGCTGTTTATGATGAGAGCTCTCAAGAAGGGAATCTTTTAAATACAGCAAATTTAAAGGATCCATCATCTGGCCATTGAGGAGTAAGACCTTTCATTAATTTCAAATAGTGACTCAAATCAGTAAGCCTTTTTATGGAACGACCCAGAGGTAACTTTTCAGGCTTAGAATAAATCCTTACCATGGATGAAATAAGCACACTTTCAGATGGAGAGGGCACGGATGATATAGCCCCTATAATGTGAAAATTCATTTCCAAGGATAATCTAAGAAAGCAAAGGCCTTCATTGCACAGGCAGTAAGGGTGGTATAATGCAAACTGTGTCCCTGGTCTCTCCTGGGAAGTTGAGGCACCTCTGATCCCAAACCTACTAATCTGTGACATCAGGCACATGCTGCTGGAATGGGACTTTTCCAACACTAACAAGGCAATGAAGGTTGAAACAACAAAGGCCCCTTATGGACTGGGTCCCCTTAGGACAAACTCCTCTGACAGCTGGCACAACAAGACTAGAGTGTGCTGTTTATGACTTTGTGTCTCAGAACCCCAGTCAATTCAACTGGTTACCAGATGCACCCCAGTAAATACACCATCCAGATGGTGGAGACCAGAGAGAATATTCTCACTGGACAAAAAGTCAAACTCTCAGGACACAGAAAAATACAGAAGGAAAAATCTCATTCAGTTTTTATATAGAGGACTGACAGCAAAGTTTGTCTTAATAGGCACTGGACTGGAGAGAACTGGTAACTCACCAGTCTGTGAGGCTGTCTCAAACAGCAGGCTTATAGGGCCTATGCCTGTATTCTGCCCTATGGTTCTTTCTTCTTATGAAACACGACTCAGGAGACAGAGACAAAGAAAAACAGTGACTGTCTCTGGGAGGAAAGGATTAAGAAAAACTGAGACGAGATTACTCGTTTCCAAAAACCAGATTTTCTATGTCACAAGGATCTTGCTCCATAAGTATTTTCTTCTGCTAATCTAAATTTAGAGATAGAGAAAAGGAGACTCTTAAGCACTTTCCCTCCCACCAGACCTTACAGGCCTGGGAAGTTGAGGAGAGAAGAAATTTTACCTTCTGCTGGCCTTTGTCATGTGTCCTAGGATCTCTCAGCTGCAGCAGTCTTGTGGTGGGAAGCAGGGTTTAGCCAGCCTCCTGGTTGTCTTGTCAGCTGTTGAGGAGGAAGAAATGTCCCTGCCAACCTTCTTGAGTTAAAGAAGTAACAAGGTTTATACAGCCTTCTTGACCCTGCATTCCCTATCTCTGGTGCTAATGATGTCTTTCTACCTCCTGGTACAGGGAGGGCACCATTCACATGAGATACTAATTTCCTGCTTTCATGGAGACAGATAGGAAGGTCAGTGTGTCTCTCTTGCATCAGTCATTTCTTCAGTAACTTTAATTCAAAGTAATATTCCACTGAGGCATATTTTGGAGCATCCTGCCCTGGGCACCAACAAAGTCAAATGGTTTAGAGAGAAAGCAAGTCCCTTTGTCAGCACTGACCTGTGCTCATGGTGATTGTTATTCCATCTCCACAATACCATTGGGCTGGGTGCTCAAGAAACAGAGCTGTGAAAACATGGCTCCCGTCTCTTATAATTTATAGTACCAATGTTTCAAAGAAAAAATTTTATTTAGTGCCTCCTTTGTGTTAGACAATAATGCTGGTATATTTTCAAGATATACAAATAATAGAAAGAGACATGTATGGCACTTGAATTGTAGTGAGACATTAAAAATTCCCCCCCCAAAAAATCTTTTTCTTTATACTTATAAGAAAAAAAAATGTAGATTCATTTTGGATAAGATAAAGAAAATTTATGAAGTGATAAATCTAACCTGAGAAAGTAGAAAAGAACACAGTACACAGGCTCTGAGCATTCTACTCACAGAAAATATTGTCCTGTTCTTTTGCAATATGCACTTGTTCCCCTGTCCCTATGTCTGTCTCTTCCCCTCTCTGTTTCTGCCCCTCTTCTCTCTCTCCCTCACACATACACACATTCACTCCCCTACAAAAAAACCCATTGACTAAATGCTAATTGGCAGGCACTGTGCTCAAACTGAGGCTACAGTGGTGAGTTAAAAACAGAGATAATTTTTCCATCCTCATCAAACGTATATTCCAAGATGGAGAAAGTGAATACTAACCAAAGAGTCACACAACCATAATACTGCAACCACAACGAACAACCATAACCACTGAGTTAAGCTAAGCAAGCCACTATTGTCAGCTTTCTCTCAACCCTCAGTAGAGTGTGTTCCAATAAAGGCCTTGAGTAAGTCACTATTCTGTTGAGAAAATCCAGGACATTTCTCAGTCTTCCACATCTGAAATTATGCAGTTTGGAATGTCAGGAACAAGAGTGAGGGGAAAGGTCATTCAGAACTGCAACTAACCAGTTTCTCTCTTTCTGACTGCTGCAATAACCTCCTGGTCTATCCTGTGTTTACTCCCATTCCTCTGGCCTGTTCACAGAGCTGCCAAAGTGGTCCCTTAAAATTTAAGCCTGATTGTGCCACTCTATACTCAAAATCATCCAGTGAATTCAATTTAATTACAATAAATCCAAAGTTCTCACCAAGGCCTCAAAGTCCTTTTTGATCTGTTCTCCCCTCCTCCCATGTCTCTCTTGGCCTCATTCCTACCACTCTCCCCCTTGTTTTCTGTAATCCAGCCAAACTTGCTTCTTCTCCAGCTTTTACTAAAACACTACTTAGTAGACAAACAATTTAATTTAAATTGGGCAAAAAATTTAATAAGACACTTAACCAAAGAAGATACAGGAATGGTAAATAAGCAACATTTTAAAATGTTCAGCATTATCAGTCATCAAAGAAAAATTAAAACCACAATGCAAATAACTTCACATCTACTAGAATGACTAAAATTAAAAAGATTGATAGCATCAAATGTTAGTAAGGATGGAGAACAACCAGAAGTCTCATACATTCCTGAAGAAGATGTGAAATGATGTACTACTTTGGAAAACAGTTCGGCATTAATACAACCCCCTAATTTCACCCCCTAGGAATTTAAATTAGAAAAATATGTCCACACAAAATTTGTACATGAACGTTCATAGAAACAACTTTATTCATGATTGTGAAACTGAGTAGGATCCTGTGGGGCCTTCCCAGTGACAGACTCCCAGTGTTCCCTGCTTCTTGTTTGTAGAACAAAGCTTTAGTCTCCTAGGCCTCCCTTGATTTCCAGAGAGCAGTTAATGATTACAGAACTGACAAAATTCAGAAACAAAGGAAAAGCAGTCAAGCAAGAAAAGTAACAATAGATTGAAAAACAGTGTTGTTTATATCCCTTTCTCCTCAAGGGATATAGATAACAGTCTGACACATATCCTTGATGTGGTGCTCCAAGGACAATGGTGCTTCAAGGACAAAGGACAACCCTCTCTGAAAAAGTGTCAGCGTTACACCCCTTATCAGACCCTTAATTGCCCTCCCCACCATGTTGTGATGCTTATGAAATTCCTGAGCCCAGCTGGGCCATGAGACCTGTCCCAAATAAGAAAAGGCATCTTCCCTGTCCCACTGCCACCCTATAGAAGGAAAGTATATGTGCCTCGACCAATTAGTAAACGAAATTTTCACCTTGGAGCATTCCTTTGTTTTCTGGCTATAAAAACTGATCAATAGCACATGTTTGGGGTCCACTCCCCCAGACTACTAGGAAGTCAGCCTGCTGTTCTGGCAGAGACACTTTCCTCTAATAAATTCTATCTTCTTTACATTCTGCCTTGTGCCTGGAAATTCTTTTCCAACCCACGTATGGACCACGACACTTGAGCGTTTTTTGTAGACACTAAGGCTCTCCACCTGATGGAGGATTTGACTACATGCTGATCACAAGCATGTAGGTCCCAGACTGGTTGGAACAAGAAGGCTGATGATTAAGGTTCCCAAAATATCACCCTGTCACCTCTCCACCAACTAATCAAAAGAATGTCCATGAACTGATAATTCACCCTGAGACCCTCACTCCTAATGTTGTCTTTAGAAACACTTGCCCAAAAGTCTTCAGGGAGTTTGGGTCTTTTGAGCATTAGCTGCTTGTTATCCTTGCTTCGCATCCTGCAAATAAACACTGTACTTTCCTTCACCACAACTGGTATCAGTAGATTGGCTTTGCTCTGCATTGGGTGAGTGAATCTGTGTTTGGTTTGGCAATAATTTGGGCAACCATGAAGGGGCCACCATCCCTAGTGGGCATCTCAACCATAGCACACTGGCCCCTGACCAGTGGCAGCTCATGGATACTACTCAGCAGCTGCTTGAGCACCTTTGTCTCAGAGATGGCCCTGAACACTTGCCACTGACCAGGCATCATTGGCCCATGGCACTTTTGATTTCTGTGGTAAAGGGAAAAAGACACATGCTTTGCTGGTTGAGATTTCTCTAGTAAGTAGTGGAACTTGTGTGTGATAATACCAGGGTATTCATTCTCTTAGCCATTTGGGTCTGTCAGTGGCTAACCATTTGGTGGGATTTTCCCTTTTGGGCTGAGGAGTTTGAAACCCTGAGACACTACATTTGTTTGTTTGTTTGAGATTTTAAGATTACCAGCCATAAACAACTGAGAATGGGTAATCAGAGCTCTGTTTCATCTTATATTCCCTACGGTGTATTTTGCAGAATCGGGAAATTCTTAGCTCTTAGTTTCATGGGCTCGTACCCATGAAAAGGAGAAGGTGATATTTTTCTAAAATCATGTGGTCACAGTATTCTTTAGGCTCTGGAGAATAATGACCCAGATGGGGCACTTTTTGACATTCTAAAACTTGTTTTTGCGAATGAAAAAGCTGGCTTGTTAAAAGTATCTCTTCACTATTCTGACCAGAAGGAAACAAATCTTACTAGGAGGAACTTACATTTTTCCCCCTGTGCCTTTGAAATGTAAATGTTCTACCCTGGGCTCTAATGTACTCTCACTCACTCTTGTCTATACCATCGCCAATTCCTGAGACTGAGGGGGGAAAAAAGGGAAAAGAGTCCTTTTTAAACTCAGGCAGGAAAACTGTGAGATCTCTGTTTGTCTGGAATGTATGTATGTCCATGTGTACATTATAAATATATCTCTTTTCCTTTGGATGGTATTATCAAAGTTAGTTTGTAAATGAGCTCTATTTAATTGACTTAAAGGAAATTAAGCACTTACAGAAATTCTCAGAAATATAAAAGAAACTAACTTGAATGAATTTCAGATTCATGTGATCTGAAAAATATTCAATATTAAATTTGGGATAATGGCTGACTTGGTCTAATGTCTCATAAAGTTTTCTTGGGTAATCTAAACATAATTTTTGAGAACAAGTGAATAAAATAGAGGTAAATGAGACAAGAGTTTTTAGGTGAACTCTGGGAATAATTATGTTTTAGGAATGTCTACTTAAAAATAGCTTTTCTGGACGTTTTAGTAACTTGAAATTTTAGAGTTTAACTAAATTAAGCTAAATGATGAGAATTCATTGAATATCGAAGTCTTTTCCAAATAAAATAATATACTGAAATATTAATTACTAAACATTGGCTTCCTTTTACAGAGAAAGTAAAGATATTTAAGACTATTAATAAATATGTTTGGTGTCACACTGAGACATTTTCCATAAGAAAGCACATATTTTTAGAAATTATAAATAGCATTTATTTATAAATTTGCCAATCTACAGAATGCTAATGTAAAGAACAGCTCATAATTGCTTACTTCTTAATTTTCACTAGGAATTTAGGTTTTTAAGACTTGAGAATTCTAATTAAATATGTAATTAAAGCCACTAGAAATAATGAGAACATTTTAGTATACAGGGTAATAGGATGTGTGTTTTCATTAAAATAAGGTATGAAGAATAGGAATTTATTTTGTTAAAGAAAAAGGAAGTAATTTTGTCTTAAAGCTGGTTATTTCTAAATAGGAAATAAAATAAAGGGCAAGTTAATATGAATATAGAAAGTTGTAGATTTCTGGGGAAAAAGTAATCTTTAGAAAGAAATTCTATGTGTTGTCAGGACTCACTAAGATTAGAATGAATTTAATTGAGTAAATGAATTTTAAGATTAAAAGTAAAGTGGTACAAAAACTTAAAATTTTTTTCTCTCTCTGTTAAGAGAAAAAAGTTTTCTTGGAATATTGATTTGCTTTTGATTACAGATGGTAAATTTTCTTTACCTTTTAAATAATCTGTTATAACTTTCCGTACTTGCTTTTAAAATCTTTCATTGTAACTTTGGTTAAATGGATAAGCATTGTTTCACAGTGATCTGTAATCCTATTTGACCAAGTGTCTTGAAACTTTTTAACATTTTGGATAAACTTCTCAAGGATAGAATCCTAATTAAAGATATTTTGACCTCTGGATAGCTTTGGGATGTTTCAGAGGACCCCTAAGTCATCTCAAAGAGAGATATTAAACTAATTAGGATTATTTGGTATATTATGGGAGGCACTGTCAATTGATTAGAGATAAATGTATCTCCAACCTTCTTAGGTTATACATTTAGATTATACTAAATATCATTAATATAGATATTCTTATGTTATATGAAATTAAATAAAATTTCTAAAATTTGAATATGTCAAATTTGTATGTTACAGAAGTAAACAAATTTTTTTTTGTCAATTGCATTTTAACCAGCTCTTTAACTGTGTCTTTTTAAGTCTTTTTATCATTCATAGATGCTTTTGCAAAAATGCTTCATCTTCAGGAAGATTCATACTAAAGACTTTCTGACAAGTGCAGGTTTCTGATAACTTTCAAATCATACCATTGAATTGGGTAAGAAATTAAAGAATTCTAATGGAAATCCCGATGGTTTCATAAAGGTTAAGGCTGCAAACTGTAAACAGCTCAAATGTTCATCATCAAGTGAATAATTCACATCAGCAATAAAGGGGAATGAAATATTAATATACATACATGGATGAATCTCAAAACATGCTGAGTGAAAGAAAACAGGAACCAAATACACACTGTTAGATTCTATTTATGTAAATTTGAGAATGGGAAAACTATAGTCACTGAAAGCAAATCATCATATCACTTTTGTAGGAAGGTGAGGATTGACCACAAAGGAGCCTAAGGAAACTTTCTGGGTAATGGAAATTTTCTGTATCATGATTGTGGTAGTGATTACACAACTGTATATATTTGTCAAAATTTATCTAACTGTGCTATACACTTTACATGAGTGCTATCAGTTGTATGTAAATTGTACCCCAGTAGGGGTGATTAAAAGGAAATATATATTATGTATGACATATAAATATATGTTTACATATATTACATATACATCATGACAATAGAATAAAACATGTTCTTAGTGATTAAATTGCCATTTAGCCAACATCCAGAATGCCAAACATCCTTATTTTTTTCTTGTTTTTCCTTTCTCTAACCTTTCAAAAAGCATCATTTTTAATAGTCACATCAACATTGCTGATTAGATTTGCAGTAATTTGAAAACACAGAAGACATTCCTTTTAAAAATATAAACAAAAGCTTCTTTCATCTGCTCTCTAGATCTTTTTATTCTTATGCCACATTCTTTACACCAGTTGACCAATTGAGTTAGGCACTCATTTACTTTTTCACAAATCTTTGCTGTGTTTCTGCTAGTTCTGCATTAGGGACTATTAAGGAGGAAAACTACTGACACAAAATGGTTTCATTTGTGCTGAAGCCCACGATACCATGCATATATTTAATACCTAACCTACTTGCAATTTCGACCTTCACCAGAAATGTTATCTTAATTCTGAAATCTGGAATCTTCTGGTCAGCACCAATGTGGTAATCTATCACAGGGGCCCTCTCCATCTTCCCCCAACCCAAGAAGAAGAGGCAATCTGCAAGATAAAACTCAAGGCTTCCCTTCCCTACAAAGAGAAGATAGTACTGGTCCCAAATAACCTTTTTTTCTTTTGCTAAGACTTTCTTGCCCACCCTCCTTTCTATAAAAACCTTCCACTCTGTGTAACTTCTCAAAGTGCTCTTCTATTTACTAGATGAGATGCTGCCCAATTCATAAAGCATCAAATAAGGCCAATCAGATTTTCAAATTTACTCAGTTGAATTTTGTTTTTTAACAAGACATGACCTTAAACAAGATAAACATTGGCCCTGTTTTCATCTCAGGTGGCCTCAGCCTGCAGCTGCTTGAAGCAGGATTTTGGTTCCTGGCCAGAGATTGAAGTCAGGCCGGGGCAGTGAAAGCACTAAATCCTAGCCACTAGACCACCAGGGACTAGTGGCCAGTGACAAGGTCCTGGCCTGTCTGCTGTGTAGAAATGAATTTCCACAGAGATGGAAAGTAGTGAAACAAGTAAAGTGTTTATTAGGAGGACAAAGAATACATGTGGATAGACACATGGGCGGGCTCAGAGAGAGAGTTGCGCTCACATGGTAGTTTGAATCACTTTTATGGGGAATTTCTTCCAGGTTTCCTTTGACCAATCATCTTGCTTTGCCTGGTTCTGAGTCCATATTTAGTATGCCTCAGGGTCCTCCCGTGTTCATGTGCATCTCTTAGCCAAGATGGATTCTAGCGAAGAGGCCTATGGGTAGTTGACATCACTTACTATGGGGTGGTGCCCTCTCCCTTTTTGACCTCCAAGGAACCCTTCTGCACATGTGTAGCTGGGAAGGTCTCCTTGACTACGAGAATGAGGAACATCTAGTCTTTTATCTCTTATCTGGGCAGGGCACAGCCTCCTTTCTCGATTGCCCTGTTATTGATATTTTGGAGTTTCTGTCCAGAGGGAATGAACTCCTGCTGCTTACCCTGGGGCCCATCTATCTCCTGCCTCACTTTCACAGAACTCACAATCTGCTGTGAGAGACAGTCAGAATATGAGCACACACACACACAAATAATTTTAAAGCCCGATAGATTTGAAGTCAATAGAAAAGACATTGAGGGCTTCCCTGGTGGCACAGTGGTTAAGAATCCGCCTGCCAGTGCAGGGGACACGGGTTCAAGCCCTGGTCCAGGAAGATCCCACATGTCATGGAGCAACTAAGTCCGCGAGCCACAACTACTGAGCCCGCATGTTGCAACTACTGAAGCCCATGAGCCTAGAGCCCGTGCTGCGCAACAAGAGGAGCCACCACAATGAGAAGCCCTCACACCGCAACGAAGAGAATCCCCTGCTTGCCGCAACTAGAGAAAGCCCACGCGCAGCAACGAAAACCCAATGCAGCCATAAATAAATAAATAAATAAATAATAAATTAAAAAAAAAAAGAAAAGACATTGAAAAAGAAATGGGCCTCCTTTTGATAAGGAAGTCAGAGGTTTCTCTGTAACTTCTTCTGAGAACAATAAGCCATGTCTTTTCCTTCTTCTACATTTTCTCTCCCCACTGCTGACCCCAACAAAATGCTGAAGACAGAATTTGCACTCAATAGATTACCTTTTAAATTGATGTAAAAGTATAAAGTATATTTATGTGCATTAAAGTATGGAAGGGCATACATTTGGAGCATAAAAGCTCAGTACCTGCTGGAAATATCACATAATTGATGAATATAAAACTAATTATATAATAGGGAAATTAAAAAGAAATTTCAGGCTGTGTAGAGACTAAATTAAGAGAACAATATCATATATAATAGCTGAATATTTTGGCATTTGAAATTGGAATTTAAAAAATAGATAAGAGAGGAAGAAATAGGAGTCTTAATTAATAACTGAAGGACAAAGGGGGGATAGGTAGCTTATTTAGCTTATTTCTGCCTTTTTAGTTGCAGAAAGTATCAGTTTTGAAACCAGATATGGTTGCCATGTATTAGTTCTGCACAAAGTGCTAGGATGAGTTTCCCCACACCCACAGTTTGGGGATAGTGCTTTACTCATAACTCATCTTTCATGCATTTGCCTAAATTCTTGTGGAATACAGCTGGACTTGCAGCTCATAAATGTGACCTTTGGATGTGTTTTAAACACTACTGAACTCCATTTTAATTTTACATAGTAAAGCCTCTGGGCTCTATTTACTCTTTCATTATATAACATTCATTTATCTTATGAAAAACGCTGTGATTCACTGTTGGTCTAGCATTTTTTTTTTCACTTATTTGGATGATTTTTAGAATCCAAACTGTATTGTTATTTATCTTGGAAAACAGAAACACTTTCGGGAGTCAGTTCTCTGAGTCCCAAACCCCTCACCCGACACCCTCTTGTGGTGCTGTGCCCTGGGGGGAGGATACAGCAGGATCTGCAGGTGGAGAGGCTTGGAGAGCTGAGGGTATTATGTGTCTGGTTTATCGCCAAGATCAGTCAAGCCCCAAATTATAGTGTTGAGGGAGAAATTTTTCACGTAATGGGGTATGGGGAAGTCATTTAGGCTTATACATGGTTCAGTGTAAACTCTGTGTGAACTGAAAGAGCCTGTCAAGCACACAGAGCACATCTGCTTTAACCATTAAGGAAAAGAAATGCCTGATTCAAAAAGAAGGATAAGTGACTCCCTTCTTACTATGCCCGTGTTCACACCCTCTCGAAGACGAGGCTCCTTTCCCACGTGCCAGGATCCCACTGTCTCACTAGACATGTCCTCAATCTGTCTCTTTTGAAATCTTCAAGGAATAGACCCCTGTCATGTTGGATGTATGTTCTTTGTTCTGATAAAGTACAAGACTACCATGCTTCAGTGGAGAAGCTCCTTAGAGCCTTTTGAGGGGCTGCCTCCCAGATTATAGCCCTCAGCTTGGCTCAAATAAAACTATTTTCTGTTCCTATTATAAATTCTTTATTATTTCCCTCCACAGTGTGTTATTCCTTATGAAGTCCAGCTGTTCTAGGCTGACACCAAGCCACCCTGAAGCAGCCATCGTGTCTTCATTGCCTCTTTCTCACATCTGGGTCCTTGAAGGTTGCTGAGATCACACTTGCTTGTCTGTGTCCATGGAACCCAGGGCAGAGCCCAGGTCCTCCCACCAGGGCCCTGGATTCTGGTACCAAACCCAGGAGAAGGTGTGCTCTAGTTATATCAGCCTCACCTGGCACCAAGGCCAAGATCGTCATGTGTTTTTCCCCAGACTTCTTCTGTGGGAAAGGGTTTTGGGACGTTTTGTTTTCCCTAGTTCACCCTAGAGAGATGCAAGGAGGAAGTCTGATGCAGACTTTCCAGCTTACAAACATCTGAGGGCTGTGTCTCAGGTCAGGATCAATGTTCCCTTTTCCATGGGCATTCAAGTCAGTGAGGCAGCCTGACTTGAGGGCCAGGACTCTGCCTCTGTAGTCCTGGAGGTGATGGCTGAGGGCTGGGGACAGGGGCACTGCGGTTCTGCCCAAGGGGAATTAAAGGCCAGAAAGCCCTGGTTTCTGCAGGAGTTTGATAATCGCCTGGAATGTATGCCAGTTAACATATAATTTCTTTATCCTATTTATTCATTATTGTTATCATTGTATCATCATTGTACTTTGGGACTCAATTTTTTATTGTTATAGAAATCCAATGTTTTCAAAGATTCTCCCTCAAGGATTCTACTGTTAACATTTTTCATTAAGAGAAATGCCTGTCTATTCCAATCTTTCTTTCCCTCCATTATTTACTGTGTCTTTTCTAGGTCTTGTCCTTGTCTCCTGGGCCACAGTCAGTAATGTCTCCACTTATGTATTCTGAGTGTGTGATCATTTGGTCCAAGGGATTCTGCTGAATGAAGTATAAATTCTGATATCTTTCTCTTGCAAACTTTCAAAACCTACAAATAAAATGAAGATATGGGCAATATAAAATGAAAATATGATTTTCCATTCTTATTAATATCTATCTCTATATTTCAATAGAATTCAATTATCGGCCCCTGGTGACTATATTTTTCAAAAGAATTCCCTAAATAATTACCAGGAATTCACTACTCCAATGTAATGTAGAAGATATTCTTAGTGTATTCTTCAAATTCATGTTGATGGAATGCTCAAGTTCCCTATATCAAATTGAGCTCCTATATTCCCTCTGAATAATAAAACTAAGATATGTTTGCTAAAGATTGTTGAAAAACAACATTTTAGCTTGACATGGACAGTAGAAATACAGTATCACTAAGGGTGAAAATTTAGTATATGTCCTGTGGACTACCAATTTCATGTTCCACAATCACAATCGAACCATTTAAATACAGAATTATTTCCTAATTCTCTATTATATAAATCTCATTATAAATAACAAGCATTTTTCTTAAATTCCATATATATGTGTTAGCATACAGTATTTGTCTTTCTCTTTCTGACTTACTTCACTCTGTATGACAGACTCTAGGTCTATGAAGGAAATGAAGGAAACGATAGCAAAGATCAATAAAACTAAAAGCTGGTTCTTTGAGAAGATAAACAAAATTGATAAACCATTAGCCAGACTCATCAAGAAAAAAAGGGAGAAGACTCAAATCAATAGAATTAGAAATGAAAAAGGAGAAGTAACAACTGACACTGCAGAAATACAAAAGATCAGGAGAGATTACTACAAGAAACTCTATGCAAATAAAATGGACAACCTGGAAGAAATGGACAAATTCTTAGAAATGCACAACCTGCCAAAACTGAATCAGGAAGAAATAGAAAATATGAATAGAACAATCACAAGCACTGAAATTGAAACTGTGATTAAAAATCTTCCAACAAACAAAAGCCCAGGACCAGATGGCTTCACAGGTGAATTCTATCAAGCATTTAGAGAAGAGCTAACACCTATCCTTCTCAAACTCTTCCAAAATATAGCAGAGGGAGGAACACTCCCAAACTCATTTTATGAGGCCACCATCACCCTGATACCAAAACCAGACAAGGATGTCACAAAGAAAGAAAACTACAGGCCAATATCACTGATGAACATAGATGCAAAAATCCTCCACAAAATACTAGCAAACAGAATCCAACAGCACATTAAAAGGATCATACACCATGATCAAGTGGGATTTATTCCAGGAATGCAAGGATTCTTCAATATATGCAAATCAATCAATGTGATACACCATATTAACAAATTGAAGAAGAAAAACCACATGATCATCTCAATAGATGCAGAGAAAGCTTTTGACAAAATTCAACACCCATTTATGATAAAAACCCTGCAGAAAGTAGGCATAGAGGGAACTTTCCTCAACATAATAAAGGCCATATATGACAAACCCACAGCCAACATCGTCCTCAATGGTGAAAAACTGAAACCATTTCCACTAAGATCAGGAACAAGACAAGGCTGCCCACTCTCACCACTCTTATTCAACTTCGTTTTGGAAGTTTTAGCCACAGCAATCAGAGAAGAAAAGGAAATAAAAGGAATCCAAATTGGAAAAGAAGAAGTAAAGCTGTCATTGTTTGCAGATGACATGATACTATACATAGAGAATCCTGAAGAGGCCACCAGAAAATTACTAGAGCTAATCAATGAATTTGGTAAAGTAGCAGGATACAAAATTAATGCACAGAAATCTCTGGCATTCCTGTACACTAATGATGAAAAATCGGAAAGTGAAATCAAGAAAACACTCCCATTTACCATTGCAACAAAAAGAATAAAATATCTAGGAATAAACCTACCTAAGGAGACAAAAGACCTGTATGCAGAAAATTATAAGGCACTGATGAAAGGAATTAAAGAAGATACAAACAGATGGAGAGATATACCATGCGCCTCGATTGGAAGAATCAATATTGTGAAAATGACTCTACTACCCAAAGCAATCTACAGATTCAATGCAATCCCTATCAAACTACCACTGGCATTTTTCAGAGAACTAGAACAAAAAATTTCAAAATTTGTTTGGAAAAACAAAAGACCCCGAATAGCCAAAGCAATCTTGAGAACAAAAAACGGAGCTGGAGGAATCAGGCTACCTGACTTCAGACTATACTACAAAGCTACAGTAATCAAGACAGTGTGGTACTGGCACAAAAACAGAAAGATAGATCAATGGAACAAGATAGAAAACCCAGAGATAAACCCACGCACATATGGTCAACTTATCTTTGATAAAGGAGGCAGGAAAGTACAGTGGAGAAAGGACAGCCTCTTCAATAAGTGGTGCTGGGAAAACTGGACAGGGACATGTAAAAGTACGAGATTAGATCATTCCCTAACACCATACACAAAAATAAGCTCAAAATGGATTAAAGACCTAAATGTAAGGCCAGACACTATGAAACTCTTAGAGGAAAACACAGGCAGAACACTCTATGACATAAATCACAGCAAGATCCTTTTGGACCCACCTCCTACAGAAATGGAAATAAAAACAAAAATAAACACATGGGACCTAATGAAACTTCAAAGCTTTTGCACAGCAAAGGAAACCATAAACAAGACCAAAAGAGAACCCTCAGAATAGGAGAAAATATTTGCAAATGAAGCAACTGACAGAGGATTAATCTCCAAAATTTATAAGCAGCTCATGCAGCTCAACAGCAAAAAAACAAACAACCCAATCCAAAAATGGGCAGAAGACCTAAATAGACATTTCTCCAAAGAAGATATACAGACTGCCAACAAACACATGAAAGAATGCTCAACATCATTAATCATTAGAGAAATGCAAATCAGAACTACAATGAGATATCATCTCACACCAGTCCGAATGGCCATCATCAAGAAATCTAGAAACAATAAATGCTGGAGAGGGTGTGGAGAAAAGGGAACACTCTTGCACTGCTGGTGGGAATGTGAATTGGTACAGCCGCTAAGGAGAACGGTATGGAGGTTCCTTAAAAAACTACAAATAGAACTACCATATGACCCAGCAATCCCACTACTGGGCATATACCCTGAGAAAACCATTAATCAAAAAGAGACATGTACCAAAATGTTCATTGCAGCTCTATTCACAATAGCCCGGAGATGGAAACAACCTAAGTGTCCATCATCGGATGAATGGATAAAGAAGATGTGGCACATATATACAATGGAATATTACTCAGCCATAAAAAGAAACGAAACTGAGCTATTTGTAATGAGGTGGATAGACCTAGAGTCTGTCATACAGAGTGAAGTAAATAAGAAAGAGAAAGACAAATACTGTATGCTAACACATATATATGGAATTTAAGAAAAAAAATGTCATGAAGAACCTAGGGGTAAAACAGGAATAAAGACACAGACCTACTGAGAATGGACTTGAGGATATGGGGAGGGGGAAGGGTAAGCTGTGACAAAGCGAAAGAGAGGCATGGACATATATACACTACCAAACGTGAGGTAGATAGCTAGTGGGAAGCAGCCGCATAGCACAGGGAGATCAGCTCGGTACTTTGTGACCGCCTGGAGGGGTGGGATAGGGAGGGTGGGAGGGAGACGCAAAAGGGAGGGGATATGGAAACATATGTATATGTATAACTGATTAAATTTGTTATAAAGCAAAAAAATAAAATTAAATTAAAAAAAAATAACAAGCATTTTAAAAGCTTTAAATTTTTAACTATAGCTCATAAATTTGTACCTTTTCTCCTCTATCAACAAAAATTGACTTTCATGGTTAACTCAGTTAAAAAATAAAACAGCACAATAGGAAAGAAGTAAAATATCTCCATTGCCTACAATATATAATAATATATATAAATATGCTGATGACAAAAACGTGGGTCTGCTCTCCCATGTGCAGTAAAGCAAATCTACTGACACCAGGTTATGGCGAAGGAAAGTGCAGCGTTTATTGCAGGTGCCAGGCAGGGAGTTCAGGTCAGCTAGTGCTCAAAACCCCTGAACCCCCTTTCCTGATGGGTTTCATGAAAGCATTTTTAAATACCAGGTGAGAGAGGGGAATCACAGGGTATGTGATCAGCTCCTGCACAATTCTTTGGTTGATGTGAGGTAACAGAGCAGTGTCACAGGGGTTAACGTTATCAATCCTCAGGCTCCAGTAAAAGATCTCCTACTTAAAACAGTTTTAAAAGTTAATAAAAATAAACACTAACTGAGTAGAGGGAAGGTGTCCTCAACTTCAGAACAGCGTAAAGTCAGCAAATATCACAGCTGGTACACCCCTCGAAGAGACTGATCTGGACTGGTTGCAATTTTTAAGAAAACACATTTGGGTAAAATTAACTCTGCACTTAAAAAAACTGACTCACAGGTTTTAGGTTTTCTCAATGCTCTAAAAGTACTTCTTTTTCCTTTCCAAGAAGGGACTTTCAACCTCCCCCAAAGTAAAAGGGCAGTGCCTCTTGGATTGCTTTCTCTCACTGAACACACCGAAGAAAAATTGCATCATGTTGGTGTCTATCTGAATAATGTGCTCAGGGCTCTCCCTGAGTCATTGCATGGTTCTCATTTGCACGTGGGAGCCAATGGGTCTAAGTGCAGGCCACCACAAGATGTGCCACTATGGCATGTGGATTATTTTGAGCTGAAAACAATCAGGCCCAAAAGACTCAGGAAGAGCCTTTGAACTTCCCCCTTACTGCCTAAAATAATTTAAGACAGGAGGCCTGTCCCAGGAAGAAGCTATCACTAGAGATAAATGTAGTATAATATTAGGTGTGGTAGAACAGGAGGAACATTGAAAAGCCCATTTGATCAAAATCCTCTCTGTGGGGCTTCCATGGTGGCACAGTGGTTGAGAGCCCGCCTGCCGATGCTGGGGACATGGGTTCGTGCCCCGGTCCGGGAAGATCCCACGTGCCGCGGAGCGGCTGGGCCCATGAGCCATGGCTGCTGGGCCTGTGCGTCCAGAGCCTGTGCTCCGCAACGGGAGAGGCCACAACAGTGAGAGGCACGCGTACCACAAAAAAAAAATTCTCTCTGTGTCTCATTGTCTTTGGATGGATCAGCAAACATTTGTTTACCAAACATTGACTCTTTTTAACTTCCTGTGAATTACCTTACTTCCCCTTAAAATTTCAGACCCATACCTCCTTCTGATGCCGAAATTTGGCTTCTGTGCACTGGTATGGAATCGAATTTGGGGGCAGAGTTTGGGTGAAGTAGAAAAGAATAGGTTTATTGTGTTGCCAGGCAAAGGGGGACACAGCAGGCTAATGCCCTCAAAACTGTGTGTCCCAACCTGGGGGGATTTGGTGAGGAGTTTTATAGCAATGGTTCAAAGTCAGGGTTGCTGATAAGGATTATGGTGTGTTCAGGGCCTGCAATCCTTTAATCTGGCCTCAAGTGGTCTCCTGATGAGCTTCTATGCTTCTCAAGGTTATCAAACTGTGACCTTCTCTCTAGAATGAAGGATGCTTCATCAAGTAGTTAACATCTTCCATTTGTTGGGGGTTTTAGTTCTGTAGAAGAGCTCAGTTATTGTTCTATGTTTCCCTTGAGGCAGAACCAGGATCTTGTCCCAAAGCTGCACTATTGTTTCTTGACAGTTCCTCCCTTGTCTCTGCAGCCCCTCCCTTCCCTGATTAGCAACTATTTGACCCTACCCTTTGGAATTCAGGGAAGGTTGTGGAGGCTGAAGCCTAGTCCCTGCAAACAAGAAATGGGGGACACAGAAAGACTTTAGTGCCCAGGAGCCCCACAGGGTCCTGCTCAGTTTCACTTCTCTTTAGTCAAGAATATATATATGTCACCTTGTCTTGCTGTCTTTGGAATTCTTCATACTTATGTGAATTCCCCATGTGCACATAATAATTTAATTGTCTCTTGTTAATCTGCCTTATGTCATTTTCATTGCCAGCCAAAGAGCTAATGTTACCCAAAAACCTGGGTTTGCCTCTTGGTGGGTGTCAAGCTGAAAGGCACAACAAAAACAAAGATTGGGAGAAGAAAGGATTTGTTACTTGCAGCAAGTAAAGAGAACACCGGGGGTCTTTCCCAAAGCAGTGTCTTCCTGAACAGCAAAATTGGGGAATTTTTAAGCTAAGGGTATATGCATATTCATGAAGGGGTTTGGGTGGTCCACAGAGTCCAAGCTTTAGTGGACTGAAGTCATGAGGGTCAGAAAAGGTCAATATCATCATTCCTTATGTTCCCAATTGGTCAGGCTAATCTTTACCATTGAAAGAGAACTGGGAGTCTTTACAATTATCTTTGTTATTGTTACTTCTTTTACCTGAAAACAGTCCTTTGATTCTGCATTATTTTGTTCCCTTAAGGTCATTAATTACTGAGACCCTTTCAAAGGCAAGCATCCTGGCCAGGCTTACATTGCAAAATGGCTTAGGCCAAAAATGACTCCTACATATACATATTATTAAACTTTTGTTTTATTTTCTCCTGTTAATCAGTCTCACGTCAATTTAATTCTTAGACCAGCTAAAAGTGTTACCTGAAACACTTCTTTTGTTGAGCCAAAAGACACAACCAAGCCAAAGGGCAGGAGAAGGAAGGCTTTATTACTTGCAGCAAGTAAGGAGAACACCAGGGATTTTCCCAAAATGGTGGCTCCTTGAACAGCCAAATTGGGAAAGTTTTAAACTGTCAACTGAAAAAAAAAAAGCACAAACTGAGAGTCGTGAGTTAAGTTTTATTTGGGGCAAAATGAGGACTATAGCCAAGGAAACAGCCTCTCAGATAGCTCTGAGGAACTGCTCGAAAGAGTTAGGGGGAAGGTCAGCATGTATGTGATTTTGGTGAAGGGGGACACATGGAATCAGGGACACATTTTGGCAGAAATTTGCTGCTAGTCACGAAATGGTGGCTGCTAGTCACAAGGAGCAGATGTCTCCATGAATGATTTTAGTGCTTTTCTAGATATGAGAAGATAAAAGAAACTGGGCTCATAAAATCTTCTGAAAATATCTAACTATCTGAAGGCCTGTTCTGCCGGGTTTTCCCAGAGCATAGACTGCCTCATTCCTGATCTCTGTCCTGAATTCCATTCAGGGTGTGTTGAAGGTTGTGAAACAAAATTTATATTTTATGGCAAGACAAGAGAAATTTAAACATAAACTCTTCTCTGCCCTTTGGTCTCCTCTCTCCCCACACTGTGCATTGTGCATCTGCATTATACATTGACCAAACCTCCCCCATAGGCGGGGACACTTGCTCAACCATAAAGAGCAACATTCTCCTAACATCAACAAGACAACTCCCTCCTTAAGAGATAACATTTCTTCTTGACCTTGTAAGGGGTTACATGACCAGCAGGATGGCACTTAGATCTGAATTATGTAAACGTTCAATAAAATGTCATTTGATGCACAGCCCTCTGTCTCAAAAAAAACTTATACACCTCCCTGGGTTTCTAATGGGCAGAACAGTTTTCAGAGTTTTCTGAGATGCTCTTCCCAGGTTATAATCCTCAAATTTGGCTCAAAGAAAAATCTCCAGTTCTCTTTTAGATCAAGTGATTACTTTTTTGTCAAGGTCAGAGACTACAGTGGCTAGTGACTTCATTCTTATAGAACCAGATGGTAAGGGACAATTTTATTTCACAAGATCATTAATTACTGAGACCTGTTCAAGAGCAAGCATCATGACCAGGCTGAGATCACAAATGATTTAGGCTTAAAATGGCTTCTCTTATGTCAAAAAGTTATATTTGCTTCTTTTTCTTTGGGGACCCCCTACTCCATTTGCCTACAGAAGGGCAGAGGAAAAGTTCTTCCTCTCTGACAGTCTTCATGACTGCCTGGAGAAACAATGATGGACTCAGGAGTTCTTCTCAGCCTCGATGTGCACAGAAATCTTTATGCCTATGGTAAAGGGGCATGGAAAGGAGAGGGTTCTCAATGTGTAGAAGTTCAGATGCTTTCAAAGGCAGGCAATGTGCCCTGCACAATAATGCCTGTTGGGCAGGAAGAAAGTTTCCTGTACCCTTCTAGATTTTTCTGGTTAGTCTAGGAATTAAATGGACATGAGACAGATTAAGATTAACAGGAGAAAATCAAACAAAATTTAATAATATGTATACATGGAAGAGACCCAGGAGAACTCAGTAAATCTCCCAAATGGCTGAAATCCTCACCTTAAATACCACTTTCAACTAAAGACAAACATGTTGGGTGGAGTGGTTTGGGACTTCAAAGGGGAGGAAGGCAATTCTTCCCCGGACCTCATACCTGAGGTCACCATACCTCAAGGGGAAATTCAGCTTGCACTGCAACTTCAACTAAAGAACAGTTCTTCGTGTAACACTGCCGGATACTGGAAGATACACTGGCCCCTCGGCCGACCGAAGGCATTCCTTCATTGAGGCAGTTCGCTAGTCGCAGGACACCCTGCTTTAAAAAGTTGATTCAGTTTAGGGCACAGTGGGTAGCTTGTGTCTCTTTTACTTGTTAGAAAACACACGTATTTAGGCTGCGTGTCAATCTAGACATGGCGTCTATAGCGAAAAGCCTGGTTTTCCCATTTTGAAAGCTCCATTCTTGCAGCCAGAAAAAACCTGAAAAACACTGTTGTTGCCGTGTTTCTAGACCCTGCAGGCATGGCTCTGAGAAAAAAAAGAGTTTTCTCGAAAGAAAGAGGGTGCTTCCAGGTCCTGGGTGGCAGCTCTTCCTGCCCTGCTCTAGAGCTAAGGGGAATCTCAACGGGGGCCCTAGCCTCACTGTAAGGTCTTGATTTGGCATCCAGAAGGGTAGGCGTGAAGCAGGTTCCCTGAGGCCTTAGTCGCAGTTCTGCATTCGTTTAACGGCAGTAAGTGTCTAGAGACTCGTGGCCCCGTTGCGTCAGCGCCAGTTTCAGGACAAGAACTCTGAGGACCCGCTGGCTCCCCTGGGCTTGCTGGGCCACACTCAGACCCGTAGGCCCTTCAGGGTGCCCCAGGGTAGGCCGAGGGAAGGGTAACACACTGCAGTCTACCTTGGGGGAGCTAGATGTTGATGTTCCAACTACCGGGTTTGTTTTTTTTTTTTTGCAAAAACCCCTAAATATCCTGTGCCCTCCCTTACCTCTTCAGAACAGTCCCTCAGAGCTATCTGAGAGGCTGTCTCCTGACTTGTCCTCAGTATGTCCTCCAAATAAAACATAATTCTCAACTTTTAGGTTGTGCATTTTTTTTCAGTCAACATTTAATTGTATGGCTCATGTAGGTACTATGCCTACATGTAATGGGATGAGCTGTAAATTATTAAAACTAGATAAATTCTGTCAGCTCTACCACTAGCTGAGATCAGGCTTTCTTCTCTGGATACTTCTGTCATAGACCTTGGCAGATATGGGGTCTGTGTTGGTCTTAAAATTATTCTTAGAATTGTGGGGACTCATTCATTCTTTCAGCAAATTTTACTGCTTATATTCTATGTGTCAGTTACAGTGCTGGGTCTTGAAATACAGAAGTCAACACACGAAAATACAAGGATAAAACACATTTTCTACCATATTAACTTTTTTCATTCATTAATTCATCCTTAAGTCATTCAACACGCATCTTCTGATTGAATACTGATGAGGGATCAAATGCTATGCTAAACACTGAGTATATAACTGCAAATGAGATGGACAGGCCCTGATTTTGATGTCACTACTATCTTTTGTCGTGCCATATAGTGGGACAGCTTCATTATTCCCTTTACCGTAAGTTTTGTTTTTTTTGCGCTACGTGGGCCTCTCACTGTTGTGGCCTCTCCCGTTGCGGAGCACAGGCTCTGGACGCGCAGGCTCAGCGGCCATGGCTCATGGGCCCAGCCGCTCCGTGGTATGTGGGATCTTCCCAGACGGGGGCACGGACCCGTGTCCCCTGCATCGGCAGGCAGACTCTCAACCACTGCGCCACCAGGGAAGCCCTACCCTAAGTTTTTATCACAAATTGCTAATGAAAATAAAACTGTTAGTGGAGTTTCAACATGCATAGGTAAATGAGAACACAGAACTCCCCTTTCGCATGCCCCATTCTCCTCCTTCTAACTCCCTATGTGAACTCACTTTGTGCCAAGACCAAGATGTGCCCCAATAAGAACCAAGCTGATTTCCTCACACTGACAGGGGCTATTGCTCACTTAGAAGACTTGATGCTTAAGTTTGATAAGCAACTAGAAGACCATGGAGACAACCTATAAAAATGATTTGTCTTGGGAGAAAATACTAAAAAGGGTTAATGTGCTGTTCCACATGTCTAACCTCCTGGGATTAAACCACAGGCACCAAGGTCACCAAGGGGACTTGGCAACAATGAGCTAAAAATGAAAAGAAAAGCATCATACTGTTATTGTATTCATCTTCCCCCAAGGCACTCTCTGATAAACACCACAACCACTAAGGGAATTGAGAACAGCTTCCTTGTGGGGCATCTTTTTCCAAGAAGTTAAATCATATCCAGCTATCAGCACACCTTACTTAAGGTGATTGTAATGTATGAGATTAAATGTTCCTACCTGATTGGAAAACTTCTTGTCCTCAATTCATTGGCTATACTGGATTATTTTTCTTGGGTCAGACCTTCAGACTTCTACCAGAAATCGTTCCTTTGGGGAAACCAGGCCTTCCCAGAAACTCAGGAAACTGAAATGGAGACAGAAAGAGAGAAGGAAATTATTTGGACATATAGACCTCAATTGTTTGGTTTTAAGTAAACGTCCCAGCAAACATCTTCTAAATGGTATAATAACTTTAGGGAAATTCACAGTTTATAAGTTTGTGTACTCATAAACTGAACATATTATGATAAGAGTACAGGTTGCATTTTGTGTCTTCAACTCAAGCAAAGACTTCAAAAAAGTCCCAGTTATCCTTTGTTCATTAAGACACAAAGAAAGGGCAAAAAGGGCAAGTTTCTAAGTCTTTTTCTTTAAAATTTACTTCCTTTCTTCAGCCTTCATCAAGATCTTCAGGAAATTAACTTTACTAAAGTTAATTATTCATAAAATAAACATAGGAACCTGCAGAAGACTATTTCACAGAGACCTGTAATGTACAATACCCATTGCATACATGCACCATGAGCTTGTCTTTTCTAGCACTGGCATACACAAAACTCTGTGTGTGTGTGTGTGTGTGTGAGCACACATGTGTGTCTTTTTTTGTGATGGAGCCATAGGGAGAAAATAAATCTATTGGCTGCAATTCAGCGATGTAGAAAGATTTAAGGGTAAAGGAAAAGGCTACATCAAGTAAAGCAATAAAGTCATGAGGTTGTGCCTCCATAATAATAACAATAGCAGTCTTCTGTAACCAAGGGAGCAGGCTCCTCAAATTATAGTCACACCTGTTAGACCATCTGCCCATAAATTTCACACTATCATTAATGGAAAACAAATGGCACTGTCTCTCCTTCCCTTTATCCATTGGCTATTCTCATATAAATGATTTTTCTCTTCAAGGTTGTGCTCTTTCCTATCTGTTTAAAAATATTAGGATTTAGGAGGAGTGATACATAATGTGCCATGCCTTGGTACTTGTACCAGTGATGGCTCTGTAAGGAGCACTGGATTGTTAGGAGGCTATAAATTGAATTCCCCTAGAAGCAGAACCTGAGGCAATAATTTGAATGCAAACTGTTCATTTGGGAGGTGCTTCCAGAAGACTCAGAAGTGGAGTGGGAATTGAGAATGGAGGCACGGAAGGAAGCCAACAGAGGTGCATTACTGAATAAATTACTCCTGCAGGGAACTGCTGCCAGTACTTCAGGGGAGTTCTGTGAAACTCTATAGAACATGTCTCAGAGTTATCCCAAGAATTGGTGAGAAACTTAAAGTACTTATCTTCCAGTCCCCTCTGTCCTTGGTTGAAAGCTACACCCAGATACATTAACTCCTGTACATTTCTGGCCTGCCCTAAGGTGGATAATTGCAGGTGGTAACATGAGTCTATCAGCATATACTGGAATGATGAGTGCTGGGGAGATATGAGTGGAGCATTGAAACCATCTAATACAGTCGGGGCAGGAGGTATTAATTATTGGCTTGCAAGTCCAAATGGGTAACCTTAAATTCCTGGGTTAATGGTTTTACTTTGAGGTATTTAAGCATGATGTATGAGTAAAAATTTCCTCTATTAAATCAAGTTGAAGATCCTAAGTCCCTAATCTTCTGGAAAACTGTGGCTATCTTTTTAACAGATTTTTGAAAAGTAACATGATTAAGATTTCAAACTGACCATCCATTCATTCATTCATTCACTCATTCAACAAACATTTATTGAACACCTAAAGTATGCCATGGGTTAAACTAGGCACCAGTGTTACCGTTACTAAAATCATTATTGTGCCACCTAGAAGTCAATGTATTGTGACACTCAAATAAGAAAATCCATAGTTACTGTAAAAATTATTACAGAGTGATATAGGAAGACACAGTAAGACCTTAATTCATGCTGTGGACAGTAGTATATGGGGGATATCAGAAGGGCTTCCTGTAGAAGGCAATTGAAATGGATATGTAACATGAAGGAAGGGTGAATTTTTGAGGAAAAGAGAAGATAAATTCATGTTTGCCAGAAAATGAATGGTTAAGCATCAGTCCAGAAAGGAGTTCCATTCATAATCAGTAAAAGAAATGTCACTGGGGCTTCCCTGGTGGCGCAGTGGTTGAGAGTCTGCCTGCTGATGCTGGGGACATGGGTTCGTGCCCCGGTCCGGGAAGATCCCACATGCCGCGGAGCGGCTGGGCCCGTGAGCCATGGCCGCTGAGCCTGTGCGTCCGGAGCCTGTGCTCTGCAACGGGAGAGGCCACAACAGGGAGAGGCCCGCGTACCGCAAAAAAAAAAAAAAAAAAAAAAAAGAAAGAAATGCTCACTGGAGTGTAAGAAAAGAAGACAATGGAGAGGGTGGTAGAAGCCAGACCATGAATGGTCCATGTATGTATACTAAGTGCTATGGTCTAGTCTTTGTGTTCCCCTCCAAATTTATACGTTGAAATCTTAATTTCCGGAGGTGATCGTAGTAGTAGGTGGGGCCTTTGGGAAATGATAAAGGTATTAGTGCTCTTATAAAAGAGACCCCACAGAGCTCCCTAAGCTCTTCTGCCATGTGAGGTTACAATGAGAAGTCTGTGACTCAGAAGAGGGCTCTCATCTGACCATACTGGCACCCTATTCTTGAACTTGCAGCCTCCAGAACTGTGAGAAAAAAAATCCTGTTGTTTATGAGCCACCCAGCCTGCAGTATAATCTTACAGCAGCCCAAAAGGACAAAGAGAGTTGGGATGTGAGATTTTACTCCAAGAAAGATGGGAATCCATTGAAGGATTTTAACTGGTAACTTAGAAGAGAGACAAGTTTCATAACACAATCAGGTATTTTTATAAGAAAAATTTGTTTCATTTTCAGAAAGATCACTCTGGAAATACTGTGACTAGATTTTTGGAGAAGGGTGATGGCAGTCCCGGATATAGAAAGATGAGTTAGTAGTCCATTAACGTAAGTCAAACAAGAAAGTGGAGATAAAAAGTGTGAATTTGTGGCTGAGAGTTCTTTTCTTTTAGCACTTGAAAAATGTTACGTCAATGCTTCTGACTCCAGAGTTTTAGACAAGAAATATGCTGTCATTGGAATTGGTGTTTCTCAGTAAGCAATGCATCGTTTCTTCCTGTCCACTTTTGAGATTTTTTTAGTCTCTACTTTTCAGAAGTTTATTTATGACACGTCTTGGCAAGGATATCTTTGCGTTTTTCCTCTTTGGGTTTGTTCAGATTCTTGAATTTGTGTTTATGTCTTCTAAAAAATTGGGAACTTTTTAGCCATGATTTCTTTGAATACTTTGTCAGTCCTACTTGCTCTCTTTTTTCATTCTGGAACTTTGATGATATGAATGTTAGTGCTTTTGTTACTGTTCACAGGTTCTTGAGATCCTGTTCTTTCTCCCATCTTTACCCCTCAGTCTATTTTTCTCTGTACATTTGGTACATTGTATTGATCTCTTCTAAGTTCATGATTCTATGCTTTGTAATCTCCACTCTATTCTTTTTTTTTTTTTTTTTTTTTGCGGTACGCAGGCCTCTCACTGTTGTGGCCTCTCCCATTGCGGAGCACAGGCTCCGGACACGCAGGCTCAGCGGCCATGGCTCACAAGCCCAGCCGCTCCACGGCATGTGGGATCCTCCCGGACCGGGGCACGAACCCGTGTCCCCTGCATCCGCAGGCAGACTCTCAACCACAGCGCCACCAGGGAAGCCCTCGACTCTATTCTTGAGCAATGTTTTTTGATTGTTGTATTTTTTCAGTTCTACTGTTCTCATTTGTTTTTATTGTTATAGCTTCTAGTTCTTTGTTTACATTTTCTATTTTTCCCATTTCTGTCAAGGAACACATAATTGCTAATTGAAGCATTTATGTGACAGCTTATTTAAAATCCTTGTCTGATCATTTCAATAGATGTTTTATCTCAGTGTTGGTGTATGTTTATTGTCTTTTCTCATTTATTCTGTGATTTCCTGGTTCTTGGTGTCATGAGTATTTTTCCATTGTATTCTAAACATTCTGAGTTATTATATGACTCTGTAACCCATTTAATTTTATTATTACTTTTTAGAAGGAAGTCATCCTATTTGAGGCGTAGTATGAGGACTGGGGGGTTACGTACAGATTTCCATTGGGCCCTACTGACAATACCCCAGCAAAAGTGGGCACTTACATTGTCTCACTGCAGACAGATCAAGTAGAAGTTCAGCTATCCTATTGGCCCTTCTGACACCTTCCCCCCAAAAGTGGGAACATTAATATCATTGTGTTGCCTTTTAGTAGGAGTGGAAGTTCATCTCCCCAGTAGATTTCTTGACACAGGGGAGGGGAGAAGTGAAGTGTTTGCTCTCCTTCCTCCCACTTCATTCCTTCTTGTTGATGCCGGGTGTGGGTAGAGGGTCAGCTCCCTGCTGGCCCCACTGACGCCAGGGTGAGAGGAAGAGAACTGACGACTCGCCCTGCTCGTGCCGTCTCATTCTGTCTTGTTGCCTCAGGGTGGTTCTGGGGATTCAGCACCCCATTGGGTCTCACTGACACCATGTGTTGGGGGTTAGTGGGGTGCCTACTCCCGCCAACCTGTAACATCCTATTCTTATTGATGTCCGGGAGAGATGGACGCTAAGTCCCACCATTGGACCCCACGACTGTGTGAGGGCAGCCCAGTGTTAACAAGCCTGTCAGGCACCACTTTTTTTTTTTTTTTTAAATAAGTAAATTTATTTATTTATTTGGCTGTGTTGGGTCTTCATTTCTGTGCAAGGGCTTTCTCTAGTTGCGGCGAGCGGGTGCCACTCTTCATCGTGGTGCGCGGGCCTCTCACTGTTGCGGCCTCTCTTGTTGTGGAGCGCAGGCTCAGTAGCTGTGGCTCACGGGCCCAGCTGCTCCGCGGCATGTGGGATCTTCCCAGACCAGGGCTCGAACCTGTGTCCTCTGCATTGGCAGGCAGATTCTCAACCACTGCGCCACCAGGGAAGCCCAGGCACCACCTTTTAAAGTCTGTTTGCTAATGGAAAGGGGTGGAGGCTCAGCTCACCACTGGACCACACTGAAACAACCCTGGTGGGGAATCAGAGCGCTGCCTCTTCTAGAGGGCAGGAGTGGGGTGGTGTGGAAGATCAAATCCTACCTTGGCCCAACTGAAACGACAGGACATAGGGGATGGGTGCAATATTCCACTGGCACTTGGCTCGAGTACTGTGTATATTATTGCCCAAATGGTCTTCTGTCTTTAGCAACCCCTTTCCTTATACTTTGGCTAGGGGGAACAGGGTTTTGTGGGGTTTTTTGAAGCTTTTTTGTCTGTTGTTCTGTTGGCGGTTATTGATTGGGGGTGCCTGTAATACCCTCTCCAGGATGTATGGGAAGCAACAGGAAACACAGGGGACTCATCACCATGTTATTCCTCAAGTCCCAAAGTCCCTAGTTAAGTCTGCCTTCTCATTTCCACCTTTCAGCGTCTTCCTATGTTTCTTTGTTGTTATGTTCAGGGTTTTAGTTTTAAGTGGGAGAACCTGGGAGAAATGGGCTACTTCATCTTCTTGGAAGCAGAGGTCTGGAGGCCTTTTGATGTTAAAAAGTACTGCTGACTGTAAATTAAAATTTGATGATATACACCTTGCCCTTTAAGAATTATTCTACTAGATGATGTGGCTTCCCAAAGTTGCTACAATTTGATTTTCATACTTCTAAAAGCCAAGTGTTTTGCTGGAGTTGAAATTTAAAGATAAGCAAGAGATGAGGCTAAGATGATCTATGTGGTAACAGATTAAAGTTGGAAACATCAATATACATTCATGTTTAGCTTAATATTGCTTCATATTACCTTAATACACATGGCTATGTAGAGATACTTATAGATATGTGCGTATACATGGGGAATGTACACACATATTATCTCTTTGCTCTGTCAGCTGAGAAGATCTAGAAGCAATGACATCCGAGCAGCAATTAGCACACCCCACACCCAGATCCTGCTGTCTAATACCGTTCTCCACTAAAAAGACCTAGTTATCTTTGAAGAAATAGCTGATTCTAGGACTAGGGCAGTAAATATACAAGATTTATAGACAAGACCATCTTATAGTGTCAGAAAGTAAGGAAGTTCCAAAAAAAAAAATACAGGATGGGGATACCTCAGAGTGGCACAAGAGCCAACTGAAAAGAGTTCACAAGGGTCAGGACTAGAGCAATTTGAGGAATAAAGTAACTAAAGTAGAATTAGATTATAACCCAAAGTATAAAATAAAAATCCATGAGTTCTTCTGATATAAATAAATAATTGGATACATAAATGCAGGAGAATAGATAAATCTCCAGTGCAAAGGAATTCCAAATAGTTTATGTAGTACTCCATCTTAAGCATAACTCCCTATTCCTTAGTTGTGGGCTGAGCATATTGACTTCCTTCCAAAAAAGTACAGTATGAAAAAGGGAAGACAGTCATCTTACGATGGAGAAACCTGAAAAACACTACCTCAGCCTGGTGATCAAAGTCGACCTCAGCATTCATAATGCATATTCATACTTTGTACATTTGATGTGATCTGACAAAATAACCCTTCTACTCTGTGGTCTTCCTCCCCAAAACACATAATCCCAATATTATCATGAAAAATGCATCAAACAACTTCTAGTAGTGGGCATCCTACAAAACCCTAACTACTCAAAATTGTCAAGGTCATCCAAGGAAAATCTGAGAAGCTATCAAACCCAAGAGGAGCCTAAGGAAACATGGCAACTAAATGTAATGTGATGTTTTGGATGAAATCCTGGAATAGAAAAAGGACATGAGGTAAAAACTAAGGAACTGGACTAATGTATGGACTATAGTAAATGATAATGTATCAATATTTGTTAATTGATAGTAACAATGTAACATACTAATGTAAGTGGATCATCATAGAGGGAAATGGGTCTAGTGTATATGGAAACACTTTACACTATCTTCTCAAGTTTTCTGTGAAATTAAAACACTTCTAAAAAATAAAGTCTATAAAAACGCTGTGTTGTCTTGTTTTATGATTATGTGCCTGTATTTCCTAATGAATATGTAAATTTGCTTTACCTTCCTTGATACTGATATTACAGAAAATACTAAGTAACTCTGAAAGAATTTGTAACTCCAGTTCAACAAGCAATAATTCTTGTATTAACTTTTTGGAAGAACCCACTGAATAAATCAAAGCAAATTGTCCTTAAAGGCTGAATTTCTTTTCAGTGTTTAATCTTTTATATGGTTAATGCATACCACAAGCAAGATTCTGTTTCAAAGGGCAGAAAACATTGATTGTAGGCGATGTCTAAAGTACAGTGAAATATTAATGCATGATGCTATAACAACTTTAATGTATTTTATGTTTTCAAAATGATGAATTGTTATTTCAGTCAATAAAGTATTCACTTTTATACATTTCCTACCCATCTTTTCCCAAGACACCCACAAGGAAATGATACTATCATCTGACATTAGGTTCATCAATTTAAATTGGAGTTTTTGGTAGCTGTGGTTGCCAATGGTACTGGAACGTGTGATACTTTTACAAATCCTCTCCATGGCAAAATCTGATCCTCACAAGGTAAATCACAGTAGGTGCCTAAAGCCAAATGACATATTGCTTTGTAGCTAGATTACCAAGCATTTTACTTAGAGGCACAATAGAATGTAGAAAAGGCCATTTCTCTTTCTGTCTTTTTCTGCTCAAAGGTCACTCACCATCTTACTTTTTATCAGCCATTTCAGTTTTCCATAAATTTAGACTATATAATGTCACTTAATGTGAATGTAGCTCAACATTCTGTTTTAGTACAGCTAATCTCACATTATTTTACTGGTGCTAAATATGTAAATCATCAGCAAATTTCTGTAGTTAACTTTTTTTTTTTTTTGGATGTGGACCACTTTTTAAAGTCTTTATTGAATTTGTTATAATACTGCTTCTGTTTTTTGTTTGTTTGTTTGTTTTTTGTTTTTTTTGCGGTACGCGGGCCTCTCACTGTTGTGGCCTCTCCCGTTGCGGAGCACAGGCTCCGGACGCGCAGGCTCAGCGGCCATGGCTCACGGGCCCAGCCGCTCCGCGGCACGTGGGATCTTCCCGGACCGGGGCACGAACCCGTGTCCCCTGCATCGGCAGGCGGACTCTCAACCACTGCGCCACCAGGGAAGCCCTGCTTCTGTTTTATGTTTTGGTTTCTTGGCTGTGAGGCATGTGGGACCATAGCTCCCCGACTAGGGATTGAACCCACACCCCCTGCATTGGAAGGTGAAGTCTTAACCATTGGACCGCCAGGGAAGTCCCTGTACTTAACTTTTTTTTTTTTTTGCGGTACGCGGGCCTGTCACTGTTGTGGCTTCTCCCGTTGCGGAGCACAGGCTCCGGACGCGCAAGCTCAGCGGCCATGGCTCACGGGCCCAGCCACTCCGCGGCATGTGGGATCTTCCCGGACCGGGGCACGAACCTGTTTCCCCTGCATCGGCAGGCGGACTCTCAATCACTGCGCCACCAGGGAAGCCCCCTGTACTTAACTTTTAAAAATAATTAAAATAATCTATTCAACACATCTTTCCTTAAAAAAAAAAAAAAAAGCAATTCTCCTTAAGCTGGCCCTGGGCACATATGTGACTTTGCCATTTTTTCCATGGACTATTTTCTTATCTGTTTTACGGTGTCACATTTGTTCTACCTTCTCAAAAAGAAGCATTTAAAAATTCATCTACGCGTTCATGCATTCATACATTTATTAAATAAATCTATTGAACACCTACAGACGGCACAGAAAAAAAGGCAGAAAACTAATCTGGGTTGCACAGAAAGTAATGAACTCAGTTAAAATTTTTGGTGAAAATAGGTATTACTCAATCTACTGGAAATTACATTTCATTATGGGGACTCACAGACTCAAGGAAAACCAAGACCTAAATAATAATAAAGTAATAAAAGCACTAGCCATTTACTGAGTGCCTGCTTGTATCTGACTCTGAAACTCTAAAATCATTACGGATGTTCTGATGATTGTCTGATATAATTGTAATCTCCATTTTACAGATGAAAATAACAAGGTTCAGAGACATTAGGTTACTTGCCTAAAGTGAAGTGGCCCAGAAACTACAGAACTGGAAATTGAACCTTAGACTTCATAATGCCAAAGTCTGTGCTTTTAATCACAATGTGTGTGTGTGAGAGAGAGATAGAGAGAGAGAGAGAGAAAGAGAGAGAATGTGTTTAATAGAGAACCTCTGAGAAATGGCAAGAAAACTGCCAGGTATCCATAAAACAATAATTTAGGAGCTTCTTACTATACAAGTAATTGTTAATCATATGGCTGAACTAAGGATCTCTCACTTTTGAACTAAGAAATCAAAAGCTTCCAGAAGTTGAGTCTAAATTTTACACTTACATAAGATACTTCATACAGAATGCTCAAGTATAATAACTAAAGAGCTCTGAAAATACTGGAAGTATTCATATAAGTATGATTTCATAATGTGGATAATAGAGGATTTAAGAAATTGGCAGATGCAACTGCAGACTCATTTGTTATCATTTCTGTGAAGGGCAAGATAAATGAATAAAATGAGAAAAATGAAAAAAGAATGGCTAGCAATTTTAGGTAGTTTGCTGAATCTCCATACTAGGAAAGACTAAGCAAAAAAAAAAAATTCTCGAAATATTATTTTGAAAGCACCTACAAGTGTATATGGTCTTTTTATACCAAATAACTTGGAATTATGAACTGTCAAATAAGTCTAATCTTCTCTGATGATAAAATTGCTGACTTTATTTGAAACTATGGAATGAAAAATGAGGTAATAATCAGAAATTCTTAAGAAAAGGAGTAGAAAAAACAAAAGTATAAGAGTTATGTTAAAAAATATTTTGAAACAAACATAAAATCCCCATTACTGGTACAGAGCATTTAAAACTTTATTTTGGGGCTTCCCTGGTGGCACAGTGGTTGAGAATCTGCCTGCCAATGCAGGGGACACGGGTTCGAGCCCTGGTCTGGGAGGATCCCACATGCCGCGGAGCAACTAGGCCCGTGAGCCACAACTGCTGAGCCTGCGCGTCTGGAGCTTGTGCTCCGCAACAAGAGAGGCCGCGATAGTGAGAGGTCCGCGCACCGCGATGAAGAGTGGTCCCCGCTTGCCACAACTAGGGGAAGCCCTCGCACAGAAGCGAAGACCCAACACAGCAAAAATAAAATAAATTATTAAAAAAAAACAAAACTTTATTTTGGTTTTAAGTTTTAATAAATATTTATATGTTTACATAATTACTGTCATAAGGAAGACACAATTGTAGGTCAACTTTCTTCATTCTTTCTTTATTAAGCATTATTCTATTTTGCTCCATCATCTTGTAATTATAATATAGTAACTGTGTAACTTTCTACTAAGTGGATATTTCCTAAACTGTTTTCCTATTGTTAACAATTAAAGGTGTTTCCAATTTTTTGTTATTACAAATGACATGACAATGAGCATCTTTATATAATAATTTTCTGGATTATAAATTATTTATTGGCATAAGCTTCCAGAATTAGAATTAATGTGTAAAAAGCTATTAACATTTTTATCTTGCTACACATTGCCAAATTACTTGTCAAAAGATGGAACCAAATTATATTGCAAAAATCTTTGCCAACGGAAGACATTATATATAATTTTTGATTTTGCTAAATTAATAAGTTGGAAACCTATGTTCCATTTCTTTGAATTCTTTGATAACAGAGTGCTGCTGGAGGCTGGGAGGGCAGCCATGTCCATGAAGGCTCCCCAGAGTTGGAGCGGGGAAGTGGAAAAAGGTAAAAAAAATATACTAATTGTATTTTCCCTCCATTGTTATCTCTCACTCTCTTCTGCCTCTGTGTAACTTATATCCAGGTAGCTGGAGAAGAATCATGTGGCAGGGCAAATAGGTATTCCAATAAATTAATAATGACCGGCTTCAAATAGATTTTCAAGACTGGAAATATTGCTCTGACTTACAGTAAGCTCTTTCTATTTCTCCTTAAGGACTATTTTCTTAGAAGCTTTACTTAACCTCCATCCTCTCTACTTCCTTCACTCTGAGCCGGTGAGGTGCTTCATAACTCATTAAGACCACCGAGGTCAGTAAATAGTCCACTGCCAAATCCATTAATTCATTAGCATCTGCGTTGACCTTTGTATTCCCTTTTACTACAGGAGTGAAAGTTACAAGGCCGTGTGCACTACAGAGAGCATTTCATTCTCCCTCATCTTCTCAAGTACTTCACAGCCCTGCATCTTCTACAGCCCATCTACTCCTTAGGAAGGATTCTTGCCAAAGTTCAACCTCATTCTAGACTAGTAACTCCACCTTAAAAAGTTAAAAACTATACGTGTGACATGAAAGCCTCCCTCCTCCCCTAATCCCTGCATATCTTCTTTAGCCAATTCATGTCTGAACTTTTCAAAATTGTTATCTTCATATATTGTTTCCATTTCCTCACGTCCCATTTACTCTATAATTTCCATCCATCTGACTTCTCTCACCGTAATCTCACTGCCCACTGTCCTGAAATTTTACTTATGAAGGTCACCAGCGATCCCCATGTCAGTATAGCCAATGAATAGTTTTTGTCCTATTTCTAGGCTCTTTCCTTCTTTAAAAAAGGAAAAGAATAAGAAACACAAAAACCACTTTTTTCTTCTATGCTTTTACACTCTCATCATCTTCTGTCTTGGTATATTTTATTGGCTTTCTGTGTTTCATCTGCTTTCTAACATTCTATTAGTTTCCTTTATCTCCAGTGGAATAAACCAGTATATGAAGGATTATTCTCAACAGGTAGTTCTCATAATAACGGTTCTAGTAGCAGCAGTCAACGCTCTGTGACGCTTATCACGTGCCAGACACTATCCTAAGACACCGTTTAAATCCATATATATAGACACACACACACACACATATATATGAGGGTTTCCTCACAGGCCTATGAAATAAGCCTATTATTATACCCATGTTACAAATGAGAAAACTGAGGCAACGAGAGGCCAAGGTCACAGGATCAGTACTTGGTGAAGCCCCGCCTGAGTTAATGCTGGAACTTTAGAGTAGACAAGTTCATAATGTCTCACAGATTGGCCTTAAATGTGAGCAACATTTAATTAATGACTTGTGAAGTATCAGGAAATAATGGAACATTTTAAATTGATTGGGAACTACTAAGTCATGTATCAGTAACTAAGAAGGACTCTTATTGAATGAAATTATTTTTCATTATTCTTTTGAAAGGAGAATATTCTCGGGTTAGTGTTTCAGTTTTTTTCATTCACATATTTATTCATTTATTAGACACACATTTCCTACACACTTTCTATGTGCCAGTGTCTGCTGCAAGCCTTGGAAGATTCAGCGGTGAGCAAAAAATTACAAAGTCCTTGCTCTTAAGCAAATGTCCAGTGGTGGAGGAAGACAGAGTAAACATGTAAATAAATTTTGTACAGAGACAGAAATACGACTGGACAATGGGACAGAGAGGCAGTGAGGAGGCAGGTCTCTTTGGTCAAGATAGTAGTGGTGGCGTTTGAACCGAGACCTTAATGATCAGAGGGAAATTGGTCTGGGTAGAAGGATTAGCCAATCTAAAGCTGGGAGAGCAAGAAGTAGAGCTTGTTGCATCTGAGGGACTGAAAAAGACAACTGTGCCTCGAACGCCATGAAGGTCAGGGAAAGATGTAGTAAGTGACCAGAGCCCATGGTCCCTGTGAGCCTGGCTAAGTAGTTGAAAATTTAACCTCTTTACAATAGACAGCCTTTAGAGGTCAGAAGCAGTGCGATAATAGCATCTGATTTGTGCTTTTTGAAAGACTACTTTGACTGCTGAGTGTCCTACAAAAGCAAAATACTTGTGCCTCTATGAAGTGCAGATAGTAAAGTTTAAAAAGCCCAATGAGCTCATAAGCAGTTGGTTTACTAAGTGTAATCATTTATCTTAACTAGACTTCATTAATATAAGCTTGGTGACCTTGGGGCCCTGGGACATATTAGATTAGGGAAACCCAACTATTTTCAAATGGTGTGATTTGAAAAATTCTCAAAATTGTTGGGGTTCAGGAAGATTATTATTATTTTTTTTTTTTTTTTTTTTTTTTTTTTTTTGCTGTACGCGGGCCTCTCACTGCTGCGGCCTCTCCCGTTGCGGAGCACAGGCTCCGGACACACAGGCTCCGCGGCCATGGCTCGCGGGCCCAGCCGCTCCGCGGCACGTGGGATCCTCCGGGATCGGGGCACGAACCCGTGTCCCCTGCATCGGCAGGCGGACCCCCAACCACTGCGCCACCAGGGAAGCCCCAGGAAGATTATTTTATTGCTGGGCCTGGATGGGAAGTTTAGAATAAGAAAAGAAAGTATGATGGCTGGCTTCCATCTATTCTCCCTTTCTGTGGGAGAAATATTGATGGGGTGACTACTTTGCTGTTGACCCAATGCTTAAATTTCAGAGCTCGTTCAATCCAGTAAATATTTGCTGAACAACTATTATATGTTAGGCACCTAGCTGAAACTGAGAATATAAAGAGAATAATTAATAATAAAAGCAGGTATTACTAACAAGAGACAGGCACTGTGCTAATGCTTAACATGCACCATCTCAAGTTACATTAATTTACACACTAACCATATGGGGTAGATGCATTTATTATACCATTTTCCGGGTGAGAAATCTAATCCCTTTAAGGATTAAGTTACTTCTCCAAGGTTACACAGCTAGTTAGGGGCATAGGCAGGATTTGAACTCAGGTCTCGTATCAGCACCAATTCTCTTAGCCATTATGCTCTATAAGGACCTTACTTGAGAAGTTCAGGATTATACATATATGGGTACAACCAACCCTAAGACCATCTGGCAAAACTGGCTGCTTGAGAAGTCCTGGATTTATGTAAGATGCTCTTGGAATGGAGAAGATCGTGAAGGAGGGTCCCCAAAACACACTCTCTATACTAAGGGGCAACAGAAGAGAAAAAGAATTAGCCTACAGCAGTATGATATTGAGGACGAAGAAACAGTGTTTTTCTCTTTTGTGAATAGTTATTAAATTATTTCTACTTCAAAATATCAGAAAGAAATCACAGTACTATGGACAGTTTGCAGAGCCACCCTATCTTAGCGTGAATCCTGGCAGGTGTAGAGTTCATAGTATGACCCTGGCACCTAAGTGTAGTTAAGTAAGCTTTCATTTTTCTTTAGCCTTAAAGCAAAGTAGCTTTCTGATAGGTATAATTTAGGAAAGTCTTCAAAGAAAATATTTAAAGTCCACTATCTCAGAGAAAAGCAATTTTGCAAAAGATCTATCAGCAAAAGCAAGGCCAAACACACCAATTATTTAGTGAGACTTATGTGGTTATATCATTGTTCACGTTGTTTCTTTATGCATTTACCTGGAAGAAGGCTTTTAATGTTCAACAATTCTCAAAGAGATAAAGACCCACACTGATGTGTCAGAAAGAGCTTTGCCCTGGAATTAGATCAGTTTAGGCTTGGCTACTTACTAGAATTAGGTAACATTCTTAATCTTTCTGAACCTGTTTCCTATCTGCAAATAGGGATAACACTATCTATTACAGAGGGATGTGGTTAAATTAAATGACACATGTAAATGAAATATATCCTTCCAGACTGAGAACATACCTAGTAAATGTTAAGTGATCTGCAAATATTCTGCTTTCTTGAGATGGATGAAACCTGTTATCATGTTCTTAACCAATGGTCTAAATATCAAGACAATATTTAGTTAAAAGTTATATTTGTTCTTTCACTGTCCATCTGCATTTTAACATATTCTAACATATTCTCCTTGATCAATTGTGTCAATATTAGTAACATTTGTCATTTAAGCTATTACTGTTCATATGTTTAAAATATTTCAATGCGATATAAGTCATTACTCAAAGGGATGCCTAGCTGGCTTTGTCAAAGATTTACTTTAAGTAAAAATGAAAGACACATTTTTCATTTTCACCAAGTATTATTGAACAGTGTATTCATTAACTGTATGAACTTTGTGGCCAACCCAATACAGTAGCCAAGACATGGAAACAACCTCAGTGATTTTTGTGGATGAATGGATGAAGAAAATGGGGTGCATACAACCTACTATTATTCAGCCGTGATAAAGAAGGAAATCTGGCTATTTGTGACCACATGGGTGGATTTGGGGGGCATTATGCTAAATGAAATGTCAGACAGAGAAAGAGAAATACTTTAGGATCTCATATGTGAAATCTAAAATACTGAACTCATGATAGAAAGAATGGAATGATGGTTGCCAGAGCTGGGGGTTGGAGGTGAGGAAAATTAGTGAAGATGATCAAAAGATAAAAACTTCTAGTTATAAGATAAGTGAGTAATCGTGATGTCATGTACAGCTTGGTCGCTACAGTTAACAATACCGTATTTTATGTTTGAAAGTTGCTAAGAGAGTAGATCTTGAAAGTTCTCATCACAAAAGTAAAATTTGTAATTATGTGAATTAAGGTTAACTAAACTTATTGTGGTAGTCATTTCACACTATATATATATATATATCAATCATCACATTGTACACCTTGGACAGATACAATATTATATATCAATTCAATCTCAATAAAACTGGAAAAATCTCATTTATAGTTTAGCATAAATATATCAAATGGGTTTCTTGACAAGATTAATAATAACTATAGATAAAAGGAAATAAGATATTGTTATTGCTGTTGTTTGCTTTTCCAGAGTGCAAAACACTAAAAAGGGGGGAGGTGAGTATGGGCTTGCAAATGCTGCTTCATGGGCCCTAATGCTATGATACAGACATTTAGTCCAGATCTGAAAGAGAACTTGAGTCATTTCAACAAATCTGCAAAACAGTCATGTTCAAACATGAAGAGATATCAGTAAGTTCTTTTTCACACTGCAAGAAATCTGCCTTCAGCTTTCAGCAAAACCTCAGTTTTTGGGTTATGAGGGTAACAGTTCTTAAGCAAGCAGCACAATCCTTCCACCAGTGCTTTCTCCCTATGATGAATAAGTTTTCAGTCTCCCCACCAGTGCTCATCCCTTCTCCCCTTAATGTCTCGGCCAAAATTCAACCATCAGCCCAGAAAACTCCTTCCCAGTTTCACTGACTGTACGTGACCACGTTATTTCAATCACCTTGGCACATTTATATTACCTACTTCCTAAGGTAGGTATTATATATATGAGATTTTAAATAAAAGAATGCCTGTAAAGTACTTAATGCTCAACTCCTAGAACAATATGAATATTCCGTAACTGCTGACCAGCATTATTATTATATCATTTACATTAAAACTAACCTGTACTTTCTTTCACACACCCATGTTCTTTGTCCCCAACTGGGGTAAAGGAAATAAATGAACATTTATTGATTATCTACAGTGAGAGTATAGAATGCAGTGTAGGCTATAGAATTAGTGGTGTTCAAGACTGAAACTGACCTGGATTTGAATTCCAGACCTCTCACTTACTTAGACTTTATGACGCCTCAGTTCCCTTACTGATAATTAGAGATAATAGACATTTCAGGGACCAAGGTAAGGATTAAAAATATTATAATGTTTGGATCCAGAAAGGGCATTCATTACCTCATTTAATGTAAACTCTTAGATAATCTGATTGAGTTTTGAGAATCTGATAACGGCTCTGCATCCTTTTGCTATTTGCTAACTATTCATAGCATTTTGCATATAATTCCAGGGCTTTGCTAATATGAAAATCAATCAAAGGCTTTAGTTGGCACAAAGAACTCAGAGAAATTGTTATGGGGCAAGAATTAGAATTCTTCTTGAAATACAGACTATCATCCTGGAGAAGAAAGAACAACATTTTAATGTGGTCAAATTTGGGTCAAAACTATGCACTTCCATGGTGTTTCTACCAGGTCTTGATTTGACTGGGATTGAAATTTCTGACATTACTGTCCCCATCACAGACTTGAAAACCTGGCAGATAATCAAGTGCAACCTATAGTTAAAGGTCGCTCATCTAAAAAAATGGGTATGTTACTACCATTCTGACAAGAGCGTTATGAAGATTAAGAAAAAGCACAAATAAACTCTCCTAACACCTGACAGCTAAGTAATACATCTTTCAGCTCTTTCAATTCTTTTTCCTTCTTACCTATTTCCTTCCTTGCTCTGAGTTCTCACTGTGTTTCATGTCCCACAATGCTGAAGTCATTGTAATGCTTTTACTCAGAAATCTCACTTAACATTTAGCATAGTAAATAAGAAAGCCTAAGGAGTGATTGAGGTAAACTGCCATTATTACATCATTCTGATAACCTGATTTGTCCAGAAATGTAACTATGTGATTCTCCTTTACTTCTAGTTGCTCACCATTCATGGGCACAAATTGAGTGTATATCAGATATATTAAATTCCTGCAAAATTCTCTGTGGTGTGATTTGGGGTTCTATTTGTGTACTACAGCTTTCCTAAAACTAAACTATTATCATTTCTACTCCTCTTCTGTCTGTACATCCTCAAAACATAATTTCTAATTAATAGTTATACTAATTGGCATTATAGTCATTCTTTTTTGCTTTTTCTCTGATTATAAGTATCTTCTGACGCTTAAGTCAATCAAATGGGTTCTCTACATATGAGGAAGTTCAAAGAGGAAAGTAGGAGGAGTAGGGTAAGAAGACATTCACACATAGAATTAGTGGAAGCCTTAGCAGTAACAAAGCTAGTGAAATTAGAGCTAATTAATTAGCAGTCAGGAAAATTTCATCATGTGTTGTCATTAATTGGTCAATTAGGGTAATTAGGCTTACAAACAATAGAAAGCAAAGAATGGAAAATCTGTTGTTTCTGCCAGCTTCTCCTGCTTGTTATAAGCGTAATTTTCTCCTAGTTTATGAAACAATAACAGTTTGGTATTAGAATTTAAATGCCATCAATATAAGATATGGAGATATGTGAAGCCTACTACACTTGCTTCGTAAACTAGTAGTATAGCATCATAAATTCCACAGTAGAATGATTTAGTTGAAAGATGAAATTCATGCGGAGTACACTATTTGTTTAAACTTCAAAAGAATCAAAAAGGATTGCTATATCTTGGCACACTCTTCTTTGTAGAATATGTTAGAGCCGGCCTTTTCTTGATTAAGAGCTACTGTTCTGTAGAGAACACTTTTTTCATATTCATAATCATCAGGCAAATCAAGGATCTGACTTCCTTAGAATCAGTAAGTGTTTTTTCCCTCACTTCTTAACGAAGAACAGAACAGCTGATAAGAAAACTAAAATACCTCTTTTTATTGATGTATAGATGATTTACGATATTATATTAGTTTCAGGTGTACAACATAGTGATTCAATATTTTTATAGATTATACTACATTTAATTATTATAAAGTGATGGCTATATTTCCCTGTGCTGAACAATAAAATCCCTCTTTTGTTAAAAAAAATAGCAAATGATGGAATGTTAGAAAATTAATTTATTTCCCATGAATAATGATCAATAACTATGGGACACTGGCCCATGTAAATTAAGAGGCTTCTTTTTCCATGTGATTCTGAATACAAAATGTATCCATATTCAGGAATCGTTTTCAAAGTGAATTTTTTTTGGTACCTTAATAATCATAATGGGTAGTAAGATCAATTTGTTTTAACACTTATGTAGATAAGTGTTGAATATAAAATGATAAAACGTAGGGTCTTTTCACTTTTTAATTTTAACTCTGTATATGAGACAAAGAAAACGAACTGCTTTCTATCATACTGTAGTTTTTGCTCAACTACTACGACCAAAATCCTTGAAAGAGAGAATTACCTGTTTGTGTCCTTTCAGAACAACCCCCTTGCATACCAGGGCCATAAAAAAACAATAGCCTTGGGCTTCCCTGGTGGCACAGTGGTTGACAGTCCGCCTGCCGATGCAGGGGACACGGGTTCGTGCCCCGGTCCGGGAAGATCCCACATGCCGCGGAGCGGCTGGGCCCGTGCGCCATGGCCGCTGAGCCTGCGCGTCCGGAGCCTGTGCTCCGCAACGGGAGAGGCCACAACAGTGAGAGGCCCGCGCACCGCAAAAAAAAAAAAAACAAGCAAAAAACAATAGCCTTGAGAGACCATTCAAGGAAATCATTGTTATTGATTCATCCCTCAAATAGGACCCAATTGAGCAACAAAATGATGCTGAAGTTTATCGTTTCTTCTCAGTGAATTTATAACTCTGGAAGATTTAAATGTCTTTTCCTAGATGACAGAGGTGGCTTCTATACACATACACAACGGACACATACACACAAATAACATCCTCATATCCATTTTACATCTGTTATTCCACTCTGAATTCTCCCTGCCATTAACCAACTCAAATGCCACATTATTCAACTCCTTTCCCTTGCTGGTTGGATTGGGTTCAGGAAACAGGGAGTAATTTTAATGTCCTCTTTAGTAAACCTACACCCTATTTATGAACTAAGAGGAAGTAGTTTTGGTTTCTATTTTCTGGTATCTTGAGCCTTTCGTATGATTGCATCTCTCCAACTATATAGCTTGCAGAATTAGTATTATGACTAGAGATGCAGAAAAGTTTTGATGCCTAAGAATGTCTTCTCATCTACTAACTGATGGTTGGCACTCAACTCTCATCCCTTTATCTCGGAATCTCATCCCTTTAGCTTAAATCTTTTTTTCCCATTAAAATTCAAATACTGGTTGTGCTTTAAGATCGTAGTCATTTCTACCTCAGCCTGAATGATCCAAAAGCAAGTTTTGATGATGTGCAAGAGGGAAGAGAACTTGAGGGCATAAGTGTTCTGCAGAGGGTATCAGGGAATAGAGAAGACAGAGCAATAAATAGACTCACAGGGGAAACTCAGAAAGTGGAGCTTGATGAAACAAGCAAACATCACGGTTTTGCTAAGGTCTATTCTAATTAGTTGTTATTCGTGTGTAAAAGTTTGCCTAAAAAGCAGAACCTATGAGTGATTTGTGCCCCTGCATATTACGGATGTATAATATAATTCAAACAGTGCAAGGAACACACAGATTACCACATGGCCTCAGCCATGCTCCATTTTGTAGTCTGCCCACTTTGAGCATCAGAAAATGGATTGTAGAAATCTGGTTCATCTTATTTTAAACTTCTCATTCCCCAAATTTGAAATAGTATTTATGTAAAAACTAGGCTCTTTATAAAGATCGCAAAAACACTATAAAGTATTCATTGAAAAGAACCTAACATTTACTACTGTAGTACATTATGTACAATTTATTGACTATTTCTACTGAATATACATTTATGTATTACATAATCTAACATTTATATTAAGTATAACTATAATATGATTCTTGTGTCAACCTTGACAAAGCTGGTGAAATCCTTTGCTACAAAAATGTCTCTGCCTTCTATTTTTGTTTCAGTATTAGTTTCCACATTTGCCAGCAAGATACTTTTCATCCTACTAACATAATAGGCCACTTAGTTGAATACTGGATAAAATACAAATTGCAGAGAATTCTCCATTTTTGTTTATAATTTTAAAAATTTCAACTAAAAGTGCAAAGCTTTTATCAGTTTCTGTAGCTTGCTCTCTTCCTAAACCTACTTGCTTCTTCCATCAATATTTAAGTTTCTGGTTTTAAATAACTGTGACTCTCCTTTAATGTGTTCTCTGTTAAAGGCTTTCTCTCCCTTTAGAATTGTTAGTAGGAGAAGTGGTATTTTTGTGGGAGGAAAACTGCATCTTCTCTACTACTCAGCTGTCAGGACTATAGAGCTACATCCTCAGTTGTATAATCAAAAACCTGGCCTGGCATCAACTAGTGAGATTAAAAACCACTTCTTCAATTCCTTGCAATTAAAATATTTACATCAACTTCTCTTTGTTTTGACAATAGCATATAGAACCCAGTGTGGGTGTGGCTCATGATTCTGCTTCTCTGACTCATGATCTTAGACTTCTTGCTTCCAACTTCCTAATGAATGTGCCCTTTAGCAATTGCTGGGGGCCAGGTTTGTTTACTGCTACTCCTTTCCAACAGTTCAAGGCCATGAGGCATCTCTTGAATGTATTTCTTTGCTACAAAGTATTTCTCTCCCCTGCCCTCACCCCACTCTCAGGTTCTGTTGCTTATTTAAGATTTGCATCTGTAAAGAGTCCTTTGGGTTTGTTTCCTTGGTGGACTGGCTGTCTTCCAAGATTTTGTTGTTAATATCGTCTGACATTTTAAAGATGACCTTTCGGTGGTGTTATAAAACTTCTCAAGGAAAGGAAAACAGAAGTGCTCATCTAACCCTCTTCTAAAGACTATGCAAAAAAGCCAGTTGTTTTAAAACATTATGGCTGGTGATATAAATGCCTGCAGCATATTATATCTACACCTGCATGTTTTTAACTTCCAGAAACTAAAAATCACCTCTGCAACATGCAATCAGCCGTGAAGAAAGAAAGAAACAAACAAAAACCCAGTATTGAAAATTTTCTGCCTGATACTTGAATGTATTGGCGAACAAGCCTGCTACTTCTAGTATTTACATAAAGACAGTAGTCAAATAACCAATGCAGTCAAACAAACAATTCTTCTGTGAGAAAAAAGAATGATGCTACTTAAGAGTTGATGGACATGAACTTTAGGAATTTTAGAGCTGAAAATAATCTTGGAGGCCTCCTTTTAGAGATGAGGAATATGAGGTCTATGGTGGTTAAGTGAATTGTCCAAGCCAGAGATGGGACTAGGGTCAAAGTTGAGTTCTTCTGCCAGGATGTTGAGCTTACTCTTTGAACTTGCTGGGTGTTTACATATTGCATCAACAGAGCCCAAATGTACTGGATTTTCTTCCATTTACTAATAGAAGGAAGTTAGTGCCTTTACAGGTATTGTTGTATAAAATCAGCCCATTCAGCCAAAAATTAGTCAATCTAGGAGTCCCAAAGAGACAATGCTTTGCAGGCTTTTTCTTTTCTTTTCTTTTCTTTTTTTTTCCACTGGAAATGGGAATTAGATAGATAATGCATGTTTGTGTGTATGTATGTATACATATATATATATATATATATATACACTTATATCTTGTTCAAATTTAAAAGAATACAATTTTTATAGTCTACTTATGTATGACATAAAAATAGAACATCGTTAATCAAATACATTTGCAGTATTTATTTTTGTAAGTAACTTCCTTTCTTTATATATCTATACAGTTTTAAAGATAATGGGACGACACAGAAATATTATTCATTTTCAAGCTAACACTGATAAATAATGTTTTGTAAGTGCCCTAAATTATGTAAAGACTAAAAGTTCCATTGTTCTATCTATCCTATGGAAAGTGGTTGATGTTTAGCTATGAAATAATGTATCAATCTCAGGAAACAATTCTTAGGTTAAAAAGCTCATTTTCCCTATGATGTCCTTTCACAAAGATTTAATTCAAAGAATTTGCCTTTGTAAGATCTCCATCACTTTTCACCATTGTTCCCATGCATGTTCCTGTTAAGAGTGCCTGATTCTGTTGCTAAGCAACCTTGCAGTCTTGTTGGGTCATGATGGTGAACTAATAATTATTTAAAATGTGTGTTTGGATAGGGTCTTTTTTTTTTTTTTTTTTTTTTTTTCCCGTACGCGGGCCTCTCACTGTTGTGGCCTCTCCCGTTGCGGAGCACAGGCTCCGGATGCGCAGGCTCAGCGGCCATGGCTCACGGGCCCAGCCGCTCCGCGGCATATGGGATCCTCCCAGACCGGGGCACGAACCCGTATCCCCTGCATCGGCAGGCGGACTCTCAACCACTGCGCCACCAGGGAGGCCCTGGATAGGGTCTTTTAAAGAATATCGTGATACTTTTGTGTAAGAGGCTGGGTAAGAGGGTTCTTCATTTCAACTTACAGTTCTACAGGAATATAAGCGATAGAATGATGTTTTCCAGAAGAGTTGGAAGAATGCCAAGAGTACACTAAAAAGCACTAGCTCTTACTTCCTCCTGTTATGCTTTGTTTCTAGAAAAGGGTAAAAGTCAGTCAGGTGACGTCAAGAAATTTAGCAAAGGATTTCAAAGAAATAAGAGCAACATCAATATTCCTTTTATTGACTAGATTAAATTATTGTTTTTCCTTCTCATCCCAAATTCTTAAGAAAAATTGTCAAGCCATATTATGTTGAAAAATAAGTCCCATGTAAGCGAGACATGGGTATTTGAATTTTATCAGGCTTCCAGATAAGACTAAATTGTTGATTAAATCCTCTCCATCCTGCTTGCTCTTGTCCCAGACATCCCTCTCCAGTTCAGGAATATCCTCCTTTAAATAGCTTATTTAACCATATGGGACTGATGCCAGTAGCCTTAATATTTTCTGTACGGTATACTGGGATATATAAGGGGACTACCATCATATCTCTAGCATGTAGTGAGAGTTGGTAAATAGCATTCCCAGTGTGTATCTGGAAAAACAAAAAGGTTGTTCCTTTAAACAATCTTTTTTGGTGATAAAGCAAAGAATCAAAGGTATTTCATTACTAAAGAATCAGAGAATGTCCTAACTCTAAGAGAAGAGCACTTCTAACGTCATCTCAATATCCATCCAATCCAGAAGCAGAGCTGATGGTGCCACCAAGAGACAGAGTCTCCTTGTGGTGACACCACCTTCAAAAGTTTTGGAAGGTGCCCCCAAACATCACCCGTTTTCTTTACACCCTTGATTGTCTCTAGTATTTAAAGACACATCTGATACTTATTGATTCTATTTATATTTTGAGGGTGATCCCTTCCTAGGGATATCATCTCATATGCAAAGTTAAAAGTATTGATCATTTTTCTCTCCTAAACTTAAACTATTATAATTTATGTTTAAGGCAGCCACGTTTAATAGCTTTATGACTTGGGGCCATAAAGGTGAGTGTTTCAATCTTGGTTCACTGTTCTGTAGGTGGTATATGGCCACTCCAGGAATCAGTTTTCTTACTTATAAAATAGGGTTTGCAGTGCTTTCTTCACAGATAAACGATTCAATTTGACATGCTAACATAGTGTCTACCATATAGTGTACATTAAATGTGAGCCCTCTTTCCTATCTCCACTGGGTGTGGCCAACTTCTAGTTTTCTAGGAGTTACTAGAAAATTTCATACCTTCTAGGAATATATGGCTTCTGATCATATTCCCTTACCATCTTCATTTTACTAAACTAAAGGCTCTTAATTTTTTTGTAATTCCCACATTCTTATTTCCTATCTCAGTTACTTTTCTGTTAATTTTATAGAATTCAGTTTATTTTAGCAGGCATTCATTGAGGTAAGGGGAATTACAGTAGGTCCTATGGTTACAAATGTAAACAGGATCCCTGTTCTCAGGTACCTTACAGTCTAGTGTCAAGAGTAGTAAACAGACAAAAAATTGCAGTTTGACCCGATAAATTCTGTGATATTGGTAAGCCTGTGACAACACAAGTGAAAGACCTAAATCAGATTAGGGAGGATGGGAAATTAAAGGTAAAGGAGCTGGTCGTACTTGTAGGCTTTTCTCTAGAGTTGGCAAACATCTGTACCTGTGTTCAAGGTTTAGATTGACCAAGACAGCCTTAACATTCCTTTCAGCTTAATAAAACTTTAGACAGGTTTCTTCCTGACTTATAGGCCCTTGACCTCCCCTTATTGAGAACATTTACTCTAAAAAACATGCAAATTCTTTTTTCACCCCTTTGACACGTAAATCTTCTTCTAGTAATCTTGCCAGATTTACAACCCAGGAATGTCTTTCTCACGGACATGGGAGCCATTTTTCGAAATGTAATCATCAAGAAAGATAGCACCGCATTCTCTGTGGGAGGGCAAGAGTCTAACTTCAATAAGTGCTGATTAGCAAACACAGATGGCCTAATCACATTAACCAGTCTCCTCCTAATGTCCTCCAGTACCAGTCCACTAGCTCACTCCAGAATTGATAAACTGTCCCACCTTTTGTTTCAGCAGAGTTTAGTCCAATCTCTCTCTCCAACTGCAATCGTTTTCAATAAACTTTCCCTTGCCTGTTTAAGTCTGTCCTTGGACAGGATGCATCCAGGTTGTGTACAAGGGGAAAAAACGGATTTTTGCCCAATAATCTACTCACTGATGCCTGGCACTTGGTCAACTTTTGTAATTGCTGATTAAAATAAGTCCATCATGTCAATGTCTAGGGGGAAATGTTTTCAATGGCTCTAAACACTTTGAGCAGTGATAAATGAAATCTCTGAGTTCACCATCTTCTAACTGGAACTAGAATTATTTTTCCAAAAATATATTTCTTTACACTTATGCACAAAATGAGTCTCTGCCTCAAAGAGACTCTGAGCAGGCTCAAGTATCCACTCGTCCTAATAGCTTTATACTCATTCTTTTGGTATTTCAATTATCTCAAGTGTTCAGAATCATGAATAAAGTTGGGAGCAATTCGTGAGGATGTTAATCAAGTATAAATTACTCAACAAGGGCTCCCCTTATTATACTCTCCATGAAGCTCTCTAGAGGATCAGCTCAGGTACTGGCCTCAGGCACAGTCTAGATTGAGAGAGGATTTCAAATAATTGATGGTTTTAGCCAAAATTTTGAATTCTAAAAATGGATGGAAGTTTGGAAATTCTAAATCAATCATAGCAAATTACAAATTATCATCAAGAAAGACTGCATAATAAAAATTTCTAAAGGTTACTGTAGAAATTAAGCTTAAATTCAAATTTCATTCTAAGGTAAATAAAAATATGTATTCCATTTTCTTTTTTCATTATAAAATTTATAAAACCAGAATTTTCCTTCTAATGTGCACATTTGGTGTACTTGCTTTTTATTTCCAAAAAAAGTTTCCCTAACTTAAGGACATATACAACATACGGTACCTTAGAATTAAGGAAATATGGGAGAATGATTTTGATTACCTCCTCATGCTACATGAAAATTCATTACTTCAAACTTTCTTGAACAGTTTTTTTAAAAGATGCCAGTTACCTAACTCATACAAACACCCATATACATATGTACATCTTTCTTGTTGGGGAACAGACTTATATTAGTGTAAATAAGTGGTCATTAAAGTTAATGTGTTCCTTTTATATAGTTATAATTTAAGATATAGTAGAAATTCGTTTGAATATGATATATACCTTTTTAAAATATATTAGAGACTTATAGAACCACCTCACAGTGACTATATTTGTCCATTATGAGGTTTAGAATATACTTTACTACTTAAATGAGTTGAGTATGATATTTTATCATTATACCTTTGCTTTTATCATATATTGTGGATGTAGAGTCTTTGGTCAGAAACATACCCTCTATATTATAAAAACATCATTATAGAAAAATGTAGTATTCTTTTAATATATAATTTAACATGAAACTAGGACAGATTTTCAGCAAAAGAAGGGAGCTGCATATAGTTGGCTTTTACTGGCAGGCCTCTTTCTGCCCAGTAATTACCCAGTCTTTACATACATGTTACAGTTAGTTCAGTGCTTTTAAGGAAATCCAGCTTTCTTTGCTCTCTGATCTTTTCTTCTCACAAAATACTTAGCAAACACATAGCTATTAGCTCCATAGGAATTGGTTGTATACATCAGTATTTTTCACAAGCCCACTTAACCAAGGTACCAAGTAATTTGACTAGAATCCAAACCAAATCAGTTGAAGAGCTAAGTGTGCAAAAAATCCTGTAACACACTAGATTCCAATGAGCCACAGTTTTATTAACACTGCATCACTTAGCAAACTCAGATGGGGTCTTTGGGTCTTTATGTTGAGTTTCTTTAATTGGCAAATGCTTAAGAGCACACTTTATTTATTGATTGATTGATTGATTAAAGAATCATCTTTTTTTAAAATTTATTTATTTTTGGCTGTGTTGGATCTTCGTTGCTTGCTGCACGTGCACTTTCTCTAGTTGCGGGGAGTGGGGGCTACTCTTCGTTGTGGTGCGCGGGCTTCTCATTGCGGTGCCTTCTCTTGTTGCAGAGCACGGGCTCTAGGCACGTGGGCATCAGTAGTTGTGGCGCATGGGCTTAGTTGCTCCACGGCATGTGGGATCCTCCCGGACCAGGGCTCGAACCTGTCTCCCCTGCATTGACAGGCGGATTCTTAACCACTGCGCCACCAGGGAAGTCCCTAACAGCCCACTTTAAATGCAGTTACACAATGACATCATGATAAGAAATGCTATAGGAATATAGGCATAGAAAAAAAATTATCATCACTCACATATGCCCTGAGCATTTTCTGCTGGAGAATCTGAACTTCATAATGAGGGTACTAATATATTACATGCTTCTGATAGTAAGTTCTTATCACTTGAGAAATATCATTAAACGTTATATCTCTGCAGCTTAATCCTTCTTAACCTGAAATATACCTTTAGAAATAATATTTTAACAGTTTGAGAAAATTCAGCTATTACATAGCTATTTACCTAAATATTCACGTGAGATAATTATGAAAGCATTCTATTAATAATTTTTGAAGACACTGTAATAACAATTTAGTCTTAGAATTTTAGAAAAAAAAATAAACCAATAAAGGTACTTCTTCTGGTTCAAACTGTACAAATGAAAATTCTGAAGCTAAGTAAATTGGGCAAAGTATGTTACTGTTTCATAAGTTAATGAAAGTAAATTTATTTATTAAATTTTTATTTATTTATATTTTCATGGGTTTATAACACATAAGGTTCATGTGTATAATATTATATTTTGACATTTATATAAACTACAGTGTGCTCACCACCAAAAGGTTGTCAACTGTCATCATATTGTTGACCCCCTTTACCCATCTTGCCCTCACTCCACCCCCTTCTCCTCTGCTAACCACTACTCTGTTCTCTGTATCTACTTGTTTCAGTTTGGTTTCCCATCTTGCCCTCACTCCACCCCCTTCTCCTCTGCTAACCACTACTCTGTTCTCTGTATCTACTTGTTTCAGTTTGGTTTCTTCATTCATTTTGTTTTGCTTGTTTTTATATGCCACATATGAGTTAAATCATATGGTATTGGTCTTTCTCCATCTGGTTTATTTCACTTAACGTAATACCCACATGGTCCATCCATGTTGTCCCAAATGCCAAGATTTCATCTTTTTATGGCTATTATTCCATTGTAAGTGTGTGTGTATCTTCTTTATCCATTCATCCATCAGTGGACACTTAGGTTGTCTCCATATCTTGTCTATTCTAAATAATGCTGTGATGAACACAGGGGTGCATATATCTTTTCAGATTAGTGTTTTTGTATTCCTTGGATAAACACCCACAAGTGGAATAGCTACATCACATGATAGTTCTATTCTTAATTTTTTGAGGAATCCCCATGTGATTTACCATAGTGGCTGCACTAATTTACATTCCCACCAAAAGTGCACAAGGGTTCCCTTTTCTTCACTTCCTCTCCAGCACTTATTTCTTGTCTTTTTGATAATAGCTATTCTAATGGGTGTGAAGTGATATCTCCCTGTTGTGTTGATTTACATTTCCCTGATAATTAGTGATGTTGAACATTTTTTACATGCTTGTTGGCCATCTATATACCTTCTTTGGAAAAATATCTATTCAGTTTCTCTGCTCATTTTTTAATTGGATTGTTAGCTTTTTTGTTGTTGAGTTGCATGAATTCTTTATCTATTTTGGATATTAGATACATGATTTGCAAATATCTTCTCCCATTTGGTAGGTTTTCATTTTGTTGATGTTTCCTTTGTTGTACAGAAGCTTTTTAGTTTGATAATAGCCCCATTTGTTTAGTTATGCTTTTGTCTCCTTGCCTGAGGAGGCCTATGCAGAAAGATATTGCTAAAACCAAAGTCAAAGCGAATACTGCCTATGTTTTCTTCTAGGAGTTTTATTGTTTCAGATCTTACATTGGAGTCTCTAATCCATTTTGAGTTGATATCTATGTATGGTATAAGATAGTGGTCTAGTCTCATTCTTTTGCACGTGGCTATCCAGAAAAACTAAATTTAGATGCTCTCCATGCTTTCATCAAATTTTAAACCCATTCAGATTAATCTGCAAAACTTCATCAAGAGGTTTGAAGGTAGAGAACTTTTTACTGTCTAGCTGATTTTTAAGAGTGATTAGGGCAGAGTTATATATCAAATTACTGCAAAAAACGTTCTGGCTAGTCCATGTCAGTCACTTTCCTAAATTTCAAGGTTATCGATTGCTCAACTTATCTTATGACTTTAAATTTGAAAGCCTCAAATTAGCAACAAGTTTTCATAGGATTCAAAGCAGTAGGGGTTTTACAGAATGATTCTATTAAATTAATCTTTTCCTCATTTGAAACATACATGATTAAGATACATATTAATTTATTCAGAAAAGTCATACATTTTTTCAATGGAAAAACTCTTCCCTTCTGTGCTCCCTAGGGCTATTTGTGTGCAAAATTTAACAAATATTGGTTCAACTCTTTTTTTTTTCTGATTCAAAACTTCAGCATGAGTGATGATTAGTTGGATGGCTAACGAGACAGTAATCTCCTCAAACATCTTTTAACCCACTTGTACATTCTACATGAAGCAGCAGCTCAGTAAATGTTGAATGAACGAGTGGACAGATCCCACTTACCCAGAAGACTGAATTCTTCTTTAAGAATCTGAGGTTTAATTTTGTGGTCAAATGTTTAGAAATGGAAATAGAACTCAAAGTTCCACTTGACTTATAACGTGACTTCTGTTCTCAGCAGATGGTTAGAAAGGTTAGTTCTACCAGTGGCTTCAGAAAACATACAAAAGGTGTTAGCAGAACCATGATATTTACGGTACATATTTGATTGTTTCAAGAACTGAGCGAACAGGTATCACTTGTAAGGGTGATCAGGTGCCAGTTTCAGTGATCAGGCCTGAACCGCAGGGGTTTCCCACTCCGCCCGCTGCTTGTTAATTCTGGCTTCACTCATTATGCCTCCTGATGCTGCCACACAGCTCCTTATTTTGAGGTCACAGGTGATCTGACTACGCTTTTTTGTTTGTTTGTTTTTCTAACGTTACACAGAAAGCTAGAGTCAAAAATGTGTGTGTAGTCTGAGAATGATACTTTGCATATATTGCTATTTATGATAAGCCCAGACTTACATGTTTACCTCGAACTGGAAAAAAATTGCTAACTAGAATATCCCCCGTAAAGGTAATTACTGACAATGTCCTCCTCCTTAACCACGTGGACCTATATCAAGGCTGCTTATCTGTGCAAGATACCAAAGTTGTTACCACAGGACTATGCTATCAGAAGCAGATTTTCTGCCAGTGGGCTGGGCCAGCTTTTGCAAACTACAGGAAACCTGGGTTCATAAAATAACCTAAGGGACACTCCTGGTCTCAACTCAAACAGAATGGGCTTAATACATAAATCCTTGCAGGAAGTTTGGACACTGAAATGATCTCTCACTGAGGATGGCGATTCAGCTTAACAAATGAGGCAATGAGACTGATGGAATATGCCCTTTCCAAGGAAGAAGTTACAATGATTTCCGTTGATACTATCAGTATTTCCACAGTCCTGTTTCCAGGAGGTTATATATAGTATCACAGAAGAACCCTGAGAACAGATAATCAAGCCTTCATTATAAAGAATCAGAGAAATATATGAAATGTCTCTTAACAAGGAGAATTGAACTTTTTTACTTATAATGACCATTATTATCATTATAGAGTTATTATATTGTTCTTAATATTTTATTATTAAATAAATATTATCTGCATGGAAGGCAGATTGGCATCACATACGTGTTACGGCACTGAAAACTAATCAATACACACACACAAAATAATGTGCTAAGGCTACACTAGGGAGTCTCACTTCTGATCTCAAGGTTATGCCAGTTTATCCCAAGTTCTCAACAAAACTCTTTATCAAACTTATTGTATCTTATCCCTCACTGTATCAGAACTGTTTCAAAAGGGATCTTGTTAGTCATTTTCCTTAAAAAAAAAAAAGAGAGAAATCCAAGTCATGCCTTTTCTATGAAATCTTTGGAGGTTGCTATGACAATGTTATTTGTAGCTCAGCCCACAATTCATATTCTTCAGCTTTTACCCAAAGTAACCTGGTTCTGCTTGCTAGGTATCATCTTCTAAGTCTCCAAGAGATATTGCCAAAGTTTTCTCCAGAGACTGGGATTGGAAAAATGACGGCATTATTAAATGCTGCACTTTACAAAAATCATTTCTATTTTCAGCACCCTAACATAGTTATCTTCATTTTGATTAATCCTTTTTTTTAAACAAGGATGTACATTTTTACATGGTTGCAATTACAGCAAACACAGGGTTTTGTGTTATTCCTTCACTATTTCCAATAACTAAAGCATTTTTCATATATTACAATTGGGGGATTATTTTAATGTTAAAGAATATATGATATTTAATGGATACAATCTATATTTAATTTAATCAGATTCCTATTACTAGCCATTTGTCTTCATTTTTTCCTTATTACAGATAGATTCACAAATAACATTATTATGAATATTTTTTTCCTCTACAGAATTGTTTCTTTGAATGAGACAGGGGTGATGGTTGTTTGGCTTGTATCGACAGTATTTATAAAAGTGTAAATCTGAATGTGTTTAGGTGAGGCAAGTACAGTAACCTGTATTCCTATTGCCTTCCCCCCCAGGCCAACATGGCACATTTAGATTACTTGCTTGACCCTGAAAGCATGTGAATTTTTGACTCCTGGATTACTGGGTCAAAGGCGTGTCTTTATGACTTTCAATAACAATGATCATTTAACTCTTCTAAACCAGTTATACATGTATTTCAATGTCACCAACTTTCATTTATTTGAGTACTTTCCAAACCTTAGGTGCTGTATACGCATTGGGGACACAATGATGAAGACAATGAACAGGGAGTTACAATGCAGTCTGAATTAATAGAACTTAGAATAGGGTACTAAGGGAACCCATAAGAGGGGCAGAAACAAGTCTTCTCCAAATCGGGTCATTACATGGGGAAGTGGTGGCAAGTAGAAGAACGGAGGAAGGAGAGAACTCCAGGCAAAGAGAGCACCACATGCAATGGCCTGGAAAACATAAGGCAAGCATATTTTAAGTATTATGAGAATGTAGAGGGTGAGGTTAGTGTTGAAAGACATAGATATATATGAAAAGGCATATATATATATGATTTTGTAACGTAGTCATCATTAGGTATCACTTAATAATTTTTTGTCAAATTTATTAACTATATAAACATGTTATACATGTAAAGTAGATTTAATATGCATCACATCTAAGAAAATCCAATTCCTGACATAATCAGCAGAATGAAAAGTGACAGAGATTAGAAAACTCCCCAGCACTTGAGAGAAGAGAGGTTTGTGCAGTTTGATGGCAGCACAGGCCCATGTGTAGGAGAAGGGGAGGTGATGGAGCAGCAGGGATAGGTTAGAACAGTTGGAGTGCCTGGAGGGCCAGGCCAAGGAGTTCACTTTGTATTAACTCAATGGTCAATGAAATTACATAGCAATTTTAGAGAAACAAAATTATAATTAAAACTGTAGAGGAAACACTAATTCGTTTCACTAAAGCAAAATTCAGAACATCCTGGTGTCAGCACTGGAAAACAATCTCCAGGTAATTGAAGCAGGAAAACCACATCCATTTAGGCGTTCTCTCATTTTCATTATGACTGCTACCACCATAGCAGCCTCTAGGCTTCCATTCTAACACTTTTGTCCAGGTATGGAGCAATCAAAAACATCTCGCTTTGTTTCACTTTAGTACAAATGATATAGAAAAGACATCAAAAGAATTTATTAAGTGATAAGAGAGAATAACTGGGAAACAGAGGGTGTATGAAATATATAAACAGTCTAGTTTACAAAGAACTACTTTATTCTTTAGAGAACATTGTTAGCCCATAGTCCATGTTATTCTACACTGGACACCAAGTATCTCTTAAACCTATGAAATAATATGTAAGACATTATGTGCATTTATATAGTCTTTGTATAAAGGATGTCATGGAAGAGGACCTCTACCAATAGATAGAAAAGAAATTCTTGCCATTGTCTGTTATGCAAGCCAAAAGCAGATGGGGTAATTTGCCAGAAATAATACTATAAGGGATATAAGTAATTTGGTCCAAGTACACCGCTCTCTGGGTTGCATTATTCAAGAGTAAATTTTAGAATGTCTGGAAGCAGAGGTCTTACCCAGTGTTTGAGACATATGAGGTCTCTGAGAATTTCTCTGAAATCACACTGAACATCTTGTGTACATGTATGTGTGTGTGTATATCTCCTGGGAAGTCTTTAAAAGGCTCATAAGCTCTTTTATGGCACTTCTTCATTTCACTTCTGGGCTGGGCCTCCCCATTTATGAAAGCAGAAGTTTCAGCCTCGGAGACTTTGGGCACAAGTCAGCAGGTGGTGACAGCTTTCTCTTCCAACACTGCATCTTTTAAGCATTCTTAAGAAAGCAAGCAGCCATCAGTTATGAACATCATTCAGGTGACGTTCTGTATGTATGAACGGCATTTGAGATTAAAAGACGGGGAAGAGTTGGGAAGTGAGTAGACATGAGACTATTATAGGGCTCAGGAGAAAAGTGGCAGAATCTAATTACGATGGGATGAGTGGGAATACAGAAATGAGGATGGGCAGAGGATGCACATCTTGGTATTTGGTATATGCCGCAGGGTTTTTTTCACCAAGTTGTCATTCTGTGTTTGGAAAACAAAATTGGGGGAAAAATGAAATCAAAGAGTAAGTCAGTGCTTGGCATATAATAGGAATGTAATAAATTTTGGAAAGACTCACACTACCATGGTGAAACTTTTAGTATTAAACATATATTCATTTGCAGAACAGACAGTAGTTGGACTTTTATATTACTAATGCTTACAATACTTCAACTTCTGGTCATCTTATACAAGTTCATTAGACCACTGATCGTTGTTGCAGTAGAGTTCTGAAAGTTTAATTTTGAGACGTGAATGAGAAATGAGGTCATGGCATAGATGCAGACAGGCAATGAAACTATAAAATTGGTAAGCCTGGTCTATGAGAACCTATATGAGCAAAGAATCTGAAAAAGAATAGATATATGTATATGTATAACTGAATCACTTTGCTGTACACCTAAAACTAACACACTGTAAATCAACTATACTTCAATAAAATTAATTTATTTTAATTAATTAAAATTTTAAAATGGTCAGCTTGGTGAACTGTAGTTGACCTCGTTCAGGAAAGTAGAAGTGGGCACTGGTTCTGGAGGATACAGGAGTGGTTTGCATAGAGAGAGGGCCAACTTTACTTCCTAACAGTAAGTTAAAATTAGGGGAATGCAGAGATCATAGAATAATAATCAGAAAGTGGCAGAAATGTAAGAAGCAGGCTGGCTCTTCTTATACTAGAGAAACAGAGAGGTAAATTTGTGGTGGAGATGGTAGGGGAATCATTTGAAACAATCCAGATTTCAACTGAAGTGAAGAGGTCAGAAAATATTAAGGATAAATAAAGCTTAGTTTATTCATTAGGAACATGGAAGTTAGAGTTAGTAAAAACCAGTCTCAAAATGATAATTCTCTAATTTGATAATTCTGAACTAATCAGAAAAAAATATGAACTATAGTGCACATTAAGTCAATGTTGAGGAAGACGATGTATTTATTTGAGTACAATTCAGTTGTTATTTTACAATGCTTTAACAAAAGTACACGTTAAATACATCGAATTTTATATATACTGTAAGTATACTTTTTAGCATAGAAAATTACAAAATTATCTAATCACTTAAAAGAAAATAGCATTATCCTTCTCACAAAGTTCTGAAATTAAAGAAAAAAATTATGAAGATATCAACTATTCACTGAAGCTTCTGAAATAATCAGAAAGCTTGAATCAAAGAGAGATTACATTTAAGGAGGATGTGTTATTGTTTAATTCAATGGTTAAAGAAATAGAAAAATTAAATGGGAGCACTTTTCTGTTAAACTTTCCCCTCTGGAGGCTGGTATAAATAAAGGAGCTAGTATGGACCCTCCATTTCCCTTGAACAGGTGTTAACTTCTTCCTAGAGGGTTTAACTTCATGGTTAAGAGCATGGCCTCTGGGCTCAAATCTTTTGTGCCTGAATCCTAGACATGTCACTTGTTAAGTCTGCAACTTTTGGAAAGTTTCTAACTTTCTCTAAGTCTCAGTATTTAACTGTGTAATGTGGATAATATTTGTGAGGGTTAAATGCCACTGACAAACGGTAATTGGTATACATTTAAGCGCTCAATAAATTTGTCTATCAGGAGGAGTTTGGACATAGAGGGAGATGGTAGATAGATTCTGAAGGGAAATGTGAGAATTCGTTTAGAATGAACAGTTTTGAGGAAGACAACAACTGAAACGGGGGTCCTCCTTCCTATTCAGCTGCTAGAAAAAGAGGTGTGTTTAACAGGACAGAGAAAACAGGTTGAAAACTGGTGGCCCTGTGGGCACTGGAGTAGGGGAAACAGGTTAGAAGTGTTTCACACACAGACTGAAGAAGCTAAATACTACACATGCAACAGAGCTGTGGATATCTATTTCAGTATGTCTGTGGGTCTATCTGTACAATGTTTCTCTTGAAAAGTCAGCAAGCGCTGTGAAGACAGAGCTCCAATCCTCTCTGACACTTGTTTAGGGGAGGGTCAGCAGCAGAGAAATCTCAGAGTGGAAGACAACCTACAAATACCTGCAGGGACATACATGACTACTTTCCACTTTCCTCCTGGCATCAGAGCTCTCAAAGTAGTTTATCCCCTTTCATTGTCTTATTCATTCCCTTCATGCATCTTCCACAATCAGGCTTCTGTTTCACATTTTTTACTTCATTTTCCTCTGTAATGTTGTCATTGCAAAAATGAAGTGAACTTGCCTCAGTCCTCTTCCTTCTTGTCCTCAATAAACTATGAACTGGTAAATATATATCTTCTCTTTCTCTTATCGAGAAATCCACCCTTTAGGGCGTGAAATCCTACAATGTGTAAGACAAAATTGTTCTCTTATACTTAACTGTGTATATATAAACCTTCGCATTCATTATATACATTTATTATATTCAGTTGTTATTCATAATATATTTATTATATTCATATATATATATATATATATATAATGAATGTGAACATCAATATCCCCTTAAATTTAAGCCCTCCAGGTAATAAATATTTTTGTCTTTATGAGCTACATAGGTCTGTAACACATATTCTTTCTTTTTTTCCTTTTTTCTTGTTCTTTTCTTACAAACTTTTCAAAATGTAATAACCATTCTTAGCTCAAGAAGAGATTTCACCTTTAGGCCATAGTTTGCTTACTGATGCTTTAAAATAAATAACTCTGAATTTGAGAAAAATACAACAAAACTCAATAATCAGTTATTCATGTTGGCTATGGTCCACTTTAATGCAAGTGAGCGACAACAAGTACTACGGTGAGAATATGCTTATCAGTTCCCAACACATCTGAGGAGTGAAGGTAAGTTGTGTGAAAGGAAAATAGAAATGGAGTCATTACTGGTAGGGAGAGCTCTCTCACATGGAGCCTCTGAGGAAGCCACTGAGGAAGTGTGACTTAGGCACATCTCAGCCGAGATGGAATCTGAACTTTGACTACCTATTGCTTTGACACAGGCATCCAGAGCATCTGTCCACGTTCCAGAAACTCAAGATACTTACCGGACTCTTACCCTAAAATAACTTGTGACAGAGAATCCCTTAAGGACAAATATTTCCTTTCCTGCGTCACAGTCAATCATAATCCCTGACAGACAGCTTTAACAACCTTGTACCTTTTATCTTTATAAGTCCCTGACTCTTTCTCTTCCACAGAGCATCTCTGGGTTTTACCTGAATCTGTGTCTCCAGGATTGCAATTATCAAGACCCCAAATAAAACTTTGTTCTCTGCAGCCTCGATACTGATTATTGTTCGACAGTTGGGCCCCATAGTTTACGAACAAGTGAGACAAGTTCTTATCTCTTGGTTCATGCCTCTGATCTCCTTTTACTTGTTCAATTTAAATGTTATTTCCTAAGAATGACTGCCTCCTTATATTGAGATAAAGTTCTAATTTTCACCTTAGATCTAGTCATGTGACAAAGGAATTATTTTATTCCTTTGTCACATGACAAAGGAATGAGAAAATATACTCATTTTCTCAATCTCTTACGGATTGCTTTCACTTTGATACAGCAAAAATGTTACTGTTGAGAAAATTGTTTCTTTTGCCTGTTAATTTGATCCCCTCAACCTTTTCTTGTACATTTTCTATGCTACATTTAATCAATTTAAATTACTGACAGTTGATTTCCAGGCCTACCGATATACCACTTCTGCCTTTCAATACTCACTCACCTTGTTTCTTTGCACTTCTCTTTTGTCATTTTTGCTCCAAATTGCTCATATTTGAAAAGTCCTCTTGCAATATCATGCATAATTCACTCACAGATGTGAGGAGGAACAGCTGTAACATCTTTCTGCCAAGGCATACAATCATTCACAATGCCCAGTGGTTTCTCAGTTGTGTGTAGGGTTTTTCTGCTGGGATGGGTCTTTTATCATCTTCAAACACGCATGACTCAGCCACACATACTAGCTTCACAGAGTCTTCCCAGCTATAAAGTTTAGAACAAGCTTCGACTCCCAAGTATCTGCTATGGTCTGAATGTTTTATACATTGAATTCCTATGTTGAAATTCCTATGTTGAAACCCTAATGCCCAATGTGATAGTATTAGTAGGTGGACCTTTGGGAAGTGCTTGAGTCGTAACAGTGGAGCCATCATGAATGAAATTAATGCCTTACAAGAGGCTCCAGAGAGATCCCCTGCCCTTCCTACCATGTGAGGACACAGGGAGGTGGTGTCAGCTTATGAACCAGGAGGAAGGTCCTCACCAGAAGGCAAACACGCTAGTCTTGGACGTCCCAGCCTCCAGGACTGTGAGCAATAGTTGCTGTTGTTATCATCTACCAGTTGGTGGTATTTTGTTATAGCAACACGACTGGAGTAAGGTCGCGTCTTTCTACCCTAGAGGAATAATTCCTAGACTAATTACCTAGTAAAATTTGAGCATTACCTCAGCATACACCAAGTGATGCTGGATGAGGTAAAATCCAGAAACAAGGTTGCTGAAGAGTTCTGTCATGATCTACTCTCACATACTATCACACACCTCAGAGATACTACATACTTACTCGTGTTAGGAGCTTCACATGGCAGTGGTTTTCTCCATGGCAGTGTGAACACCAGCATCACTGCTACTTGCTACTCCTAAAGGAGCTTGAATGCCTCACTCCTCTTCCTTGTTTGAGAGCTATTCCAGTTTTCACTTGGCTGACCTTCAAGCTACTTATCATAAGTGCCCATTCTCTTGATTTTCAGGAACACTCATTACTATTATATCCCTCGGGGCAATTTTAGAAGTTTAAAGCAAGGAAGAGTAGCTTCTTATGATAAGAAAAAGAATAAGGTGGATTGTTGTTCATTTATTGATCATTTATGAGTAGCTGTCATATGCCAGGCATTGGCGCATTGTGCTTTTGATGTCAGAAGCAGTCCCTGCTTTCAAGTGGTCTCTGGTAAAGCTGGAAGGAGTTTCAACTGGACAGAATAGTATAACATAATGAGTACATAAGTGCCAGGACAGGGTGCCAGGGTGGGAAGGAGGACACAGAGAAAGAACAAGTTTATCATGAAATATTTTTGAAGAACAGGACACCTGATTTGTGTTTTGAAGGAAATGTAGAAGTGTGAAAGACAACAAAAAAGTTTCAGAAATGAACATCCTAGGCAGAGGCTACAGCAAGATTTAAAAAGCAAGAGGGCACAAACCACAGAGCTTATCTCCCTGTGCTATGCGGCTGCTTCCCACTAGCTATCTATTTCACATTTGGTAGTGAGCGCATATATGTCCTGTGACCACCTAGAGGGGTGGGATAAGGAGGGTGGGAGGGAGACGCAAGAGGGAAGAGATATGGGGATATATGTATATGTATAGCTGATTCACTTTGTTATAAAGCAGAAACTAACACACCATTGTAAAGCAATTATACTCCAATAAAGATGTTAAAAAATAAAATAAGATTTTAAAAAAGACACGAGGGCATACAGAGCAATGGTGGTCCTAAAGAACTGCCAATAGGTACGTATGACTGGAGTATAAGATCATTTGAGCAAGTAATGCAAAAGATACCAAAATTTGCAGTGGATAATCTAAGGTCAGGATATATCACCTTTCTTTTTTTCACTCTAGAAATATTTACTGAGTGACTCTTATGTGCCAATGATTGTTGTAGGTTCTGCAGTGAAAAAATCATGACTCTACCTGCACAGAATTTGCATTCTACCTAGGGAAGAGACCGAAAATAAACCAATACCAAAATATTGATATATTGTTTGGCAGACGGGCACAAACATATGGAGAAAACTATATCAGAGATGGAATGGAGCATGTGTAGGTTAATGTGTGCACCTGCATGGGGATGCACAACAGCTGTTTTTTATAGGATGATCAAGGTCTCACTGATGTGGTGACATTTGACCAGAGACTTGAAGGTAGTCATATCCTATCTATTATCATAACCTCTAGTATCATATTCTATTTATATGTGTATGGATTACTTTTCTAGAACATTTCCAGAAGATGAAATCGTAAATGCAAGGGCCTTTGGATGGGAGAACGTTGAGTGTTGAAAGTACAAACTAAGAGGCTGGTGTTCCTGGTGTGGAAAGAGTGAGAAGAGCAGTGGATAAACTGGGGAGCTGGTGGTGGCGAAGGGGGTGCAGAAAAGATAGGGCTTTTTAGAGTCTCTTTAAGTACTTGTTCCCGTGTGGCTCCCCACCTCTTAGACAGAATCAAGGAAATGTCTAGCCCCAGGCAGTGGAGAATAGGCATTTGGTAGTTTTTGCTAAAGAGTTAAGCTTAAAAGCCTAAAATCTTTATGGACAGAGAGAAATTTTGCTAAATTTCTTCTTTACTACATCAGAGTAATAGATGGATAAATCCAAAGAATTTTCCACAAAGGAAAAGCACCATCAGGATTTGCATAGTTTTTGTTTTGTCTTGTTTTTTAACAAGAGGGAAGGGAAATTACCATTACTATTTTGAATCTGAGAAAGACTGGGGTAAAGAGAGGTTAAATGGCTCATTCACGGCAAACCTGGGCTTAAGAGTAGGACAGTCAAGAGTATTCTACATGATGCCCTCAGCCAATCACTTACTCAGAGGAAGGCCAATTATTATTTTTTTAATTAAATTAAATTTATTTATTTATACAGCAAGTTCTTATTAGTTATCTATTTTCTACATATTAGTGTATACATGTCAATCCCAATCTCCCAATTCACCCCACCACCACCACCCTTGCCCCGCTTTCCCCCCATGGTGTCCATACATTTTTTCTCTACATCTATGTCTCTATTTCTGCCTTGCAAACCGGTTCATCTGTACCATTTTTCTAGATTCTACATATATGTGTTAATTTACGATATTTGTTTTTCTCTTTCTGACTTACTTCACTCTGTATGACAGTCTCTAGGTCCATCCACATCTCTACAAATGACCCAAGTTCATTCCATTTTATATATGTACTATGTCTTTTTTATCCATTCGTCTGTCAATGGGCATTTAGGTTGCTTCCATGACCTGGCTATTGTAAATAGTGCTGCAGTGAACATTGGGGTGCATGTGTCTTTTTGAATTATGGTTTTCTCTGGGTATGTGCCAGCAGTAGTGGGATTGCTGGGTCATATGGTAGTTCTATTTTTAGTTTTTTAAGGAACCTCCATACTGTTCTCCAAAGTGGTTGTATCAATTTACATTCCCACCAACAGTGCAAGAGGATTCCCTTTTCTCCACACCCTCTCCAGCATTTGTTGCTTGTAGATTTTCTGATGATGCCCATTCTAATTGGTGTGACTTTCAATACGCTTCCCTGGGGCAGTAGTGATTATCTTCCCAATAGCGTGGGCAGCTTGGTGAAGAAGATCAGAAGCTGACTTCAGCTTTTCATAGCTCTCCATCTTTCTACTTCCTAAATTCCCATTCTGTTTACTTGAGCAGTGGTTCATCAAATATGTAACAGCAGCAGAAGTTTCTCCTAGAAACTTGTTAGAAATGCAAATTCCCAGCTGAGGCTCCGGAAATCATTGTTTTGACAAGCCTTCTGATTCTCACTAAAGCTTGAGACCCCTTGCTCTCCTTCTGATCTGAGAGAGAGGGAGAGGGGGAAAGAGAGAGAAAGCCCAGGAAAGAATGCTGGAAAGTAAATTCAGAGAGCTTTTTATATGGGGTTTTTACTGTGGTAACTCACAAATGGTTGAAAAAACCCCACAAATTGAAACATGTAGCTACTTTAAGCACTCTTTAGCAGAAATCAATCTTATTCCCGATCTATTACTTACTAGGTCATTTCCTCATAGGGATGACTAACAGCAATTCATCAGAAAATGCTTTTTATATTTAAATAACACTTTCTGTTCCAAGATGTCAAAATGTTTGACAAGTGGGCAAAATGCAGCTCACTAATATTCTCAACCCCATGGTAGTAAATAACCCACATCTACCATCACTGCTGTTTACTGGTGATTGCTTGTCTGGGAAAGTTGAAGCGCCTTTGCTATCTCTGTAGAAAGTCAATCACTAAAGGAGAAAACGTCCTTCATCTTGGTTCCCATAAGAAACCAAATTGATAAATTACTCACTGACTTCTATTATTGCATCTCAAGGATAGTTAACAATGCTCATCAAGGAAAAATCCCAAAGAACACTCTTGCCCTATCTCTGATTAAAACTGATTTGGGAAAATCATCTGGCTCAATCTACATTGAATTACAATATGAATGCTACTTAATTCCCTATTACTTCTGATTACACAGGATCAATGCCACTTGAAGAGGAAGAAGCAAAGGTTCACTACATTGGGGTCTCCTTGACAGCCAAAGCCTTTGCCTTAGTCATTTTGACTCCCTAGTGACCAGCCTGGTATGTGGAATAGTATATGCGATCAGTAATTATTTCTTGAATGTATGATGTAGGAATGAGTCAAGATATTTTTAGAGTTGGAGTCATGGATCAAGAGGAGAAAACGTGGTTTAAAAGAAACTACTACAGGGCTTCCCTGGTGGCACAGTGGTTGAGAGTCCGCCTGTCGATGCAGGGGACGCGGGTTCGTGCCCCGGTACGGGAGGATCCCACGTGCCGCCGAGTGGCTGGGCCCGTGAGCCATGGCCGCTGGGCCTGCGCGTCCGGAGCCTGTGCTCCGCAACGGGAGGGGCCCCAACAGTGAGAGGCTCGCGTACAGCAAAAAAAACCACAAAAAACAAAAAAACTACTACATTCTCAGAAGCCGGTGCTGCAATGAATGCTAATAACAACTTGACAATGTCCTCTGTCATTGCAAATAATGTGATACCAACATCTACTAATCAATCAAAAAAAAGACTTTCAGAATTCAAAATTGGATAGGATTTTGAGCTGGGGATTCCTCTCACCCACCTTTTCTTAGGATAAAACTTGGAACTGTAGTGTCAACAGATAATATGCCAGTTTTCCACTTAAAATTGGAAAATTTAATCTAGTTTCGGAGGCATGAAATAAAAACTGATGGGCAAATATTAGAATTTCCATCAATGAAAAAGCTTAATTTCTAAAATGCTGAAGGTTAGTTTATCAAAATACTGAAATTGCCTCATATCACAAGTCAAAGCACCCTCTCTTTACTAAATAAGGAGCTATAAAGTTGCACAATTACTGTCCATTGTTTTACTTGGTTTGAAAAAAAGTTGCTTGTTTTAAATAAAACAAAGTTCAACTGAAGTGACTATAATATCATCAGTCTTGTAAAACTCCTTGTGTTAGATTTCTTCTATCCCCAAGATGCCAACCATGCATATTAAACTGACTCTTGTTTTTTGCGTATGATTTCTGTACATCTTTCCTATTGGAATTTTCATGTTAAGTACCCTTGCTTAGAGTGTGGATCGTAACCACTCTGTTTAACACTCTATCACCAGTACCTAGAACAGTGCCTGCCACATAAGAAACACTTCATAAAATTTCTAAATTATCTTGATTAAAATCCATACTCATCCTAGCTTTAAGCACCTGAAGACAGAAATAGGTTCCAACTGCATAAGAACACGTGAATAATCCAGAGAAAATGTTAACTATAAGTACAAATTATCTGTTGATTAAAATACAGAACATGTCTGAGGTTTGGAATTACTTCCTAATAACCCTGAGTCAGAGCTGTGGTAAGGGCTTACTGGGGGCATGTTACCATTTTCTGAGTACACACTCAGAAAAGGAAGAAGTTGATGAGAGAGCATGCAAGATTTTCCAGGCTCAAAATGGAACTTGACTCATCTGCATGGAACCATCCGGCGAAACACAGAAGAGCTCACTCTTCTGCTGGATTAAGCTCACCCTGGTGGAACGGAATGGAACAGAAATGAGAGACTGAGGTCTAGGTTTTGAGGATCTTCACTCCACTTACCTGCTTTCACAGGACCAGGCAACGGACAAGAAGAAATGTGCAACTGTTGCTGTGTACCTCTAAACAAATACAGTCACCCTATGTAATAGAATGTGTCCTAAATCTGACCAATTAGAATAATTCCTCCATTCTTAGTGGAGTAGCTCTGATAGAAATGGACAGAGCTGGGCTCGGGGTGGGAAGGGGGTGGTTTCCTTCTGTTACAAGCTCTAAACTTTCTTCAATTTTCCTATGATTTAAGCCTAACTAAAATTTATGGACTTTTGAAAAAAAGTAGGTACTAAAATTAAATAAGCTGAGAGTGTTGAGGGTGAAAAAAACGATAACAAATTTAAGAAAATGTAGAATTATTACTATGAGAATTACCAGAACTGTGTTTGTTCCAAATACGAGCCTGCTGTAGCATTTTAATTATGAATAGAATTAAACAGAAATTCACTTGCTGTCACCATCTGATAATATTACCAGAGACTTCCCTTAAGGAAATTTAAAATTATTTATTCTATGTAAATCTCTGCAAGTCCTTAATTTCAACCTTATTATAAGAAATAACACACAGTATCAACAAGCTGGCAGAATTTTGACAATTCTCCTGCCTCCCTCCATTCTGCCTGCTTTTCCTCTTTCCCTCCCTCCCTTTCCCTCCTCTTCCCTCACTCCCTTTCTTTCCACAAAGCAAGGAAATGGGTATATAGCAAATAGTAGGGATCACACGCTTTCATCACAGGGCTTGGGAATGTGGACTCTCACAAAAACAGACTTGATTTTAAATACTGTATCTGTGCCTTACTAGCTGTGTGACCATGAATAATTTAATCATTCTGTGCCTCAGTTTGTCTGGCTGTAAAATAGGTGCAAACAGTACCTACCTCTTAGGATTGTTGTGAGGGGGGATTCCAACCGGTTTTAAAATAGTATTTAGCACAGAGGAAGCATAATAATTATTATTTTTCACTTCTCTGAATATATAACATTTAGTATTGGGATTCATAGTCTCAAAATCTAACACTCACTGATGTGAATATCTGATTAGCTAAATGGAGAAAAACATTGTTATAGTAATTATTTCTTTAGTTTCTCGTTTTGTTTTTTTAACTGAAAACCAGAATCACAATTTCTTGTTATTATCTGTTATCAATGAACAGTATAAGACTATAATATTATTTTTGACAAGGCACTGAATATTTGAAATGAAGAAAACTAAGAAATAGTAGTAAATAAAACTTTTCTTGTGCTAATCCCAAGTGAAAGATGAAATTAATGATGATATATATGTGGAAACTCTGGAGAAGTCATACAGAGAGAACCTCAAGTACTTGAGGCACACTTGAAATTCAAATGACACTAAATGACTAAGTCTTAAATCAAGAACCCTTCACTAAAATTAAAAACACAAATGCTTTCTTTTTCTTGATTTCTTGTAGGAAGTGAAAGAGTACTTGGTAGGTGTCAGACTATTTTAAAAAGCAGGTTATAGAGATGATATTTCAGGAGTGTAAAAATACTAAGGCGGATCTCATAAATGATTGGTATATTATTTAATTCAGGTTAGCATCAGAACTGTCAATGTTTGTTTATTAAGCAATGCAATCCTTTAGGTAGGAAGCATGGTTCTTTGGAGAAGTTGATAGACACAAGATACACAAACTGGAATATGGTGAAAAAACACACAGTATAGATTTTTTTAAATTAAACCTAGGAATTATTTAACATGGCCATTTCTTTGGGTTGAAGAAAGAAATTCATATAGATTTTCCTGGTTCAGGCTCCAGTGAGGTCTATAGGCAAATTTGCAACTAGAGCAAGATTCAGACCTATTTCCATTTTTGTGCTTACGTCTTAAATATGTCCAGTTCCTAGAGCATAGAGGAAAGCACTAGATTGGCCATGGCATGAAACAGGTTAGAATTCTGGCCCTGCCACTTAATAACTGTGTACGGCTTAAATGGGCAATTTGCTAAACTTCATGAATTTCAATTCCCACCCTCCAACCCCCACCCTGGGCAAAATGAGTATAATCCTTTTTCTACCAACTCTAGAGAGTTAGTATGGTCTGAGGAGAAAATGTACATAAAAGTGCTTTGAAAATTATTTAATGCTTTAAAAATATTATTTATCATTATTATTTCAAGATGAGGGAAAACTCCCCCTCCGCTAATATATTCAGTTTTTTATGGCCAGCTAGATCTTCCAGAAAGCTACATAAAAACTGAACATTTTAACAATACTCGGCAATGTTTAGATGTTAAAAAAAAATTATCCAAACTGGGACATTTCTTCTTAAACGGTTCTAAAAGTAATACATATATATTGCAATGAATTTGGAACTACAGAATGAGAACGGGAGGAAGTAAAGGTCACCCTGACTCTCTTATTTCTTGAGTTAACCATTGATAAATAATTTTTAAATTTTCTTTGGGTCTTTTTTCTCTATGTGTGTGATATTCAAAACCAAGTTGTGAATATGCTATATTTATTATTTAACATTCTTCTCTTCTCACTTGATATTTTACAAAAAACAATTTTAATTTGTTAGTTTCTGTATTGTTTCCGATTCTAAGCATCATAAAATACTTAATAGTGAAGGTTACCTATGAGCTATTATGTAAAAAAAAGTTCAGCATATATAACCTAAATAAATATATTAGAAATTCATATACTTTAAAGCAGTGATCCCCAACTGTTTTGGAGCTAGGGACCGGTTTCCCGGAAGACAATTTTTCCACCAACAGGGTGGGCGGGGGAGGATAGTTGGTTCAAGCTGTAATGGGAGCGATGGCGAGCCATGGGGAGCAGCAGATGAAACTTCGCTCGCCCGCCCGCCGCCCACCTCCTGCTGTGCGGCCCAGTTCCTAACACAGCCAGGGGGTTGGGGACCCCTGCTTTAAAGGATATCCCTATGTTTTTATGTGATTCACCATTTCAAAAGTTTCATAGACAATTCCAATATTTATATTTAATTAAAGACCATGAAACTTTTTTTTAGTATTTTTAAATAAAAGACAGTTAAAGATTACTTCATTTAAAAGCTAATAACAAACCTCTAGAACACTTCCTTCTACTTAAGTGAGGTGTTAGATTAAAAAAGCACTATAGAAATATAGATTATACTTGACTTTAAATAAAAATCTGAATAAATACTATAGAATTGTTATCTCCCCTTTATTCTGTTAATAATTGGTAATAGGAATATTATGGAGAATGATTGAAGCTTAATAGTCGTATGTCAATTACCAAGATCACATTTGTGTGGTACAATGAATTTGCAAAGGTAGACTATCAAATATATTTTATTGTCAAAGGTGGTCTGCCAACTGGCAAGTCATTTAGTAAGTTATGCTCTAAAATATATCATTTACTGATACCCAAGAGACATCTCGGTATGTCATTAATAGTGCAGAAACTCGAAGCCAGGGATATTTTTGTCTTTATAATTAATTTGAGACAGCAGCTAAGAAAAACCAGAATAATAACAGTAATAACCTTCAAATTAATTTTGACCCTAAGCTATAGCAATTTCAACGGAAGTTAGTATATTTACATACAAATTAAAATTCCTAAACTTGTATTACAATTGATGCAATGTTTTTATGAAATACTACCTGTATAATATTTCATTAAAATAATAAAATGAGAACAATATAGAAATGTCATAAATGTTTGTGTCCTAGAAAGTATTTAGAGGGAATTTCTGGTAGTATAAATTAATACATGATTATTATTATTAATCATATTACTTTTATTTATAAAGCATCCAAACATACACATCTGTAATCTTATATGTCTTTACCATCAAGAGAAATATATTCCAGAATTAATTTTAAAAACACTGCTTTTACTGTGCTTATGTTTTCTAGTTGAGAAGTCTGGACCTTAAGCATTTTTAAATTATAGAACTAATCAGAAAGCAGGAGGAAACCAACAATACAACTGATGGCATTTGTTAATATAAACCTTTGTGTAAAAATGTTATGAAACTAAGAATGGAAAAAGAATAGAATTATTCATCAACAAATGGCTATTTTTAAAAATCTAGTTAATAGTATACTACCTGGGTTATTCTCTTACTTGAAAAACTTACAGTATATTAGGTTGTCCTAATTTGGAACTATGTAACTGCCACTCTCATGTTTCTAGTTTTACTAGAAGAGTGCATTTTTTTGGTATAAGCGTAAGAAAAAAAAAAAACAACTGGAACATTCCATAGTGCAGTTTCCTTCCTCCCTTTCCCCAACAGAAAAAATAAGAAATACTGTACCTAACCAACAGATCTGATGATTCCAAAAGGGACAAGTCTCTATTCTGAAACACTATTCAAGTCAGAACATTCCAAATTACGATTTTGCGAGACACTGGAAAATTATGGCATGAAAAAGAGAAGAATATTTCTAATGCACTATAAAATGTATTCCTCAAAGCAAAAGAGCTAATGGAAGGCCAGAGCACTTAATGGATAAAATATAATCAAATGAAACAGAAGCGTGTTCCAAGCTGAAAGGCAACAATATCACTCTTCTCACATAATTGGATAGTAGACATAACCCAGTAAGATCAGGTTTAAAAACATTTAAATATATATAAATACACATATGTATAAATAACATATATAGCACCTGAAGTAAATACATATTCGTATTCATATATTAAAGAATCACTTTGAAATTTAAAAATATTTTTTTAACTATTGAAAAATAAACAGCTAGTGAAAAAATAAGTTTTCTTTGCAAAACTTGACTCTGGAAACAAAGATTCTTCAAATGCTTCTCCAAGAACTTGTCTCTTTATTTTAAATATAACCAAATAAAAAAATAAAAAATATAATCAAATATTTGAAACAGAAGGCAAATGTTCATGAAAGCAGACATATATACATGCACATATATGCATATATATATTTATACACATAATTGGATAATATAATTAATCTATATAATACACATAAAACACACATCTTCCTGAACTTACTATGGCATTGCATCCTGATAAACCCATCATCAATTGAAAATATCATAAATTGTAAATGCTTATAGTACACCCAATCTACCAACCGTCATAGTTTAGCCTAGTCTACCTTAAATGTGCTCAGAACACTCACATTAGCCTAAAGTTGGGCAAAATCATCTAACACAAAGCCTATTTTATAATAATCTGTTGAATATCTCATTTGTTTTATTGAATACTGTACTGAAGGTGAAAACCAGAACGGTTGTAAGTGTGTCAGTTGTGATCGAGTCGCTGAGTGGGAGGAGTGGCTTGCTGCTGCTGCCCAGCATCACAAGAGAACATCATGCTGCATATCAGTAGTCTGGGAAAAGTATAGTTTCTACTCTAAATTCAAAGTAGACTTTGAAAAAATGAAAAAATTCAAACTATAGTTTCTACTAAACGAGTATCACTTTCACACCATGGTAAAGTTGAAAAATCGCTAAGTCGAACCATTGTAATTCGGGAAATGTCTGTCTATAAATTTTTGTATAATATATGTGTATACGTGTATGCACATGTATATTTCAAACAGGAATTTAGACTGTTTGCTACATCTCTTCTTAGAAGCAGACTATGCCCAAAATCTATGCCTCAAGCCTTTGGTGAATAGCTAATGAATTCAGTATTCAAACAGGGATTAAAAATATTGACTTGGAAATTCAGGACAAACTTACTACTAAAAATGTTTTACACTTTTTACTTAAAAGAACATAGTTAGGTACACATGATTAGACTCTACCAACTGAAATAAATTATTGCCGATTTGGCTAGAGTTGTTGATCACCACAGAATTCTCTCTTGTGGACAACTATGGCTTACATATTAAATGGAAGGCTTTAGGCAGTTTTTGTACTTGTTTCCTTAGACCTAAATGGTCCACATAATGATAAAAAGCCAAATAAGAAAAAAATGTAAAATTATGTGCTTTTCAAGCCCAACAAAATAGTTTTTTTTTTTTTTTTTTGCATTACGCGGGCCTCTCACTGTTGTGGCCTCTCCCGTTGCGGAGCACAGGCTCTGGACGCGCAGGCCCAGCGGCCATGGCTCACGGGCCCAGCCGCTCCGCGGCATGTGGGATCCTCCCGGACAGGGGCACGAACCCGCGTCCCCTGCATCGGCAGGCGGACTCTCAACCACTACGCCACCAGGGAGGCCCCAAAACTGTTCTCGTACTAAAGCTCATCTGTGTGCTAACAGTGCAGTTTCCATAGGCAGGTGTTCCTGGTACTAAAGTTTTCACGTTAACTGAGGCTCTATTTTTGATTTCAGTTTAAAGTTGTCGCTAGTGATTGGATCTACTCAGTAGTGCACGGTTATGAATAAGACTCTGAATATTAAAATTCTTACATGTACTCTCTAAATTCATTGAGATTCAGTCAAATAGAAAGATATCATATACCAAGAAGATTCCTTTGTATATGACGTACAATGGAGTAACAGATTAATTTTCCTTTCTGGACAACTTAATGATACTGATTAACATTAAAAAACTTCAACAGTTACATATTTAAAAAAAAAGACTGGGGTACAAGGCAGATAATTAGTAGTATTACCTTTAAAGGCTTTTGTTAGAGGAAGTGAATGTTAACAACTCTTTATAAATTAAAGTTGCCCTCTCCCAGGAACTTCAATACTGTATCAGAAAAAAATAAAATAAAATTGTCAACTATTGCTTTTAAGAAAGGGAACAATTCCCATTTTCTATAACATTACTTCTGAAATTAACACCCTTATTCAACAACCTTGATATCATTTCTGATAAAGAGTCAGTGAAAAGAGTGATTAGACAAATGGTACAATTCAGAAAGAAAATAAGATGCAGAAAGAAATTCAGAAAGAAAATAAGATGCCACGTGAGTTCTCCCGGGTCATCCAATCAACTCCTTGCAGAGTTAAAAATAGAAGCTAAGACTAATTCCCACAGCTACTGCCAGATCAGAGCCTGACAACTTTGCATTGTGGTAGCTTCAACCTCTCCTGCTACTGGGATTACCTGCATTGAGACATCTTCCTATGAGGTTCAGTCATTTCAAGGTTTGCTTTAAAATGGAGAGGGGTGGGAAAAGGTTCATAATTTTAGGGGAAATCTGTGGTAATGAGATCTCATTGTAAACTGCTCACGAGAATTAGAAAGATAAAAACTGGAAATGTTTACTAACCCTTACTATGTCTCAAACACTGCAGTAAGTTCCCTTTTATGTTATCTTCTTTAATCTTCGCAACAACCCTGTGATTTTCCTGTTTTAAATATCCAGAAACAATTCACAGTGGTTAAGTAACTTACCCTAAGTCATAGAGATAGAAAACAATAGAGGTAGGATTCAAACTAGGTGAGGTTCAAAGTTCAAATTCACTTCCTGAAAAACATGATTAGAACATAAATGGTAGCCAAAACTCCCCAAAATAAACTAAAAGATTAAAAGAAAGAGAGAAAGGAGGGGAGGAGGGCCTTGTGAGCTGCATACCTTAAAAATAATGTTTAGACTTTTCGATTGATCTTAAAAATGACCAAAAGCTAGCTGCCTGAGAGCTCTAAGAATAAAATTATTAACAAACTAAACAAAAAACATTGATTTTTATACTCACTTTGAGATCAACCCAATTGCTTTCCTTTCATAACACTGTACTGCCATTTTAGTTCATTTTCTATTATATTTATTAAGGGATATTTTAAAGACAAGTATTTTGCCTAACAGGTTAATGATTTTTTTTTCTTCTAAACAATGACCAAGATGCCAATCCTCCTCCCCTTATTCAATGGACTAATTAGTGTCAGATCATTTTAGGGTCATATTTAATTTTTGTGGTGAAATAGTGATTTCACAAACCCTGTGAAGATGTTACACATCCACTATAACATGCATGCAGGTGGAAAAAATTTTCAACTGATGTAGATTTTGCTTTCTCTCTGAGTGTATTCTTCACAATCAATGAGATAGAAAAAGACATAGAGATAAGAGAACTGTTGACTAATATTTTCTTATGAAAATCTGTATCTTGGGCTTCCCTGGTGGCGCAGTGGTTAAGAATCTACCTGCCAATGCAGGAGACATGGGTTCGAACCCTGGTCTGGGAAGATCCCACATGCCGCAAAGCAACTAAGCCCATGCGCCACAACTACTGACCCTGTGCTCTAGAGCCCGCAAGCCACAACTACTGAGACCGTGCGTCGCAACTACTGCAGCCGGTGTGCCCTAGAGCCCGTGCTCTGCAACAAGAGAAGCCACCGCAATGTGAAGCCTGCGCCGCAGTGAAGAGTAGCCCCAGCTCCCCACAACTAGACAAAGCCCATGCACAGCAACGAAGAACCAACACCACCAGGAATAAATAAATAAATAAATTACTTAAAAACAATAAAATCTGTATCTTGCGTTTTCAATTTTCTAAAAGTTCAAATCCATTGTGGTTGAAAAAAGAAGAGTAATGTCATATGTTTTCTTGTCCTGGGAAAATGGACTGTGCTTGGTTGAGTGTGTTTATTTATTTATTTATCTTATTGCCAAAATTTATTTTTTATTATTTTTATATCTACTAGTACTTATTTGAATTCTACTCACTGTTTTTTTTTTTTTTTCATCTTTGTTGGAATACAATTGCTTTACAATGGTGTGTTAGTTTCTGGTTTATAACAAAATGAATCAGTTATACATATGTTCCCATATCTCTTCCCTCTTGCATCTCCCTCCCTGCCACCCTCCTTTTCCGATGCCTCTAGGTGGTCACAAAGCACTGAGCTGATCTCCCTGTGCTATGCGGCTGCTTCCCACTAGCTTCTATTTTACGTTTGGTATATATGTCCATGCCACTCTCTCACTTTGTCACAGCTTACCCTTCTCCCTCTCCATATCCTCAAGGCCATTCTCTAGTAGGTCTGTGTCTTTATTCCCGTCTTACCCCTAAGTTCTTCATGACATTTTTTTTTTCTCAGATTCCATATATATGTGTTAGCATATGGTATTTGTCTTTCTCTTTCTGACTTACTGGTTGAGTGTCTTGAACTGCTCAAACTTTAAGGTCCATCACCTCTAATTTGCACCTTACCAAAACCTCAGACAAGAAACAGGAGAAAGGGTAGTGCCATCCATAATTCATTCCCACCACACCTACAAAAATAGTCACAAGGAACTTGTGTAGAATACCAATTCTTTTGTATTAGGAAGGCAGTTTTCAAAATTAACTGGTATTGGTTCATTTCGTTGTTTAATAAATATCTTGCAAATGCCTATAATAAAGCCAAATACCAAACTGACCATTTAAGTTGCAGGAATTTTTACGGTCTTGATATTTTACTATTTTAAAGTAACAGTTTACATTTGAGTGCTCACCACAATATATAATACCAATGAGCTCCCGAGAAATCTAAACGTTTATAGAATACACCAAATGCTACTGTCTCATGCCTTGCTTTGCAATCCTGGATTGCTTTCTCCTATGGAGATGATGTAAGAAATATAAGCTAGATATCTCTTCTATGGGATCACCAGCCATGTCTCAACTAACTTTTATCAGTGGAGACTCTCAGTACATACATATTTATTTATTATAAAACTCTTCGGTACTGATCATTAGGTAATTCTGGTAAATGTGGGCCCGAAATAATAGTTAAGAATGTCAGCCCCATTTCATTTCAGCTTGATCCACTGCAGAAAAGCACAAATTAGATGAAAGCAATTTCCCCAAGAACAACTCACTTCCTTGAGATGACAGATAGATAAACTTGGGTGAACAATGATTTGTCACAATTTATTTTTGAGGGTAGTGGTTTAAAAAAAGTGCTAATGTAATCTTTTCAGAATGAATTCTTTTAAAAATGCATTAATTCTCCAGTGAATATAGCTTATAATTAAAAAGCTAAACATGTAATTTTACTTTTCTAAATTTTTACATATGACCATATATAACAAATATTGAAATCTTAAAATCTTCGTTATCTTTGAAATTTGATGGCCTTTAAATCTGAATTTGGATTTGGTGAGTCTGACGGATTATTCTTAGTGACTCTATTGGGTACCACCAATTCAGATTCGACATTATTTCTGCAAGTGTCAGAAGCATTAAGTTGTGTGAGTGGATAGAGGGTATTAGCATCCTGGTGGTGTTTCACTACCCTGAGATGACCAGAGAACCTGAGTGTGAAAGAGCATGGAGAGGAGTGTAAGGAATGGCCTAAAGGTATCACTGGCTTCTCTCTATACTCAGACTCCGCAGCGCACAACAGAGGGAACAAAGCGGGTTGTGTTGCTGCCACTGTTGCAATGACCAAGCATCCTCAGTCTCATCGCCATTGCAGTCCGTTGTTTAAGATGTGAGCTTGTTGGTGCTTATTCGGCAAAAGTCAGAATGCTTATTTGTTTTATGTCTGTTTTTAAATGAGGGTTTGATGAGACAGCAATAAAGACAAAAGTAAATAGGAGAAATGTTTATTAATAGGCCCCTCCATCCCTATCAACCAAAGAAAAGGCATACCTTAAAATATTTTTGTGAAATGTCGAGGGTGTGTCTGTCTGTGTTCTTGCAACCCTTCACCTTTAAGTAGCTTTGCAAAACTATGTTATAAACATGTTGCTTCATCCTTGCCCTTTTAGCCTGTTAATGTCTAATTTAAGTAAAGCAGGATGCAATCCCCAGCAAGTTATCTGTTTCTCCTTTCTTGGACCATGCAAATCAAAACAGTCTTCTTCTATGGAGGGTAGTGAAAAGTTGTGCCAATTGTGTTCATACTTCAGCTATTCCAACATTCTTTAGTTTAGCTTAAATGAGACATTCTCATCTTTGGGCTTTAATTATTCTGTTTAAAAATAAATTTTAAAAGATACTCTAAAGAGAAACTAAGAAAAAAAAACAACAAGATAAAAGATTTACCATAATGCAGGTACATAAATGTGAACTAAAAATAGTTTTAGATTAAAAATTAATCTTTTTTATTTTAAAAATTAATCTAATTAAAATTTCAGATTAGGCTGGATAGAAATGATCCATTGCTGAAGCTTAAAAAAAAACTAGCTATAAATGTTACTAGTTTTCTACACTGTTGTTACAAGACTTGACTGACATCCGTGATGTACTCCGTAATATTTTTGAAATGATGAAATGTGTGATCCAGAGACTTGAAATATTTCAATACTTGTGTATAGGAATTTTCTTCCATGAACTAGAAATGAAAAAAGTGAGAATGTTTCCTTGCTCAAATCACATGAAGTGGATTCCCTTATATTATTTGCATTCATTTTTAAGATGGTCATAAATGGTTACATAAATTACAGGAATATTATCTGTTGAAGAAGTTGATGGTTTTTATAGTAAATGTATGTATTCAAATGATAAATGTTTCTGCATAATCTCTGACCTAACAATACCATTCCATGCCACTCCAAGAATTCTTCCGTCACAAGTAAAAGCTCCAGCACATAAAGACATGAACCTCTATGTCCATTACCACATTTCTTGAAATCATAAAACTGTTTGGAACTTAATAAATGTTTATCAATGGGTTTTGACTGAATGAAATTATGGCTCACTCATAGTACACATTACTGGGCATCTACTAAAGGTAATATGGTAGTGATATATGCTAGATATCATTAATATAATAGAAACACAATGTACTAAAAGTGTTTTGCAACTAAAAATCACTATACATTGTATGGCTTTAAAAAGGAATGAAATGCTGCTACATGCTATAACATGGATACACTTTGAAAACACTATGTTAAGTGAAAGAAGCCAGACAGAAAAGGACAACTATTGTATGATTCCACTTATATGAGGTAGTTAGAATAGGCAAATTATAAACCCAGAAAACAGAATAGAGTTAACCAGAGGCTAAGGGGAGGGGAGAAATAAGGGGTTATTGTTTAGTGAGTACAGTTTCTGTTGGGGATAATAAGAAAGGTCTTAAAATGGATAATGGTCATGGTTGCTCAACATTGTGAATGTACTTAATACCAATAAATGATACACTTAAAAATGGTTAAAATGGTAAATTTTACATTATGGGACATTTTACCAAAATAAAAAATAAAAATATACTATAAAATAAAGTAAAAATTTACCTCCTACTAGGCATACTATGAAGTTTGCATAAAATTGCACTTATTTTAGGAGCTTATACGGTTATTATCATATTTGGGGACATGTAAAGAAAGCAACAGCTTAAGTAGTCCTCTTGAGTTCTTTCTCTCCATCTTTCCAACCCGGTTTCTTCCAGATTAATGGTTTTGTCACGCCTCTCTTTGAATGCTAGCATCAGTAGGAATGCTAGCTAGTACTGGTTTCCTTAAGTATCAGCGAAAAATTTTAATGTATTTTTATGCTGGTAATTGTTTTAGAACCTGGGAGTGATGTCATTGTTTTCTGAACTTGGAAAAAGCAAATATATTACTGTAGACAGCATTACTAGAAAGAAATAGTAACTTTGAAGTAGACATATGTCCATCCTAAGAAAACTGAATATATTTCAAAGCAGACCACACCACTCAACTGCTGGCAATGTTCTTCCACGTACTTGGCAGTATACTACTCGAAGTCTGAGAACTGTTTCTTTTTTGTAAAAATGATTTTGATTGGAAAACCCTGAATAAATCCTTTGGAATGTGTAACGTTTAGAGCTCCTTCTGGGATTCCTTTTCCATGAATCAAGGTTCTTTGATTCACTATCCTCCTTGGCACTTGCTTCCTAGTCATCTCAGCAGCCTTTGTGCCAGTGCTAAGGAAGAGCTCCCATTTTAGGTCCTAAAGCAGGGAGAACAATAAAAGGAGAACCTCATTTCAAGTACCAGAAATGTCTGGGCTATAAAGAACACACATATTGTCAAGGTAAGCCCAGAGTGGGGTGACATCACCAAGGTCATTCCTGGCTCCGCGTCCCCCCCCCCAGGAGGAACAACTAACAATTATTTGGAAACAGGACACTATTTGAGAGAATCCTGGAACATGGAGGTGAGGCTGCAGCACCCCCGTGCACCACAGAGACCAAGACAGACTGCATTCGAAGGGTGAGAGAAGGAGCTACGCGTTGACCACGCTGCCCCTCCCCCAGGCCAGTGGAGCACCATGGGTGAGGCCTCCCGTGAACCTCTGGTTCCTCCAGTAGGAGAAGAGAACTGGGGGACGGCAAGCTCCACCACTAGCATCGGGGCTGCTTTGTGGGAGCCGCTGCTCTAACCTGCTCCACTGGGGCTGCAGGGGAGTCTGCAGGGCTTGACCACTACAAGTCGGGCTGTGATGAAGGGGGAAGGGGCATGCAGCAGCCAGCACGTGGATTGCGACCGATGGAATTCATACCTGCAGTGCCCAAGTAGGGATCACAACGGGCAGCTTTGCTTATCTACAGAGCCAGGTTGGCGGGGCACTACAAACAGGGAACTCAGGTTACAGATCCACCTGATACGCATCTGGCCCTTGAACCTGGTTTGCCCATAGCCAGGGAAAGAGCAGAGTCACAGCCCACCCACTGTGGACAGTGTCTTCTGGCCATCTGACCAAAAGGGCTGGCAATAAATCCTGGAAGCTATTTGGCCCAGTCGTGCTCCAGCCAAGAGGCAGGCAGCCAGAGCTCATCACTGGCTCTGGTACAAAGCAGAGCCAGTATCAGGTGTGGAGGGATCCGGTACCATGCACAGGCACGGAGATTAATTCTTATCCAAGGCTGAGAGGAGCTCCCAGCTCCTCCCAACTGGGGAGCCTGTTTGAGAAATTAAGAGTAGCCTAGAGCGGCCCCTCCTCATCCCGCCCAGGCAAAGGAACTGGGACTAGCCCCATCCCATCTGCTGTGGAGAGTGTCTTCCTGGCCCAGCTGACTAGAAGGATTGGTGACAACTCCTAGAAACTGTGCGGCCCAGCAGTGCTCAAGCCTAGAGAAGGGTAGGCAGAGCTGATAGTCTGCAAAGCAAAGCCAGTGGCCTTGTTCAGCCACAGAACGTGGAGTATGGATCAGCTTGAGTTAAGACAACAAAGAGCTTTACTGGCTTTAGAGCTGCTTCTCCTGCTGCACCCAGGCAGGAAATCTAATTCATAGCCCTACTCATCACTGAATACAGCCTTCAGCATGTCCAGCTGGGGAACCTAACCAGAGAACATGGGAAGCTGTACAGCCCATTAAACAGCCCTAGATACAGTGGCACTTGAACAGACAGCACAGCCTGTGGCCTCCCCCATCTGCAGGGCAAAACCAGTGCCCTCACCTGACCAGGGAATTAAGTGCACACTCTGGCCTGATTTGGGTTCCCAAACAATGAACTATACAGGCTCTGGGTCCTGTCCAGAGCCAGGTCCTATACAAGCTCTGATTCTCTGCCAGGAAACTAATTCATAGCCCCATCTACTACTACTACTGAATATAATACCCAGTAAAGTCTGGAGGAAGAGCCCAATTACTCAGATATGCAGATACCAAAGTAAGGAATCAAGGATCACAAAAATTAGGCAAATATGACACCACCAAAGGAAACCAATAAAACTCCAATAACTGACCTTAAAAAAATAAAGATCTGGGCTTCCCTGGTGGCGCAGTGGTTGAGAGTCTGCTTGCCGATGCAGGGGACGCGGGTTCGTGCCCTGGTCCGGGAGGATCCCACATGCCACAGAGCGGGCTGGACCCGTGAGCCATGGCCGCTGAGCCTGCACGTCCAGAGCCTGTGCTCCGCAACGGGAGAGGCCACAACAGTGAGAGGCCCACACACCGCAAAAAAAAAAAAAAAAAAAAAAAAAAAAAAAGAGTATCTATGAACTGTCAAAGAATTCAGAATAATCCTCCTAAGGAAGTTTAGTGAACTACAAGAAAGCACAGACAGCTAAGTGAAATTAGGAAAACAATGCATGAACAAGACAAGAAGTTTGACAAGGAAATAGCAACATCAAAAAAACAGGAGCACTAGATTTTAAAAATACAATAACTGAACTGAAGAATTCAATAAAAAGTTTCAAAGGTAGATTTGACCATGCAGAAGAAAGAATCAGCAAACTGGAGGATAGAACTTTAGAAATTACCCAGTGAAAGGAACAAAAAGGAAAAGAATAAAAAGAGTGAAGAAAGCCTATGGAAATTATGGGACACAACAAAGTAAACAATGTTCATGTTATGGGAATTCCAGAAAAAGAAAAGAGAGAGAGAAAGGGAAAAAAAGTATATTTAAAGCAATAATGGATGAAACCTTCCCAAACCTAGGATGAGAAATGGACATCCATATCCATGAAGCCCAAACAAGCCCAAACAGGTTGAACTCAAATAGGGCTACTCTGAGACACATTGCAATTAAATCACCAAAAGTCAAAAACAAAGAAAGAATTTTAAGACCAGCAAGAGAAAAGAGAGAAGTTACATACGAGGGAACCCTGGGATAATTGGATATTCACATGTAAAAGAATGAAATTGGACCAATATCTTATACCACTCACAAAACTAACTTGAATTGGATTAAAGACTCAAATGTAAGACCTGAAATTATGCAACTGCCAGAAGAAAACATAGGAATAAAGCTCATTACATGGGTTTGGTAATGACTTTTTGGATATGACACTGAAAACACAAACGACAAAATAAAAAATAAACAAATGGAACTACATCAAACTAAAAAGCTTCTGCACAGCAAGCAAAAACAAAAACAAATCAACAAACTGATTGAAAAGACAACCTATAGAATGGGAAAAACGTATTTGTAAACCATATATCTGATAATGGTTAATATCCAAAATAAATTAAAAATTCATACAAATCAATAGCAAAAAAAAAAAAAATTACCCAATTAAAAAAATGAGCAAAGGACCCGAATAGACATTCCTCCAAAGAAGACACACGAAAAGCCAACAGGTACATGAAAAGATGCTCAATACCACTAGTCATTAGGGAAATGCACATTAAAACCACATTGAGATATTACTTCACACCTGTTAGAACAGTCATCCTCAAAAATGTCAAGAGATAACAAATGCTCGTGAGGATGTGGAGAAAAGGGAACCCTTGTGCTGTTGGTGGGACTGTAGATTGGTAAAGCCAGTATGGAAAACAGTATGGAGGAGCCTCAAAAATTAACACTAGAACTACATATATCTAGCAACTCCACTTCTAGGAATATATCCAAAGAAAATGAAAACACTAACTCAAAAAGATATCTGCACCCCCATGTTCATAGCAGCATTATTTATAATAGCCAAGACATGGAAACAATCTAAGTGCCCACTGATGGACAAATGGGTAAAGAGGTTGTTTTATATATTTATAGGTATATACATATTATAGGTATACACACACACACACACACACTGAAATATTATTCATCTGTAAGAAAACAAAGAAATGCTACCATTTGAGACAACAGAAATGGACCTTGAAGGCTTTATGCTAAGTTAAATAAGTCAGAGAAAGAAAGGCAAACACTATATGATCTCACTTATGTGTGGAACCTAAAAAAAAAGAAAACAATCATAGAAAAAGAGATCAGACCTGTGGTTACAGGAGACAGAGGGTCAGGGGAGGGGAAGTTGGAGGAAGACGGTCAAAGGTACAAGCTTCCAATTGTAAGATAAATACATACTATGGACATAATGTACAACATGATGACTATAGCTAACACTGACGTGTGATATATAGAAAAATCGTTAAGAATAAATTCTAAGCATTCTCTTCACAGAAAAGTATTATTTGATCTCATTTATATAAATGTGTGTGTTTGTGTGAGAGAGGACAGAATACAAAAATGCAAAAAGAAAAGTTGTAAAGTACGAAGCTGCTTAGGTTTATACCTCAACTATAACAGATAATAATTTGTTTAATTTTAATAGGTACAAAAATAAATGTTAAGCATAGAACAAGCAAAAAGAACAACTGAGCCCAGCGTAGATGTCCTTAAAGCATTTGCAAAGGAGGGCTTTATTAGGTCCGCAAACACCTGCAATTACAGGCAAAATTCTGTGTATGTGTGTTGTGTATGTACTTGGGGGGTGGATGCATAGCCTTTATTGAATTATTAAAGGGGATGTTAAGACCCAAAAGTTTAAAAAGCACTGGAAAGCCTGATCACAAAACCATTTTAAACTACCCTGATTATGTTTTATAGTTTTCCTTCACTCGTTAACACTTCAAAGAACAGCATGTGAATGTGGAAAGAATCTCTGCCATTTAGGTAAGATCTCTGAGTCTCAGCGTAAAATTAGCATATAGTAGCAGGATGAAATTATACACCATAGATGAAAGTACCTAGCAGAGCGCTTTAAGACTAGTACTTACTTATGCAAGACATCTTCCCCTGCTTACTTGTTTTCAGTAGAATGAAAGCATACTGAAAGCTGGTACAATGTCTTCTTTGAAGTTTTCTTTTGTAATGCTTACTATGCTTTTTGATACGGATGAGCCAATATCCACTTAAGGGCATGTAAGCTCACAATAACTTTTGTTGAATATAACTGTTTGAATGTACTTTCACTATATTATTATATAGGGATTTTAAACTAAAATGTACTTGCACACATTATTTAGAGCCTAACTTGGATATCAGAGTAGGTGGATATACACCCCTGGAAAATAATAGCTAATTTCTTCACTAACATCAAACTGCTGAACATCTACTTTGCATATACATAGCTAGGCACTGTATTATGAGTTGCAGGTAATAAAAAGTCGTTAGTCAAAGACTCTGCTCTCTAGGGTTATTTTACAACAGCAAATCATGTTCAGACTAAAGGATAGACCAAAATAGGAAGTGCCATAGGAATTTAGACAAGGGAGAAACACATCTGAAATGAGAAGGAAGGTGGGTATGGGGAAGGGTTCATGGAAGAGGCAGTGTATGCTGTGAGCAAGGTTGCAACGTGTAGCAGGGTGAGTGAAAGGAACAAATGAAGACATATAGTCGTGATATCATGAGGCACAAACTAGAAATAAACAGCACTTGTTTTAGGCTGGTCATGAGGTAATTTAAGGGGATTAGTGAGAAACTAGATAAAGAGATATCTCTTTATATATTACTTATTAACAATACTTTTGAACACAAGTATTTAATTTAAAAAAAAGAACAATACAGGGATAGGAGATTAGGAGGTACAAACTATTATTATAAAATGAGCTATAAGGATATATTGCATAGCACAGAAAATATAGCCAATATTTTAGAATAACTATAAATGGAGTATAACCTTTAAACATTGTGAGTCACTATATTTTACACCTGTAACTTATATAATATTACACATCAACTCTACTTCAATTAAAAATGCTATTTTAGTGAATAAAACACTAAGCAGTAAAATTTTTAAAAAAGAACTTAGAAGAGAACTTAAAAATAAAGACATAAAGAGCAGGTTGAAACAGCGCAGAAATCTGGCAATTAAGAGGCCATTGATAACTTTCAAAATAGCACTTTTTCTACCCATTCTCAGTGGAGGCAAAGCCTTATTAATCCTACTATTTCTCTTTCTGTTTTTCAAAATCTCAGGATAAGTCTATTTCAATTGTAGCTAATGGCAGTAATGCAGCACCAGAAAATGCCTTTTGTAAGGAGAAGCAACTTTGAATCCTAAATCGGTACTCAAGTCTTAAATTACTGATAACACTGACCACCCACCAGACTAAATGTTTTTTTTTTACGTGATTGGAAAGCAACAGATTGATTTCAATTCTATCTTGTCAAATCTACAAAAAAGTTCCCACAGTGCATTTAGCAACTAATAGCGTACATCCTTCTATTTGGTATTACTCCTCCTCCTTAACACCGGGCAATTAATTTTGCCTTTCTCTGGGAAACGTTTTTAACAAAGGAAATAGAGTCATAAATCAGTTTCGGATAGGAAATCATACAACTATTTCTACCTAGGGCTTTGAATTTAGAAACTTTCCTCAGAAATTGTTGAAATATAACAAAGTCCAAACTCAGAAATAACTTAAATTTAATTATCTTAGTTGCACTCAAATAACAAATTCTATTTTCTATCTTGTTTTCTTTCTTCCCCAGAAGGCTTCTCCAACCCTAATCCATAACTTAATGCATTCATCTCACCTATAAAATCACTGGCAGGTATGATGCCGGCTTTGGCGGCTCCAGTCCCCTAATCCTGACCCATTTCTTGCCAAAGAATTCAGTTTCTTCAGAAACCAAGTAACAGACATTTCAATTTCTAACCATCATTAGCATATTTTCATGTACTAATACTCAACATAAAAACACCTTTTAAAATTACAGAAATTTTTACTCTACTTAAGATCAATTGCACTAACCTGTATTTCATAAACCTTGGGCTACTTTCTTAAAAATGAATTATTATTTTAATATGTTTTCACTTATTATTCAGAATAATTATTCATATAATTAAATATTTTACAATTAGGTAAGAAAGGTGGAAAATAGTTTTGCTATTCTTGTTCTTTGTTCTCTCTTCTACTTGGTGTGCCTGAGTCAAAATTTTAGAATATTGAAAATTTAATCTTTCAAACCCAAACCAAATTTAAAGATAATAATAACAACCAGCCAAAACAATTTCGGTCCAGAGCTTTGCATGGTCCGGGGAACAGTTCTCTGAGTGGGCCATTTGGAGTGGGATTTGCCCACCCGCCTCCACTCCTTCTGCCTCATATACTGAAGATAGAGACAAAGAAACCAACTCAAGTCTTTCCAAAGTGTATTTATAAATAGAGAATTTGTAATCAGAAAAACAATAACGATATATAATAGAAGTAACATGATTCTTCAGAACCAGTATCTTGTTCTAAAGCAATATTTAAAAAAGAAGGTAAGGGGCTTCCCTGGTGGCGTAGTGGTTGAGAGTCCGTCTGCCGATGCAGGGGACACGGGTTCGTGCCCCAGTCCGGGGAAATCCCACATGCCGTGGAGCGGCTGGGCCCGTGAGCCATGGCCGCTGAGCCTGCGCGTCCGGAGCCTGTGCTCCGCAACGGGAGAGGCCACAACAGGGAGAGGCCCGCATACCGCAAAAAAAACCAACAAACAAACAAACAAAAAAAAAGTAAGAAGGCTAGCTATAAACCCTGGCCCTCTTTTTTATTGATCTCCTATTTTAATTTGTTAAAATAAAATCCATGGCCTTTTGAGTCAAACCGTCTCTTTAATTTCAGATTTAAAGATAACAAGCCTCTTTTTAAATGGAATATTGGCACACAGACACCACACAGTCTGGCTTATTACAACTGTTCTCTGTTGGTGAAGTGGCACATTTGCAATCCCCACCATAGCAATCTTCACCATTTCACAGAATATCATTCAATTGTACATCCCTAGGTGAGCAACAAGAATGGGCACTTGAGCTCAGGAGCAAAGCGTTTGTGGGGAAATCCTAGGTCAGAACCCCTAAAAGGGGAGACTAACTTGAGGATGCCCAGATAACCTGAGGTTTACCTTGGCCACCTCCCCTGGCTTTCTGACTGCCTGGGGGAAAAGTCTCTCTGGAAACTCTTTTGAGGTTATTGGGGGAATCCTAGGACAAACACACTGCTTGCTTTTGCAGGAGGACTTGCCCCATACCCTACCCAGCTAGCTGTCTCACAACCTAGCTGGACTAAAAAACCTTCAAGAAAAACGGGATAGACTGACATTTGCATTTCTACTTCCACCTATTCTTATGCACAAAATATGTAGGTAGAGCCCTCTTTCTCACACCCCAATAGATTCTGCTGTCCTTGAAACCCATCTGGTAGCTGCAGTGACTACAATGAAGGGAGTTATCGGAAACCATATTGGTACTGGGCTTAAAGGATTTTTCATGCCATGCATTTTGGGGAAGGACACAGATAACAGTTCAAACGTGGTATAAGGCAATGCCCTTTCTGGGTCCTTGAAAAATCAGTCACGGAACACAGGTGGTGGACAGGAGCTGACAAGAGCTGGTTTGTTAATGAGCACAGCATCCCCGGCGGGGGGGGGGGATCAATGAAATGATTGACAAGAGAAGATGGTAAATGAAGGGAGAAGTGGGGACAAGTGCTGCTCAACCCAAGCTGAACTCCAGGAGGTAAATTTCTCCTCTAATTTGAGATTCTTTCTAAAGGTTCAGTATTGAAGTGGATGTTTGACGTTGAAATGTGCAGACCCATTCTGATAACTGGAAAGGGAGGAGGCTGAGGAACGCAAAAGGAGAAGGAAGATTTCCGATTACTTCTCCAGGCTGCTGACAAGAACCTGCTGCTCGCAAACCACAAATTAACCAAGCGAAGGTTGAAGGTAGCAACGTAAAAGTGCAACTCAAATTATTTTACATTCGGAATCCTCTTCAATATCTAAGCGAGTGTAGCACAGCAATGGTTGATTATCTTAAGATTACAGAGGCTGACCGCCTTCTTTGTTTGCCCAGTAACACCGCTCCTCCAATAATCTCAAGCACTTGGCTGATTAACATTTCAATTTCAGTTGTTGCTCCTTTTCCCATTGCAGAAGGCGGCAGGGATATTCCCCTTCTTCCCTCTGTATTACAAACCCCATTACTAACCAAGCAGAAAGCACCGTGCAGTGTGGCCGAGGCTAATAATAGCCGGGCTGCTTACCTTCTCCGGAGGGATCGAATCAGCGCATGTCCCCGGCGCCGGCTGCCCGGGGGCCGCAGTGCCGCCGCGCCGCGTCTGTGTGTGGTCAGCTCGGCCGGCCCCCACCCCACCTGCCACCTGCAGCAGCTGCTCCCGGCGCCGAGCTCCGGCCGCCGGAAGTCATCCCCCGCCCCTGGCCGGATCGCCACATTCCGCGCCAGCCGCGGGGGGAGAGGGGCCTCTCCCGGCACCGGCTCCTGCAAACTGCGCTCAACGATCGCTACCCTTCCCGGTTGTAGGGTTATTTTCTAGGAATGCTTTTACAGAAGAAGCGTCGCCGGCTGGTGGACCGAGAGAGAAGAGCCAGAGTGACTTTCCCTGCAGAGCGCCTTTCCTCTGAGCGCTCCCCTGTCACTCCCGCGGCATGGACGGCTCCATTCCGCTGTGTGGGTTTTCCACCCTCTTCATCTTCCTTATCTGTATTGTTCATTTCGCTGAATTTGAGAGTGGGATTAGCTCTTAAGATATTCAAACACTCCGAAAATATTTTAAATTGGCGACTAGTTTTTCTAAGCCCCTTGTAGCGAGCTCCACTTCCCCCCCACACACACACAGTTACTCGCACGTACACACCCAGCCAAACCACTCACAATTAGGAAAGCTGGGACCTCTCGCCCTCTTGCTTACGTAATGGAACAGGAAACTCCCAAAGGAGTGGGGAAGTAGGACCGGCTAGCGAAAGCATTCGAGGAAAGAGAGAGGGGTCGCCCCAAGATTTTGTTGCTGTTTAGTGGGGTCCTTAGTGGACAGATGTTCCCGCTCTAACCCCCTGGCCTCGCCCCAAGTGGAATGGCTGGTCTGGTGACAGCTGTAACATTTGAAGACAAAGAAGCTGAAGCCACATTAACAGATGGCTGCATCTCTTTCTTTCCCGAAGGATTGATCAGAATTGGCTTTAAGAATCATATTAGCATATACGTATATAATAAGCCCTTTCCTTCTCTCTTTAAATTGGCACCAGCTATTAACAGGTTTCTCTCTCTCTCTCATCTTCCTCCCTCCCTCCTTCCCTCCCTCCCTCTCCTAAGCTGACCAGATCATCAGTTTCCGGATTTAAGGGGGAAAAAAGGCCAAGGATGTGCTCTCTTTACAGCTGAACCAGGGTTTATTTTCCCAGTGTTGAGCCATTCCCAAGTAGAGAGGCTCTTTGACACTAGGGTTCTCTGAGTGAACTTCTCACATTCAGCTTGCTTTTGGAATTGCCCATCACTAGGTCCAGGCCAGTTTTATCCTTGGATTTGTCCAGCAACCTAAACAGTATAATTGCACAGGGCCAAGGCAGTACTTTTACTCTAGGAAGCCTTCCCAACTCTCTGTTTAGCAGTTCCAAAATTAGGAGGTAGTGTAGCAAACAGTTTCAACAAGGCTCAGTAAGAATTCTTGACCCTAGAATGTGGGCTTTTTAAAAGCTGGAACAACCTAATTCATCTCTCTGTGTTTCACTTTCATAAAATTAGACCTCACCAAAGAGCAGGGGATTCTTAATATGTATCAAAGTGTATGTGGAATCTGGATGGGAATATTACATCTTTAATTTCACTAACCTCTAACTGCAATTTAGTAGTTAGCATATCCTTTAAATCTAAATGCAGACAACAAACCACAATAATATTAGGAGTACCTGTGCCTATATCCCCAGCAGATATCACAGACAATTTCCTAAGGCAGTTTTATAGATATCTCAAAGTATCACTACTCTGATGTCACAATCAAATCATCATTACCTTTTTTGTTTTATCTAATAGACTATATCTATTTTAGAATGGTTTTAGATATACAGAAAAATTAAGGGGATAATACAGAGTTCTTATATATCTCATTCCCAATTTCCTCTATTATTGACACCATACACTAGTGTGGTACCTTTTTTTACAATTAATGAGCCAATATTAATAAAATAATATTAACCAGAGTCTGTACTTTATTCAGATTTCCTTGGCTTTTGCCTAGTGTCCTTAATTCCATTTCAGGCTTCCATCCAGGACACCACATTACATTTAGTTATCAAGCCCTCTTAGGCTCCTCTGGGCTGTGGTAGTTTCTCAGGCTTTTCTTGTTTTTGATAACCTTGACACTTTTTATTTATTTATTTATTTATTTATTTATTTATTTATTTATTTATGGCTGTGTTGGGTGTTCGTTGCTGCGCGCGGGCTTTCTCTAGTTGTAGAGAGCGGGGGTTACTCTTTGTTGCAGTGCGCCGGCCTCTGATTGAAGTGGCCTCTCTCGTTGTGGAGCACGGGCTGTAGGCGCCTGGGCCTCCGTAGTTGCAGCACATGGGCTCAGTAGTTGTGGCTCATGGGTTTAGTTGCTCCCTGGCATGTGGGATCTTCCCAGGTCAGTGCTCGAACCCGTGTCCCCTGCATTGGCAGGTGGACTCTCAACCACTGTGCCACCAGGGAAGCCCCAACCTTGACGGTTTTGAGGAGCAGTGATCAAGTGTTTTGTAGCATACCTCACTAATGTAAACTGTCCAATGCTTTTCTCATGGTAAGGCTGGGATTATGGTTTATTGGGAGGACAACCAGATAAAGTGCCTTTTTTATAACATCTTATCAAGGGTCCATGCTATCCACGTGATTTGACTGTTGATGTTGACCTTGATAACCTGGCTGAGGTCGTGTCTCAGATTTCTCCACTGGAAAGTCACTCCTCCACCCCTTCCACACTACACTTGTTGGAAGGAAGTCACTATGTGAAGCACAAACCCAAAGAGTGGAGAGTTATGATCCACCTCCTTGAGGACAGAGTATGTACATAAAATATTTGGAATTCTTCCACACAGAGTTGTCTATTTCCCCCCAAATATTAATTTATTCAATTATTGATATTTATTTATATCAGTATAGACTCGTGGATATCTATTTTATCCTTTGGGTTATAATCCAATACTACTTTATTTTGTTGTTTGAATTGTTCCAGCTCTGGCCATTGGGAGCTTTTGCTTTTGGCGCCTGTGCTCCTTTGACATACTCCCTTTGGGGTGTGTGAGTTTGTGTGTGTCTGTGTATCTGTGTGTATATGTGTTTAGCATGCATGTGTGTGTTTAACACTTCCTGACTTTCTGGTACCACAAGGTGCTCCAGGCTCATTTTGTGTATTTCCTGCCCCAGTCCTAGAATCAGTCATTTCTCTGAGGAGCCCTGATTCCTTCTATTGGAGAGTAGTAACAGAAACCAAGAGCTGGGCTCTAGATGTGCTGTTGCTAATGGGGTATTATTTGATTAGGCTCTCTTAACTGAGAGAACAAAGAAATAGATATGTATAGTAACCCATGTATATACACATATCAGTAAACATTTCTATATATAACTATCTATATCTATATTGAGCTGAGTGTATACTGATGTCTGCAACTATAATCCATTAATGCTGAGATTAGTTTAGCTTTCTCCTCGTTTATCTGTAAATTCATACTTCAATATTGAGAAATGTGGCTACCACCATCCACCATCTATTTATTTAATTGTTCAATTTCAGTACACATGTATCAGAATTGTTAACCCATCACCCCAACATCACTATTTTTAAGTATAGTAGTTAGTAGAGTCTCTGTTATATCTTGCTATTTAATGAGTTTAAATACCCATTCGTTTCTATATCACAAATTTGGTTTTTAAAATATTCTAATGACTGCATTTAAAACATAGTAACTAGTTTCTTTTGAGATTCTATGTATTATATTTTATGAATTTAAAAGTGTTATTTTAAGACTATTTAAATGGGCTACTCCATATTGTCAAAGGATCCACAGTAAAAAGAAGGTGAGGATCTCAACCTCACAAAGATTATTGTCAGTTTATAAGGAGATGATGTGAAATTGTCTGGTGCAAATGTTGGGAGCTCATGCGTGATAAGTGTTAGCTTTGTCCACTTGGGCAGGCTTCTTTCTCCTTTAAAGTTCTAAATACCTTGGAAGAGAGAACATGCTAAACCTTATGGTTAATAATTTATAATGTAGTGGAAGGATTTGCTAGGTATCAGTGTTGGAGGTAAAGGTCCATATAAGGTTGACAGAGGATGAGAAGAAGACAAGGATGACCCTGAAGGTCAGGGGTTTTGTAGTTGAACAGACTGGGGATTGGATCCTTCCATTCACAGCCTGACTTTGTCTCATTTTTGAAATAAGGAGAACAATGGCTATTACATAGGCTTGTCCTTAAGAGTGAAAGTAGAGGTTTAATCTTTTCTTTCAATTTGTTTGAGACAGTGGGGATTAAGTGTGGCGATTTGGGACAGTTACATAACATATTGGATTGTCCTTCCTTGTATAGTTTTCACTCTGTGAAGCCAGACTCACTGGAGGTATAGATAGTTTCTCATGATAATTCAGGCTCCTTCATCCATGAAAGTACTCTTGCCAGGTGCTTTTTACTCATAGAAGACAATCAATGTTGATGGTGCTTGGGATAAAACAAAAATTAAAGATATTAAATGGCAGGAATTAACTGCTTCAGATGCTATACCATGGCGAGAGACATAGGGGAAAGAGAAAGAAAAAAAATGAAATGAGAAATGTCTTACGTCAACATGTACGGTTTGAATCTATCTGCTTGGAACTTGACATACACCAGTATGCCAGATAATTTAATTGAATGAATAGTGGCTAGGGTGAGGTGAAATAGATCAGTTTTTTAATCTATGACTTTTCATTGAAGAACCCTTTTTTAAAAAACAATCTTCGGATCATGACTTTGAGGTCTGCAGTAATTCCTTTCTGATATTCTGGAATTACAGATCAAATGGCCTCATGATATCATGCGTCTCCGCAAAGGACAATATGAAAACCTGAGCCAGAGGCCCTGGGTGCCTGAAGCTGTCAGCATTAGAACCACTCCTTTGGTTTAAGGAGTCCTTCCAGAAAGGACTCATTTAAATGCAAATATACTATCAAGAGGGGTAACCATGTATCCAGTATCTGATTAGCAGCCATTAACAATTTAGCAGAGATTAGCTTCTCAGATTTATTATGGAGAGGAGTTGTCAGGGTGATTTGGCCCAGGCATCTGTCATCCACTGACTGCCAGGTCTCCTGCCCTCTTCACTACATAGGGATCTGCCTAAAGCTGGGAATTTAGTTTACTAGGAAAGAATTGGGCACTCACCGCATGACAATCAATATTGTTTTACATAATTTTGACTTATGAGAAAGGGTAGGAGGAGAATTTCTATAATAATAGTACCTTTGTGTGTGTGTGTGTGTGTGTGTGTGTGTGTGTGTGTGTGTGTGGTAGCTGCTCAGCTTAGGTTGATTAATCATACTCTACAGAAATCTTAAAATTTTATGATAATCATCTACCCTTTCAATGAGGCCAGAAATTATATCATGTAAAATATGCACAAATGTAGTCTAGGGATGGCAAAGCTATAGTAATAGAAATAGAATTGCGTTCAAGTAATTATAGCTGGACTAAAAATTTCCTGCATTAATATGAAAGCACGGATACAAGAGTACAAGAAAATGATCATTCATATGAAGATTGATATTTCATATTGAATATCTGTAACAGAAATAGGAAAATGGAAGAAGGGAAATGACTACAAACAGAACAGTAACTGTTTCTTTAGACATCGCTAAGAATTCACCTTGTTTTTACTGGCGAGGAGTTCACATATAATACCAGACCTATAGAATACAGGTAGTATTCTATAATTGGAAGCCTAGATTTAATTGAGAAATGTATGTGTACTTAAGTGAGATGCTTGGTAAATGGCATATGATACATTCAATAGTGTGGTGTAAGTAATTCTCAAATAAACCCTTTTAAAAATAAATCATCATGTAGAAGTCATGAAATAAAACAATGTACTTAGGCATTGCTCTTTGAATTTTTTAACCTTAAGTTTTTAAAGAATCTAAGAAAACCAAAAAATCCCTTCTGGAGAAAGGTATACTTTGAATAAAACTTTTGCATTGTAATGAATAGATTATTAAATAGTATTTATAAAGAATTATGTCTCTATAATTATTCATTTTTTAATAAAAAGGAATATTCAACTTTTCAAATCAAATTTAAGCTTATAAGAAGAGGAAATTGAAATTTGATTAAAAAGTAAGTTTCAATGAACTGTGTTTGGTCATCAGGCAAGTGGATGTTCATCCATTCAGCAGATATTGATGGAGTGTCTAATATGTGCCGCTGTTCTAGGCACTAGAGCAGTAGGCTCTAGGAGTGAACAAATAAATCTCTTCTTTATGGATCTTATGTTCCAGTGGAAGGAGACCACCATAAATACATAAATATAGCATGTTAGTGGAAGGACCATGAAGGAGCAGCGTAATGATGCAAGGTTTAGGGCAAGTATATAGGGTGGTCAGGGAACATTTGAGCAGAGATTTGAAAGAAGTATGGGAGCAAACCGTATGAATACACTGAAAGAGAGGCTTGGTGTATGCAGGTGGGTGGGCTTATACTTTATGTGTTCCAAAGACTAGGAGGTTAGTTGGTTTGTAGTGAAATGATCAAAGGAGAAATTGTTAGAAGATAAGGTTAGAAAGCTAGGTTAGCGAAAAATCACTTAGGGTCTTTTAGGCGATGGTCAAGAGAGAACTTTAGAGGATTAAGAATTTGTTTTTGGACATACTAAGTTTGTGATGGCATGTGTGGACATGTGAAGTAGACAACTGGATATACTAGTCTGAATTTCAGCAGCAAGAGATTATCATGGCTGTAGATGAAAATTGGTAAATCATCATGGTATTTAAAGTCTCTAGATTTAAAGATGAAATCACTTTATAAGTAGGCATAGGCAGAGAATACATGATGTTGAAGGACTGAGCCAGGAGACACTCCATCCTCTAGAGGATTCGGCAAAGGATATAAGAAGTGAGCAGGGAGATAAGACGAACTGTCTCATGAGCCAACTGGTAGGTGTTAGAAGGAAGAGGGAGTTATTATTAATCCTACTGGTAGATTAAGATGAGAACTGATCACTTAATCTAGGACTTGGCAACATATAATAGATATCACTAATAACCTTAAGAAGAGTAGTTTCTGTGTAGTGGAGAGGACAAAAATAGGTAAGTGGGAGATAAGGAAATGAAACGTTAAGTAGAGCTGTGTTGTTTGAGTCGTTTTGCTCTAAAGAGGAGCAGAGCAATGGGGCAATGGTTAGAATTGGACATGGGAAGAGAGAAAGACTTTTTCCCTTTAAGAGGAGAGGTATTAGACCTTTGCATGCTAATGAAAGCATCTGGTAGAGAGCAAATAATGGAAGATACAGGGAAGAGGAGACACAGTAGAAGAGAAATCCCTGATTCGGCCAGAAGGGAGGTATCCAGTGCAGAGTAGAGGGTTCGGCCTTAGAACAGAGGACAAACATTTCTTCTGCCAAAGGAAGAAGGAAGGCAGCACACGTGGTTTCAGATAGATCCAGGTAGGATGGTAGACTTGGTGTTTGGAGTTCACGGATATTCTATTTTGATCCCTCCTGTATTCTCAGTGAATTAGGAAGCAGCTGAGAATTTAGAGGAAGACATGTTATAGACGTAAAGAAAGAGGAGTTATGAAATTGTTCTCTAGGACAGAAGAAAAGAGAATTGATTCAGCAATCAGTTTTCTAGTAAGTACTAAGAGTTCACATGGGGTGAAATGATTATGAATTTAAATGAGGCAAATTAGAAAGGTTGCTCATTTTTTTCCCCAGCCATGTTTAGTTGTTTGGCCCAGACGCTGAATTGGCATAAGTTCTATTTCACTAGGGCTGGCATTTTGCACTGCCAATATGACTAAGAGTGAGGGCCAAGGGACTTCACAGTGTCTCTGCAAAAGAGTGATTCTAATGACAGACCATGGGCTCTAATCAGGGTAGGCAGAGAACTGAGGAATTACGCCTTGAGCGCTACACTTGATTTTAACTGCAGGTTGGAACACAAAACTGAAAATCTTGACTGATAATGGTATGGTAAGGGCAAACACAGCTAGAACCTCCACATTTCACTCTGTTACACAGGAATTCTCCATGTTTCTTTCAGCTGAATTCCTGTCTCTCATTTCTTGATCCTTAATTCAGTGACATTATCTGAGGGGAGGTATGCATTTTTGATAAAGTCTTTCAGAAATGCATTTTACAAGACTACTTTTAATTTTAAAGTTGTTAGACTAGAAATAAGTTTAACAGAGCTTGCAATGTTTTCAAGTGCTTTTCTTTTCTCTAAAGAGACATTTGTTTGACTATTACACCGAGCACCATCCTTCAGGTGTTCTTCCTCTGGCATTGAAAATAGGAGTAAAATGTAAAAATTAAACAAACATCTTATCTTCAAACAGATATGGATCACTGTTTTCTTTCTAATATGGGCCAAATCTTGCTATTGACACCATGTCCATTTTTTCCCCAGTGTAACTAGTTGATTACTAGTTTTCCCTTCATTGTGTGTATGAGACATGTTTGCCCCCTCATGGATGAATCTGGAACTGTCACCGTGAACTTTTTCTTGTTTTTATAGGGAAAAATAGACTGAAAGTATAGATATTGTGGTCAATGGGAATTATTTTTGAAGGAAATGTTGAGGCTGACCAAAAGAGGTTGAAATCACTAGATGTTTAACCTTCAATTAGTTTCAGAACTTGGGATTATGTTAAGAACCACACTTTAAGTGAATCTGGAAGAAGATGATAGACAAAAAAGTTTAAATTTTGACATCCTTTTAAAATATGAGAACACAGAATTGTGAAGAAAGCTAGTCTCACTCTTATTTAAATATTAAAATGCTTAATGTTTGTAACTTAACTCAGAAGGATGAGATGGTTTTCTTAAATTAGTTTAAGATTATATAAATATAAATGAAGGAAAACCTGCCATTGATTAATCTTCACTTGCTACATATAGAATTATACAAGTTATGAGAAAGTCCATTCTTAGGACTGTGGGAACAACAATGAATCTGACTTTCCCTTAAGTGTTTTCCCTAACATTCTAGAAAAAATAACTTCAATGTGCCGATTTAGACATTTATGACTTATTTGCTTGTCACTGTTTCCGTTTCTAGGAATAAGACCCAGTTTCTTTCCTCAAAAGAGTTGCAAGTTGATATAGAGCCAAAAATTGCAATAAAGTGTAATCAATTCCACTGCAGAAGTTTGTACTTGATATAAATTAATAGAAGTGCAAGCAATGTATTTTAAGTTCATTCTAGAGGAGGAGTTCAGAATAGCTTCATAGAGGAGAAGACCTGAGCTATCTTGGGAGATGTTTAGACAGATGAGGAGTGGAGCCGGAGTTGGGAAGGCAAAGGCAGTGTAGCCTTAGAATGCAAATGTTCACAGACATGATCTTGTGGCTTATTCACCATTCTTACTGACCTAAGAAGGACACCTGCTGGTAGCTTCATCATCATCATCATCACCATCATGTTAATAAAGAATGGATATTTTTGTCAGGTAGTCAAACAAGCTCTTTACAGGTAGCACCTAGATGTTTTCTACGATCCACCTTATGAGTTCAATCATTGTAATTATTCTCATTTTTCACATACAAAAATGAAGACTTAGAGAGATTAAGTAATTTGTTCAAATCTTGGTGTGTGCCCTTTCAACTCCATGCTCTGTACCTCTGTGCTTAACAGGCTAGGATGATTTGCCCATATTAAGGGCTCAGATATTGGTTGATAAGTATAATAATCTCATAAAAGGTAAAGTGAAGTAATCTGCTTTGATGTTTATGATGCAGTTTGGTGAATGCACTTAAGTGCCAATAGATGAATAATAAAAGTTAGAAACACACAAAACATAGAGAATAAAAATTCATATATGTATGTCTGTTGGGAACAAAAAATCCTCTTGAATGTCTAACTTCTTAGTAAATATCAGGATATCACATACACATCATTAGGCAGCATCAATGGAGTATCCTCTGTACCCTGCAAGAGGGCACTGTTACAGATGCACAGAAAGAAAATTCATATTTCCTGCACATTATAAATAAGGACATACTATGATCACTCTTTAAGAATGAAGTAATTTGAATTTTTAACTTTTCCTTATCAATTGGTGTATATGAATCATGTTAGGTGAAGAATTATTGGTTGATTGGACATTTTATGTTTTAATTCTTTTCAGAAAACAGTAAACAAATCCCTTTAGGATCAAAATATCACATTCAGCAAATGAGCTATTATACTGAAGAAAGTGATGAATTCAGTAAAGTGTCTGCCATCTAAAATATTGTTATAGAAGAAGTAATTGAAGGAACTGGGAATAGATGACATGAAGCAAGACCAGGAGAGAAGTAGGTGGTCGCTCTAAACTGTTTTAGGAGTTGTCCTATGAAAAAGGGTTTAGACTGTCCCACACTGAAGATTTTAGACCAAGTAGACAGGTTTAGGTTGATAAAAGGATGAATATTTTGACAAGTAGAACCTTTCAACTCTAAAATGGACCGACTGCATTTTAAACTCAAGAACTCCCTGTTACTGAAGTGCTTTAACAGAGGTTGAAGTTAAGCAGTTGGAAAAGGAAGAGCCTTTACAGTGAGAAAATTCTATGATTCTATGGTTTTCAACTCATAAATTTGTGTAGTTCATCCATTTTATTCATTGTATACACTTAAGTATATTGTTCCTTGAAATGGCCATTCAAAGTTGTTTCCTGTGCCACACACTATGAATGCTAAGGTTGGTCCTGTGTAAATCTTACCCCCATTGAATTAGTATTAACCCTAAACAAGCAGCTTTCTTCCATAAGGAAACAAGAAAAGAGGTTCAGAAATGTCCAAACTAAGTTTCTATAAAACGGTGTTATCAAATCTTATTTATCAAAAAACTTCAAACAGGGGCTTCCCTGGTGGCGCAGTGGTTGAAAGTCCACCTGCCGATGCAGGGGACACGGGTTCGTGCCCTGGTCCGGGAAGATCCCACATGCCGCGGAGCGGCTGGGCCCGTGAGCCATGGCCGCTGAGCCTGCACGTCCGGAGCTTGTGCTCCACAACGGAAGAGGCCACAACAGTGAGAGGCCCGCGTACCGCAAAAAAAAAAAAAAAAAAAAAAAAAAAGGGAAGATGCAGACCTGTATGCTTCAGGATTTTCTCACCAAAACCCCACACAATTTCTTTACTATTCCAGCCAAGTATGGCCTAGCCCTACCCTCATCCCTGTTTTTCTTGGTTTAGTAATAAAGAAAGAGATGGAAATAAAGAAGAGATATTAGGTAGAAAGATATAAAATAGTGGGGAAAATAATATAAGTGAAGTCATGTACCACCACCATTTACTAGAAGTGAACTTTCAGCACCAACATTAATATTTTTCCTGTTATATCTGTAAATGATAATAACTAATATGTGCATAACAATTTTCAATTTAATCAAATCTCATTTTTATAACTAACTACTTCGCAACAAGTAACACGCTAACGCAACATCAATAGATGAAAAAAGGTAGTCCCTGGCCCCAAGGAATGTTGCCCAGGAGAACACAGAGATATGTAAAAAATACAATCACAATACAGTGTAGCGAGTGCAACAACCAGGAATGAAGAAATGCAAGGGTAGCAAAAAGGAGCGTGTGATTACAACACTCAAAAGAAGACTGCACAAAAGACATAATATGTAAACTGAGGTTTGAAAAATGAAGTGGGTTGCCCAGGTACCCCATAGGGAGAAAGGAATTCTTGGAGGAGGGAAAAGCATAAATGAAGACAGTGAATTGTTCATATAATCCAGAAGTGAAGTAGGCAATGGCAGGAGAAATGATTGGACACAGGCGTCATGAATACTTGCAGGTCTGCATTTTAGCAAGTCCATTCTAAAGGAAACTTTGAGGATCAACTCGGGGGTGGGGGGCCGCGGTGGGGACAGAACTAGTCATTCCTGCAAGAAACACTGGAACCAGTTTCTACCAACCCACCAATAGAACGACTTCAAAGGCAACATGGTATCACAGAAAGGGTTTGTTTTTTTTTTTTTTTTTTTTTTTTTTAAATTTAATTTAATTTTATTTTTTTGCTTTATAACAAATTTAATCAGTTATACATATACATATGTTTCCATATCCCCTCCCTTTTGCGTCTCCCTCCCACCCTCCCTATCCCACCCCTCCAGGCGGTCACAAAGTACCGAGCTGATCTCCCTGTGCTATGCGGCTGCTTCCCACTAGCTATCTACCTCACGTTTGGTAGTGTATATATGTCCATGCCGCTCTTTCACTTTGTCACAGCTTACCCTTCCCCCTCCCCATATCCTCAAGTCCATTCTCTAGTAGGTCTGTCTTATTCCTGTCTTACCCCTATGTTCTTCATGACATTTTTTTTTTCTTAAATTCCATATATATGTGTTAGCATACAGTATTTGTCTTTCTCTTTCTGACTTACTTCACTCTGTATGACAGACTCTAGGTCTATCCACCTCATTACAAATAGCTCAATTTCGTTTCTTTTTATGGCTGAGTAATATTCCATTGTATATATGTGCCACATCTTCTTTATCCATTCATCCTATGATGGACACTTAGGTTGTTTCCATCTCCGGGCTATTGTAAATAGGGCTGCTATGAACATTTTGGTACATGTCTCTTTTTGAATTATGGTTTTCTCAGGGTATATGCCCAGTAGTGGGATTGCTGGGTCATATGGTAGTTCTATTTGTAGTTTTTTAAGGAACCTCCATACCGTTCTCCATAGCGGCTGTACCAATTCACATTCCCACCAACAGTGCAAGAGTGTTCCCTTTTTTCCACACCCTCTCCAGCATTTATTGTTTCTAGATTTTTTGATGATGGCCATTCTGACTGGTGTGAGATGATATCTCATTGTAGTTTTGATTTGCATTTCTCTAATGAGTAAAGATGTTGAGCATCCTTTCATGTGTTTGTTGGCAGTCTGTATATCTTCTGTGGAGAAATGTCTATTTAGGTCTTCTGCCCATTTTTGGATTGGGTTGTTTGTTTTTTTGTTATTGAGCTGCATGAGCTGCTTATAAATTTTGGAGATTAATCCTTTGTCAGTTGCTTCATTTGCAAATATTTTCTCCCATTCTGAGGGTTGTCTTTTGGTCTTGTTTATGGTTTCCTTTGCTGTGCAAAAGCTTTTAAGTTTCATTAGGTCCCATGTGTTTATTTTTGTCTTTATTTCCATTTCTCTAGGAGGTGGGTCCAAAAGGATCTTGCTGTGATTTATGTCATAGAGTGTTCTGCCTATGTTTTCCTCTAAGAGTTTGATAGTGTCTGGCCTTACATTTAGGTCTTTAATCCATTTTGAGCTTATTTTTGTGTATGGTGTTAGGGAGTGATCTAATCTCATACTTTTACATGTCCCTATCCAGTTTTCCCAGCACCACTTATTGAAGAGACTGTCCTTTCTCCACTGTACATTCCTGCCTCCTTTATCAAAGATAAGGTGACCATATGTCCGTGCGTTTAACTCTGGGCTTTCTATCCTGTTCCATTGATCTATCTTTCTGTTTTTGTGCCAGTAAGAAAGGGTTTGTTTTTTTGTTTGTTTGTTTTTAGTTCATTAGGCCTCACTTAAAATTCTGATTCCACAATGCGTTTGCTTTGGGATCTTGAACAACACTCATAACCTCTGCAAGTCTCAGTGTAGTAAGTTTATGTGATTACCTTCATCTGTAATATCTCTGCGATGCAATTTTAATGGAAACTCAAGTTCAGGTCAAAGACAAGTTTCTCTGTGACTTCTCCTCTGAATTGATTCAAAAGCCGTCTCTCCCGTCCTCATTTGGCTTCTCTTATGGAATCTCATAAAAACTTCTATGACCTCTTTCGGGTTTTTTTGTTGTTGTTGTCTGTTTGTTTGTTTTTTAATTTAAGTATAGTTGATTTACAATGTTGTGTTACTTTCAGGTGTACAGCACAGTGATTCCTTTTTTCACATTCTTTTCCCTTATAAGTTATTACAAAATATTGAGTAGAGTTCCCTGTGCCATAGAGGAGATCCTTGTTGTATCTATTCTATGCCTTCTTTGAATGACCGTAGCACTTGTTGTCTGTATCATTTTTATGTCTCTGGTTGCTTTGTGACTGAAAATGAAAAATTTCTATTTGTTAATGTCCTGCCCTTCCTTAAAAATCTGTTCATTTATGTATTTCATATTTATTGACTACATCTTAGACACCGTGTTAACTGCTGGTTCTAGATGTTAGTAAAATATAGACCTTCCTGCTCAAAAGGTCACAGTATTTGTGGGAAAACAAAAAAATGAACAACCTATGTCTCAAAGAGCTTTGTACTTCCCAAAGAGAACACACCTAGTAGGTACAATAAATACATGTATCATACATAAATGTATAAATAGTTAATGGGATTAAAAACTAGAGATAACTGCTTTTCGATTCTGAGGAAATGATGATTATATTTCACCAGGAGCTCAACACCACTCTGAGAATGAGGGCTTAACCCCCGTCCTGACTCACTGCATCGCTTTTCTGTATAAAAACACACAAGTCTGTACATACGCTCTAGAAACAGGCTTATCTGGCATGAATTTCAGATAGCAAGAAGAAAACTTCAAGAGGTTCAGAGAAGCATCCAGAAGCTCAGATGATTGGCACTAATACAACTTGCTTGACAGGAAAATAGAGCTGTAAATCTCACAAAATTAGATCATCTTTGAAGAATTTCAAAACCTCCTGCTATTAATTGGAAATCCTAGAAGAACCGCTTCTTTTAAAGCACACTGATAATATGCTTTACAGCTTAGTATTCAGAAGCCTATGTTTTGGCTAAGTGAGCTTCAGGAAAGAAGGAAACTTGAGGTTCAGTTCCGTCTACTCTGGAACCTCTGGCCAAGACATCTACTTCTGTGCTCAGCCATCTTATCACCTGTAAAATGGAGGCAACTCTAAGAACACATAGTTACACAGATGCTGCACAGTTTCACGTGTCATTGTCCTCATTTGTTTCAGAAAAACCAGTAACATCTAAGCTACGACTGCAAAGAGTGCAGTGTTCCTTGGGGTCATCTAGTGCAGCTCTGTCAAAGGAAAGAAAAGGAAAGGGGCCTAGAATAACTATAATTTTCCCAAGAGGACACTATTATTTTATGGTAAATCTGAGTCAAGAACCCTGATCTCTTTGATGACATTCCATTGTTCTTTCGTTGGGTTCTGAACAACCCAGAGAAAGAAAGAGAAATAAAACTCGTATGTGCTGTGTCACTGGTACAGGATGTGGCAAGATTGGAATTGGAGAACTACATATTAACAGGTATTTGGGAAATTCTTCAAACTAATTAAGATATATACCAGGTCCATAAAAAACAGTATGTTTTCTCAAGATGATTCTGTGGAATGAACAGAACTGGTAACTGAAGGTGTCTGTGTGCTGCAGTTCCAAACAAGATGGGTGAATGCTTGTCTTCTGGCACCTTGAAGACTCCACCCCAACATACACATTAAAATAAAATTAACCTTTCAACTGGGTCATAGTTAATTCTGCATGTTCTTGTAAGTCAGCAAAATATTTCATATATCATTTAAGTTGTCACTCAGTTTTTTTTTTTGTGGTACGCGGGCCTCTCAGTGTTGTGGCCTCTCCCGCTGTGGAGCACAGGCTCCGGACGTGCAGGCTTAGCGGCCATGGCTCACTGGCCTAGCCGCTCCGTGGCATGTGGGATCTTCCCGGACCGGGGCACGAACCCGTGTCCCCTGCATCGGCAGGCAGACTCTCAACCACTGCGCCACCAGGGAAGCCCCTATCCATTCTTCTCTTGATGACACTTAGGTTGCTTCCATATCTGGGTAATTGTAAATAATGACGCTCTGAACATTGGGGTGCATGTATCTTTTCAAATACATGTTTTTGAAAACACGTGTTTTTGTTTTTTTCGGATTTATACCCAGGAGTTGAGTTTCGAGGTCATATGGTAGTTCTATTTTTAGTTTTCTGAGAACCCTCCATACTGTTTTCCACAGTGGCTGTGCCAGTTTACATTCCTACCAACACTGTACCAGGGTTCCATTTTCTCTAAAAATTGTAAATTTTCTTCCTAGGTGTAATTGAGATGGTAGTTCAATAATAACATAAGATCAGGTGAAGTCTAAAGAAATTTTAGAAAACCTGGATAAAGTAAGAAAACATCTGTTTGCTGGCATCTGAATGTTAGAGAGACACCAAGACATGTGGGCCAAGTTCTGGAGAGAAGGGAAACACAGACGCAAGCTTGACATTTGGTGCAGCTTTTCTCCTTGGGGCATTTGCGGATTCAAATCTTACAGCCTAGGAGCTGAAAAGCCAAGGAGTTCAAAAGACTAACCACAGAAGCTGCTGGCATCCCTTGACTTGTAGGTGCAGCACTCTAGTCCTGCCTCTGTGGTCACTGCCTCCGCCTCTTCTTTGTATATAATCTCCTCCTGTCTCTCACTTATAAGTACACTTACAGATGGCACTTAGGGCGAGGATAGTCTCAACTCAAAATCCTTATATCTGCAAAACTTTACCTTGTAAGGTAACATTCTCAGGTCCCAGGGATTAGAGCCTGAGATCTTTGGGGCCACCAGTCAGCCCACTGTAAGCCCTAAACGTCTTCTCTCCTGAGGAAGGTCTAGGCTGGGCAGAAACCCCGACAGACATCTACCAGAGGCCAGATTGAGAGCCCTTTTAGAAGGTCAATTCTCAGCTCATTTGGAACCTTGCTATTGCCCTTTTTTTTTTCTTTTCTTTTCGGTACGTGGGTCTCTCACTGTTGCGGCCTCTACCGCTGCGGAGCACAGGCTCTGGACGCACAGGCTCAGCAGCCATGGCTCACGGGCCCAGCCGCTCGGTGGCATGTGGGATCCTCCCGGACTGGAGCACGAACCCGTGTCCCCTGCACTGGCAGGCGGACTCTCAACCACTGCGCCACCAAGGAAGCCCTGCCCTTTCTTTTTTCCTCCTGTTTGTCCTCAACAGGGGGAAGCATTAAGAGTAAATGAGGGGCTTCCCTGGTGGTGCAGTGGTTAAGAATCCGCCTGCCAATGCAGGGGACACAGGCTCGAGCCCTGGTCCAGGAAGATCCCACATGCCGCGGAGCAACTAAGCCCGTGCGCCACAACTACTGAGCCTGCGTTCTTGAGCCTGCGAGCCACAACTACTGAAGCCTCCATGCCTAGAGCCTGTGCTCCGCAACAAGAGAAGGCCATGGAATGAGAAGCCCGCGCAATGCAACAAACAGTAGCCCCTGCTCGACACAACTAGAGAAAGCCCGGGCGCAGCAACGAAGACCCAATGCAGCCATAAATTTAAAAAAATATATAATAATAATAAAATAAATGCATTAGCAGATTTTGGGTTTCCTCTCATCGTTAGTGTATTGCTTTCATTCCTAAGACGCTAAAAAATTGGAAACCACTCCACTTACCAGGAACACACTTTGCAACACGGATCCAGGGGAAGCTGTTTTCTTCCGTAGACACTTCATGACCCCGGTTTCCACAACAGCAGGCACTGCTGGCTCTGCCAAGTTGCTGGAGAAGGGCACCTTATCTGCAAAGTCACGAATCCAAATGGGCCCCCCTTGGCAAGGGTGGAAGGAAGTTGTTTGGCTTAGCTTCTTGGGGGATCAGAAGATTGGGAGTTCTGGTGGGGGGACTGCAGGTACCTTGCTGTCCCTTGGTACAACGTCAGGGGAAAGAAAGGTCGCTGGTAGCTTCTCAGAGCTACCAGTTGGGGCTGTGCAGAGCGTCTTAGTAAATGCCATTTTGGTTGCAAATAACAGAAACTCAAACCGGCTGAAGCAAAAAAGGGGACATCTACGGGGAAGAAAAGATGGCTCCTGCCTGTCCAGACTCCTCAGCTTTGCTTGCCCGTTGATTCTCTAACCTTCCGCATTTCCTTTCAGTAAACTCCTTTTCTGTTTAAGTTAGCCACAGGAGATTTCTGTTGGTTGCAACCAGAGAATCTTGAGTGATACAAAAAGTCCTAGTGGAACCCAAGGGCAGGCATTAGAATGGGCCTTTCCAAGGAAAGAAACCAAGAACCAGAAAGTCATCAGGAATCAGGGCAACTTTCTGCATCAGTTGGAATGCCTTCAGCTTTTTTTTTTTTTTTTTTCCTTCATGGAGCTCATAATCCATTCATTTATTCAATAAGCAATTATTGAGTGTCTACCCTGTGCCAGGCACCCTGCTAGGTCTTAGAGTTCCATACAGGTGTAAAATATGCCAAGACCCCTGCCCTCAAGTAGCTCACATTCTAGTGAAGATAAGACATGTGAGCACATAGAGTATATTCACAACACAGAATAAGAAGAGCTATGCCATGGACACATATACACCAGCAAACCTAAAATAGATAGCTAGTGGGAAGCAGCCGCACAGCACAGGGAGATCAGCTCGACGCCCCGCGACCACCTAGAGGTTTGGGACAGGGAGGGCGGGAGGGAGGGAGACGCAGGAGGGAAGAGACATGGGAACACATGCACATGCATAACTGATTCACCCTGCCACAAAGCAGAAACCGACACACCATTGTAAAGCAACTACACTCCAACAAAGATGCAAAAAAAAAAAAAAAACAAGAGCTATGCCAGAGGGATGAAGCATGACTGTCTTCATAGACCTAGAAAGCACAGATGCAATTATCCTGGTAGAGAGGGCCTGGGCAGAGAATCGCAGGTAGGTGAACCTGTGTGCACAGAGAACATGGTGTGTATGAGAAGCTGAAAGTTTGCAACATCCGTGGAGCAAAAGAGTTCTTGCAAAAGTAGTGGGAGACATGGCTGAAGAAATTGGTTGAGGATGAAGCATAAAAAACCCACTGAAGTGTGATCTTTTTTTCCTGAGGAGGCATGGGGGAGCCATGGAAGACTTTTAAGCTGTTTGAGGACATGGTCAATTCTCTGGGTTTCAGAAAAGTCCCTCTGGAGTCTGGAATGTGGTGAAAGCTGGGCTGGACCTTTCACCAGCGGGCATGCTCAGTCGCTCAGGAAAGGTTTTTGCTCTGCCTTGGGAAAATTTTCACGCCGCTCTGGTAGCGGAGCTCGCCCCGCCCACGGCTTCTCCTCACTGGATTGGTTGAACTCAGGGAGGCTACCAGGAGGCCCAGTTGACCTCCCAACTCCACACCCCCGCCCCCGCCCGTTAACGCTCTGGGCGGGCGCTGCCTTCAGCTTTAAATAACAGAAACCTGGATGTGGGTAGATGGTAAAAATTTGGAGCCCCTCCCAAATGAACTCTAGCCATGTGGCTTGCTTTGTCTGATGAGATGTTGGCAAACACATGGCAGGTGGAGACTTGAAAAGTGTGCTTTGGGGCTTTCTCTCTCCTCTTGCTCTTGGAAACCTGTACCCACCACACGTGGCCTGGTCTGGCCTGCTGAGTGATGAGGGACCACACCAGGCAGAATCAGACGTCCCAGATGAGGCCTTTCTAGACCAGGGTTTCTCATTCTCGGTACTATTGACATATTGGATCAAATAAGTCTTGGTTGTGGGCAGCTGTTCTGTGCACTGCAGGATGTTTAGCAGCATCCCTGCCCTCTACCCCGAGATGATAGTATCACCCCCACCCCAGTTTAACAACCAAAGTGTGTCCAGACATTGCCAAATGCCCCCTGGGAGGCAAAATGCCCCCAGTTGAGAACCACTGTCCTAACCCAGCTTGCCTGGCAATGACCAGGCAGGCATGTACGAAGCCACCCTAAACTAGCCCCAGCCAAACCAACCAGACCAGTACAAGTGGCCAGCTTGACGCCTGGAATCATGAGAACCAATAGTCGCCATTTTAAGTCACTAACTTTTGAGTGATTTGCTCCACAGCACAAACAGGTACATCTGACTACAGTGGCTGAAACTGATAGGATTGATTTATTTCTACAACAGGATGTACAGAGGTAGGCAGTTCAGGTACAGTGCAGAGCACAGTGATGCCACTAGGCTCCCACCCAGGCTTTTCATGTCTTTCCACTCCACTGTCCTTTGAGGTGGGCTTTGGTCTCTGGCTTGTTACCTGGTGATCCCCAACATGGCTGCTCCAGCTCCAAGTCCGAGCTCCAGGAGAGGAAAAGGAGACAAGGCAAAGGGACAAAGAGAAAAACTTTCTCCTAGCAAAGCCTTGCCTTTAATTCCAGAAGGGAAGCCCTGCCCAGGGCCTTCACCTGCATGTCACTGGCCAGAACTGAACAACACAGCCAGGTCTAGCTGCAAGGGAGGCTGGGAAATGAGGGCATTTCGCGTGCTGCTTATACAGTAGAGGGAGGCAATGACTAAGGGGCTTGTAGTGTCTGCTGCACTGTCTCACTGGGGGTCGTCTTGGTTTCTTCTTCTTTTTTTTTTTTTTTGCCACACGGTGTGGCTTATGGGATCCTAGCTCCCTGATCAGGGATTGAGTCCGGGCCCTTGGCAGTGAAAGCGCAGGGTGGACTGCCAGGGAATTCCCTGGGTCTTGGTTTCTTGTCTCTACCTGTTGCTTATCTATCCTGGCCATCTCTTTCTAAGACTGGCTTTGTTTCTCCAAACACAGTGGGAGAAATGGCCACCCCAGCTGGGAACTGCATCAAGACTTTTAGCTCCGGGCCATTAATGACCTGTGTGGTAACTCCATGTCCCACTTCCAAATATCAAGGGCACAGGTGCTGATTGGCCCAGCTTGGGTTAGAAGAGAAACCTGATTGGTCTGGCTTGGGTAAAATATCTACTGATCAGCCAGTCAGGTGTGGTCAAGAGAGCAGCAGTAGGTAGGGTAAACCTGGTTGGGGAATGTGCATTCTCAGAGAAAGCGGTGTGTGGCTGAGGAGACACCTAAAGAACCATCTAGTTCAAGGAGTGAAGAAAGGACATTGCCATTGTGGGTTGCAATGTTGATATGATAAAGATGAACACGTCCTTTGAAAGACCTCAAATACAGTGGAGCCACATAGGCATTACATTTAGCTTATGCAAATTCAAATATTTGTATTCAACCAAAATATTTTTTTCCCACACAATTTGGCTTCCAAACATGAGCCAGCTACTTAACTACTGCCTGACCAAGTGATCTTTTCTGGTGCTGGAGATTGCTGTTTTGGATTTTGGGGATATGGTACAGTATAAGTAATATGTTCTTTATGGAAAACTGCTGGGATTTTCAAGATTATTTTTAAGGTCAGGTGATGCTCCCCCTTCTCACTGTGTAAGAAGTACCTTTAGTGGAAGATCATGCAAATCATTTTTCCCATTTCCTTCTAGTTTTAATCAGTATAAAGAATGCATTTGGTTTTAAAATATCAAAATACTTTTATTGTGCCTTTTTAAAAATAAAAAATAAATGATATTCATGTCTTCTGGCTCTTCTTCCTGTTTTATTTGGTGGTCTCTGGCCGTATAAGAAAGGCAGGGAGAGAACAGATGGCTGGAGAGAAGGCAAAAATGAGGGTCTCTTCAAACACCACGGGAAAGGGGTGTGTCCACCTGGGCAGTGTGTGTTCTTTGATGACTGGATACTTGGTCTGTCCTGATGGCCTGGGACTTGACCTACTGGGCTGTCTTGGTGCGGCAGAATGGGCAGCGTGAGATGGAGGTAAGAAACCTGGGTTCCAGACCCAATTCTTGAATTTACTAGCTGTGTGACTTTAGACGGGCCATTTAACCTCTCTGGGCCTCAGCTTCCTCCTTTGTAAAATGGGGAACATAATGCTATTTACCTCCCAGGGCTTGAGAGAGGATTAGACGAGAAGTGTTTTGAACACCGCAGAGCGCCATATAAACATGACTCACTGTTATGGAAGCGATAAAACTGGTTGCTGTTCACATTTATTATAATCAATTCAGATATAAATGCACTATACCATGGCCCCAACAGCCCTGAGGTTACCATTCTGTCCTGTGGCCCCAGTACACGCCCTGGGTTTTCTCAACTGCGGGCTTCTCAGAGCTCCTTGGAGGTGTGACATTTGGGTTTGTCACTACCCAAACACATAATTGTATCTACCAGGCCTAGGAGTCTGAATTTCAAACTTATTCTTCATATGCCTGTGTATGTTTACATTCATAATATCTGTGAAAAGAACCCCTCCCCTCACACACTCCAAAATACAGTATTGTGCAAAATACCAGTCTAGGAAGCAACACACTAGGGTAACAACCTTTAATGTCCTAACAAAGCATCTTAGTAGTTGGACGCAGAAGAGTTACACTGACTCACGGAGGATCACGCGAGGCCCAGCGGGACGACGTTTCTAGTTCCTTCCACCAGGTTTAGAAAACAGAAGGCTCTGGCTGGATTTGCTGGACATTTCTCTCTTCAGCATCTCCCTTCCTTGGTCCATCTTTGGGGTGCCTTTTCTGGCTCCAACCTACAACAAGCAAGAGCAACAAATGCCCAAACTCTATAATTGTAGGGAGATCCCCAAATATTTCTCAAATGGCATTTTTTTTTACTGAAAATAAAATCTTTGTTGTAAAAAATATTTATATATACACATAGACGTGAGCAAAACGAAGGTAAAATGATCCACCATTATCACACTACCCACAGGTAACCTTATTCACATTTTGGTGTACACTCTTCCAGATACACAGATAACGTTTTCTTCTGACATTTGCATCTTTTTTTGAACCAGGAGTTTCTGATGATAGGCAATTTCATTGGGATGGACTTTCTCTCGAAAAGCTGTTACTGAACTGAATGCCTTATGTCTCTGATGTCTTAGGAGGGTAAAATGCAGCATACTCTAGGGGGTCTGTCTAATCCTTTTCTGAGCACTACTCCTGGATCCAGGCAGCCATGTGTGTGACTCTGTCCCTGGTCATAGCTGATCGGGCACTTGGCACAGGCTGGGCTTTTAAGATGGTCACTCCCAGGATTTGGGTTATGGGTTCTAAGATGCTACTTGCTTCCTGGGCTGGTCCTTTGAACTGGGGGACCATGAGGTCATTCCTTCCTGTCACATGACTGGAGAGAGCAGAAATCAGGGGAGACACACAGAGACACAGAGAGGAGATACGGCCTGTGTGTGCGTGTGCGCACGCTTGTGTGTGTGTAAAAGAGATGATGCCTGAGATCTGATGGCTTACCAGTTCTATTTCGAGGCCAGTCTCTCTTTCAGCTCCCAGTTTTTATGAGGCACTCACCCCTATATCCTTAAAAAAGCCCCCTCCACCCCCCTTTTTTTTTTGCGGTACACGGGCCTCTCAGTGTTGTGGCCTCTCCCGTTGCGGAGCACAGGCTCCGGACGTGCAGGCTCAGCGGCCATGGCTCACAGGCCCAGCCGCTCCGCGGCATGTGGGATCTTCCCAGACCGGGGCATGAACCCGTGTCCCCTGCATCGGCAGGCGGACTCTCAAACACTGCGCCACCAGGGAAGCCCAAGGCCCACTCTTGGGGAAGGAGTCGCCCAAGTTACACTTGGCAAGGAACCTGGAGGAAACCTTTCTGTACTGAGGAGATCTTAGACACCAAACTTCTAAGCTCAGGCTGGAGGGCAGGGAGAATGGGAAGCTGGCTCTTTGCTCTTAGCCGAAGCACCATCTGCCCCGCTTCTGTTAAAGCCAGAGGCAGCGTGAAGTTCCAGGGGGTCTCACATCTCAGAGAAGCACAATGTTCCCACAACATCCGGGGCCCATCCCAATATCTCCTCTGCCATTTCACATCCGCAGGTGGTCCTCAGACAAAACCTAGATGTAGGGCAGTTTCTGCCTCCTCCCAGCTCAGTCATATATGTGAGTGAATAAGTAACAAACTTCCAGTCGTTTCCACTTTGCAGGGTGGCAAACGTCTCAGATCAAGTGGGGCCCTCAGGATGCTCTCTATCCTCTTAACATCCTGCTCTGGGGAGTAACCACCTTCTGGTCTTTGCACAAGGATGCTGGTTGAGAAGCTTCTATTTTTCAAATATATCCCTCACCTAGAATATCTTCGTTTCTTCCCATGATAATTTGGTTGCCTCAGCATGACTGTGGCCTTTTATCAAACTTGAATGTCTCCTATCTCATATTCAACCAAAATGTGTTTGGCTTTCTAGCTTCCTGAGAGCTCGCCTCTACTGTCTGCAAAGTGGGAACGTGGACTGGCTTAATTCCAGTTCCAGGGCTGATTTGTCAATGGCAATGTTTCAACATGTTCAAGATTTCATAGTCTTAATTCTCAACTTTGAAGAGAATTCTAGAGGATGCTTCCTTGAAATTTCAGAGAAATGCCACTGGAAATGTATCAGGTTTATTACCTGGAGGTTTATAACCTAAAGGAGGAAAAGCTAGCACTCACCTGGGTGTCAGATCTGCACTGATTCCCAGCTCTCCTACTGAGCTGTGTGGCTCTGGACAAAGAAAGTCTCTGAGCCTCAGACACCTCATCTGTAAATTGGGTATAATAACAACACCCACCCCATAGGGTTGTTGTGAAGCTTAAAAGAGATACTGCACGTCGAGTGTTTGGCTCTGTGCCCGGCACATGCCAAATGCTCAGTACATAATAGATGTGGGATAACTGTCAACTGGGCTTCCTGCTGACGTTCTAGGGTTTTCTCTCTTCTCTCTTCTGGCTCACCTGGAAATGTGAGTTCTGCATCTTTGAGTTCTTCATCAGCTCTCCAAACATTCGTCTCTTTAACACAGAAAGAATATTGACAAAATTTAGCGTATGTTCTTCTTTGCCTTTTGCATCAGAGAAAAATGGATTTTTCTCAACTTTCAGATGCTACCCATTTGGATGGAATGTTGAGCCTTCCTAGGTGAGGAGGTGAGGATAGAGGTCTGCAGAAGGGGGTGTGGCTTTGGGGCAACGCTACACTGTCCTGCTGCACCTTTTAGGGAATCTCTGTTCCAGATTCCAGCAGAGAAGGAGGTGGTCAACCAAGAAGGCTATGAAGGATACTGTATTCTTCTTGGAGGACAGATCTGCTTTAGCTGGAAGCAGAGCCTCCTAGATCAGTGGAAGAGGCTGTAGATGTCCAGTGGCTTTCCACCCAGTGGAAATGTTGAAAGCTCCAGTGGCTAACCTCCCTGGCAGGGACTACAGGGGCCTGTTGGGAAGCCAGCATCACTGAAAACCTGGAGCTTGCCGCTCCCCTGGGGTTTGATTACTATTGCTGACCCTGATCTGCTCAAGACCCTGCACCTCAGGGGCAGCTCATCAAAGAAAGAGCATCCCCTAGGCACTGGAGACACAAAAGTGAGAGGGAACTGGGGTCTCCCTTGCAGACTGACACTCCGCAGGTGAATGTGCAGTGGTGTCAGGAAGGAGACGTTCTCCTAGAGCCCTGAGCATCCACTGGGGTCGCCAACCTGATTCCTACAGCGGCCAGGAAAGTAAAAGAAGTGGGTGAAGTGAGCTGGGGTGGTGGTGGACAGCAGCAAACACATGAGCCCAGGGCCTTTCTAAGGGGCCTGGAAGATGGAGGCTTGTGATGGTGGCTTGTGGGTCTGTGGGCCTAGGGTCGCCAGATCTTCCAAGTTTCCCAGAGAAGCTGGAAATCCAGAGTATTCCAGGAAACTGCCCTATTTTGAAATGTAACTTCAAAAAAAATCCCATGAGCCAAATGGAATATATCTGTGGGCTGCCATCTTGCGACACCTGGTTCAGAACCTCCCTGCTTGGTGTCTAGTTGGTGCTCAGTAAATGTTGGAGGGGTTGCCAGATAAAATACAGGATGCCCAGTTAAATCTGAATTCCAGAATGAAGCCAACAAATTTGTGAGTGTGAATATGCCCCGTGTAATATTTAGGACATTTATACTGAATAGCTTTTGTTGTTTATCTGAAATTAAAATTTAACTGGGCATCGTGTTTTTGGTTTGTTTGTTTTCCCCTAAATCTGGCAACCCTACCGGGTAGTCACAAAACTCAGGGAGGAAATAAGGCTGTCTTTTGGGACAGGGCATAGGTGCTTACAAGACTCTTCCATTCTCCCAGAAGGATGCTAACTCTACCCTCAGAGGACTGTCTGTGAAGGCTGATGGGCCCGTATTGAACTGACAGTTGCCCTCCAGGCATTTTCCGTGGAGAAGACCTCGAGCCTGCAGCCACTCAGTATTTATCACAAACTCAGTTGAGACAATCACTATCCAAATTCCCAGATATTATAAAGCAGGGGTTAGTTTTAAACCAACAGCCTTCTTCTCTCCCACCCCATCCCCCGCCTTTTTTTTTTGCAGAACCGTTTATCCAAGCAAAATCCCATGAGGAACTTGGGGTATAAGATAATGGAGAGCTTCTCTGGCGGGAGAAAGGTGTGTGTGCTTTGAGAGTCACACCTTTCCATGGCACCCAAAGGCTCCAGGGAACCCCAGTTTGAACATTGCTGCAAAATTCCTTCCTGGATTAAGTTCCGTCAGTGGGCAACTGGGCACTGAAGGGCAGAGCCTGGCCCCTGTGCACCTGCTTTTCCTGAACTTTACTGAACACACTGGGATGTGATGAAGGGGGTGCGGGAGGGTCTTCTTCTTTAGCCTTCTTCTATCCGTATGCTGCATAGGCCTGGCCACATGGTTCTACTTCATCATTGTGGGTGGAAGAGTACCACCCCAAGCCCCTCCCATCCCACGCTCCTCCTACACAACATCTACCAATTGTGGGGCTTCCCTGGTGGCGCAGAGGTTGAGAGTCCGCCTGCCGACGCAGGGCACACGGGTTCGTGTCCCGGTCAAGGAGGATCCCACATGCCGCGGAGCGGCTGGGCCCGTGAGCCATGGCCGCTGAGCCTGCGCGTCTGGAGCCTGTGCTCCACAACGGGAGAGGCCACAACAGTGAGAGGCCTGCGTACCGCAAAAACAAACAAACAAACAAAACACACAAGTGGCACGGAGGAAGCCAGAATCTTGAGAATACCTGGGCCCAAGGAAATCTTGGAAGATAGTGAGTTAAAGAGAATAGTGAGGATAATGACGATGGTAGGAGAGGGTGAATGCTTTGTGGTCCTATGTGCTAAGGCTTTTGTATACAAGCTCCCATTGGGAAGGCTACGAGCTAGGTGCCATTTTTATTCTCATCTTAAAGAAGAGGGATCTGAGCTAATTAAGCAGAGGGAAGGTTAGGGGCTTTTCCTGGCTGAGACCACAAGGCAAAGCGGTGGTCACGCCCCCTAGCCAGGACTTGATTGGCTGGAGATTTGATTGGCAGGAGAGCTGAGCGGCTTCTCCTGTCAGAAGCAGCCGGTGCCCTTCAGCCTTTCTTCCACTTCAAGCCCTAAGAAAGGGCTTGCGTGCTTCCCAAGTGGCAACTTCTGTGCATTTAAAAATTTCCTCTTGAAAATCCCAGCCTTAGCCCTTTCACAAAAGGTATCTGGGTCCTTTCTTGGCCGTGGCCTAGTCGTATTCACCAAAGAGAAGAGCGCGTCCCATAAGAGCTGGCGGCTTTGGGAGGACCGGGGAAGGCGTCAGCTGGCAGGAAGCTCCCTGAAAGAAATAGAGGAATCCCCACCCATCCATGAGCTGCCTATTCCTCCCCCTTAGAAACGGGGCTTGTGATGTGCCAGGCACTGCAGGCATTTTGCCATTTAACCCTCCCACTCCCCCACGGAGTAGGCCCCTTGCTAACAGTTTTGGTTGCTTTTGTTGAGGAACCTGGGATACAGAGGTCAAGCCACTTACTCAGGGTCATTCGGGGCAGCGGTGGGGCTTGACCCCTATTTGTTTGACTCCAAATCTGGCCTCTGAACTCTGAGAGACACTGCCGGCTTCTCGAGTGATGTGGGAAGTGGATTCGAGTGAGCACGGCCTGGGCCGCGGTTCCCGTCCCTCTGCCACATGGACAGAGCCACAGACCCAGTTCGCTGTGAAGGCCCAGCATCTTATACCAAGTCTCATTTTCACAGCCAGAGATATTAGTGTGGAAATAGGACTTTTGATTCTTGAAAGGTCTGCTTGGTGAAGAGATGGTCAAACATTAAAACTACAAACTCCATTTTTTTGGGGGGGCAATTCTGAGGCTAAAGATGTGTAATTTCATCTCAGTGCTTCAACACTGCCACCTCTGTGAACGGGTGAAGAGTTTAAAAGTTTCATACAGGAGGCTAAAAAACTAAGGCTCCTTGTGAAAATACTAAGTGTAAAACTTAGAAAAGAGGAATTCTACTTTCTGTTCATTTCTGCTTAAAGACAACGAAGATATACTCCCTGGAAGGAACGGATGCCAAGACAGATGTATACAAGTGCCCTTTAGGATCCAGCAAAACTTTAAAATGTATTATTGTTTTCTTCCTGACAAACAGGCTGGCCTGTCCCTTGCACTGTGTATGAATGAGGCAGCCCATGAATAATGCATGTGAAGCCTGATTATGTAAATCCTCAGGTTTTCAGTACATGACAATGGCTTTTTTTGGGCCCTTCTCTGTCCCATTCTGTGGTCTGGTGTCTCTGCTTTGGGGCCTAGTCTGCCAAGCCCGGGGGGCGGGGGCGGCATTTCGGGGAGGGGTGAGCTCTCCAGAGGGCACATCAAAGGGAAAGTCACAACTCTGTCACTGGCCCAGCTCTCCCTGGCATTGCTTGGTGTGAAAGGAAACTGTCCTCTGCCTGAGGCAGCCCGATGACACATGCAGACTAAGGCCTGTGATGTTTAATTCACAGCAGTGAGCACTGGAAACACCGCATCCAGGCTCCCTCAGAGCAGGACAGCCACTTTTCATTTCTGGGGCTCTAAGCCAGAGAGCCTGCTGTCTGGAAACCTATTGCCTGGAAGGTTCGCAGGATGGAGGGCAGGCTTCTGCAAGGAACTATCTGACCATCACCTCCTGGTTGAGGAGAAGGGCACCCTTCTATGACCTTGGCCTCCTTAGAGCTCATGCAGGCAACAAACATGCACATGCAAATACACACACATGCAAACACACAGCACATACTCACATGTACACAGATACACGCAAGCATGCGTGTACCAATACACAGCCCCAAGTCAGAAAGACTGGAGTACTATTCTGGCTACTCAGAATAGCAAACCCAAATCTTTATTCTCAGAGAGCTTATTCCTCGGTGTATCCCTGGCACCTGGCAGAACAATGAAAATCACAAGCGCCGCCTTTAAAAACACTCGGGCTGTTCACTCAACTGATTGTGGTCATCATTGCAGGAGGCAGGGAAGTCAGATCATGATGCTGGACACCCTTAAGCTCAGTACAGTGCTGTGTGTCAATTATGTCTCAATAAAACTGGTAGAAAAAAGAGTTATCTGGATAGAAAGAACATGATAAAATACACGAATTATCAAAAGTTAAAAAAATACAGACGAGCTAGACTATGAGTCTCAGAAAGCACTGTTCACAACAGCCAGGACATGGAAGCAGCGTAAATGTCGATGGAGGAGTGGATAAAGAAGATGTGGTACAAATATACAGTGGAATACTACTCAGCCATAAAAAAGAGTGAAGTAATGCCATTTGCAGCAACATGGATGGACCTAGAGACTATCATACTATGTGAAGTAAGTCAGACAAAGACAAATATCATATTATATCACTTATATGTGGAATCTAAAAAAAATGATACAAATGAGCTTAGTTACAAAACAGAAAGAGACTCACAAACTTTGAAAACAAACTTATGGTTACCAAAGTGGAAATGTGGTGGGGAGGGATAAATTAGGAGTTTGGGTTTAACATATACACACTATTATATATAAAATATATAATCAACAAGGACCTACTGTATAGCACAGGGAACTCTACTCAATATTCTGTAATAACTTATATGGGAAAAGAATCTGAAAAAGAATAGATATATGTGTATGTATAACTGAATCACTTTGCTGTACACCTGAAACTAACACAACACTGTAAATCAACTATACTCCAATATAAAATAAAAATTAACTTAAAAAAAAAGAAAGTTTAAAAAAATAGAGGCAAGCTAGACTATGAGTCTCAGAGAGGTTAAGCTGACATATATCTATAGAATCTAAAAAAAAAAAATGTTGTGATGAACCTAGGGGCAGGCCAGGAATAAAGACACAGATGTAGAGAATGGACTTGAGGACATGGGGAGGGGGAAGGGTAAGCTGGGACGAAGTGAGAGAGTGGCATGGACATATATACACTACCAAATGTAAAACAGATAGCTAGTGGGAAGCAGCTGCATGGCACAGGGAGATCAGCTCAGTGCTTTGCGACCATCTAGAGGGGTGGGATAAGGAGGGTGTGAGGGAGACACAAGAGGGAGGGATGTGAGGATATACATATGCATATAGCTGATTCACTTTGTTATACAGCAGAAACGAACACCACACTGTAAAGCAATTATACTCCAATAAAGATGTTAAAAAAAAAAGCTGCCTGAAGCCACACAGTAAATGGCAGAACAAGAGTCTAAACCTAAGTCTGCCTAACGCTAAAGCTATTCTGCCACCTTCCTTTGCAATGAGCGAATGCATTCTGTGCTGCCTGGATCCCACTGGGACCTCAGTTGGCTGTTTCTAAAGGGAGCTGAGGGGCAGCCTCAGAGGCTCTGCTCCGAGCAGGGACCTCTCACCTTCTGCTGCCTGATCGCCCTGGTGACCCTCTTCTCCTGGTGCAGCCGCTCTTCCATGTGCGCCAGGGCCTCCTTCAGCGGCGCCTTTTCTTCGGCCTCTCTGAAGATGTCCTTCAGCTTTGCCACCTGTGACTGGTACATCTGAACCGACACTTTGCTCTGCCTGAGCACACAGGAGAGACAAAGTCTCTTTTCTCCTCAGCTTTCTCACTCACCACCAATGCTCCCGACCTGGGAGATCCTCAGAACACTTCCATATATGCCTGGCTTCGCGGTTTCCTTACAAGTGGGGGGGAAGGCTGAAGATGTGGGGACTAGAGGGCAGAATAAATAGCCCATTGGCTGTGGACGTGCAGCATGAAGGGGGCACAGGTTATGCTACCAGCCCCTCCCAATTTCCCAGAGAGGGTGGGGGAACGGATACCACTGAAAATACGATGGAATTATGAAAAGCACACACATGGTGAAACATCAGACACATTTATAAAAGGTGCACCTTATTCCTTAACAGCAGGGTACTTTAACTGTTGCTTTCTTGCCCAGAGACTTGGGTCCATCAGGCCCTGAGTCACCATCCCGCCTCCCCACTCCACACCCAGGCCTCTGTCCTCTTGTCCTGGTCCCTACGGGTCTGCAGCTGCCCCGAGGTTTAGCCTGGAGAATGGAGGCCTGGGCCTTTTGCCGGGGACACGGGCCATACTTGAGCTGTTCAATGTCCTTCTCGTATCGTCTCAAAAGCTCTTCTTTTCTCTGCAGCTGGTTCTTGAGTAGGGTGATCTTATCAAACACCAGGTACAGGTCTCTTTGTCGAAGCTGGTGGACTCTCTCCCTCTCTTTTGGGGAGAGGTGTTTCATGGACACGTGACCTGACATATCTTTGATGTTCAGCATAGTCCCGAGGGTTTTGCTCATATCCAAGTACTACGAGAAAGCATTTCGCAGGTAAGAGGCCTGGCCCAAGACCGCTGGTGGCCCCTTTGAGGAGGCAAACGCCTAATTCTGTTTCATTCATTTTCTGCAGTTGCAGAGAAGAAACACATGCTTTGCAAATGAGTGCATTTGGGGTTTTTAGTACGACTTTCATTTTCCCCCGCATCCATTTACACTATGCCTTTTTGAGAATTGGGGGGAGGGGTGGAGGGGGAATGACAACAGACATAAACATTCATTCTTACTACCCAGTCTTGCAAGGAATTGGGCTCTGCAATTTCCAGCCCATGCTGGGATAGGAGATGGGTCTCGTGGAGCTACTGTAACAACTAAAATGTATGTGGAGTTGATGTTTAAACTACCTGCAGGGCACGCAGGTTTGGACAGGAGGGGACTGATGCTGGGTATACCTACCAGCTTTTCACTAAGATCTAAAGCCTCAGCCACATCCGTTTTCCCTATCTTCTCAGTGGCCATGATGGACCCTGGGCTGGAAAGGCCATTTTGAGGCTGAAATTAAAAAAAAGAAGAAAAACTCTCTTGGCATTCCATTATGATTTTCTACATCCAGAAGAATAACCCAAAGAATAATGGAAGAACTGGAAAGATACTAAAGAATAATTTGAGAGAGTTAATTTTTTTAACATCTTTATTGGAGTATAATTGCTTTACAATGGTGTGTTAGTTTCTGCTGTATCAAAAAGTGAATCAGCTATAGGTATGCATATATCCCCATATCCCCTGCCTCTTGCGTCTCCCTCCCACCCTCCCTATCCCACCCCTCTAGGTAGACACACAGCACCGACCTGCTCTCCCTGTGCGATGCAGCTGCTTCCCACGAGCTATCTATTTTACCTTTGGTAGCGTGTGTGTGTATATATGTCCATGCCAAGAGAGTTGGTTTTAAATCCAGTCTGACTCTGTGAACTGCTTTCTATATGACTGTGTTCCTACCACTTCAGAGCACGACTGCCTTTGAAATGATGCATCACTTATGCCATTCTTTGGCCACCGTCTCGCCTGTCTTCCCTTTAGGCCAGTGGTTCTCAACCGGGGGTGACTCTGTCCACCCTACCCCCTCCAGGACATTTAGCAATGCCTGGACACATTGGTGGTTGTCATAATTGCTGCTGGCGTCTAGTGGGTAGAGGACAAGGATGCTGCTAAACACCCCACGATGCATAGGGCAGTCTCCCAAACAAAGAGTTACCTGGCTCAAAAAATCAGTACCGCTGATGTTGAGAAGACAAGCTCCAGAAAAATGGGGACCATGCGGCTTTTGCTCACTATCTCCCTCCTTGTGCCCAGCATGGCACCTGGCACCGAGTGGTGCATAGTGGGCATGTTTGTTGAATGAACGAATGAAGGTTAAGTGGAAAATAGCCTCCCTCCTTTTTATTAAAGGAATCTCATTTCTGTGCAGCAGAAACCATACCCTCACAAAATTTGGCCCAACCTTCTCCTAGTTCTGGAACCTGGTGGGTGAGCATCACTTCAGACCCTTTCCAGAGACAATGCAGATAGTGTCTGCAGCTGCATCTCCCTAAGACCCCAACCAGCCAGCTGGCTGCTGGAAGCCCAAATGACTGCATGGAATGGCCACCAGTCTGAATAGGTTACCCGATCTGAACGACTACAAATAACCCTAATAAGCCTCCTTAAAAAATAAATTGGCTTTTAATGCTTGCCATGAGCATCTCTTAGCCCTAGCATTTGTTGGCACTACCCTGAAAACCTCTGAGATTAAAAACAAAACAACTAAAAAACTATAATGGCCCCCAAAGTGACTGTGATAGATAAGAGTGGACATATTTGTCTATGTATCTATGGAGATGAGAATAAAAGAGGGTATCTGAAGATGACAATAAACCGGGCAGATCTGCTGCAAAAAGAACCTGAGATGCTGCTCAGTGTCTTCAGCTACCCTGAGCTGCATCCTCTGTACCTCTCCAGACGCCCCCTCTTTTCCTGAGGGGAGGGTCACTAAGGAACAGCCTGGGCTACAGGATCCAAGCACACAGTCCCCACCCGGTCTCTGCAGGCTAGCAGACACACCACCAGGGACACACCCCTGGTGTGTCTTCAATCATTATTCTGTGACCTTGGGTGAGGTACTTGACCTCCTGAAGCCTTACTTTTTCTTATCTGTTAAATGGGGACAATAATAGTAACTATGACACAAGGCTGCTACGATGGTTCAATGACATAAGGCATGGAGCCGGCTGAGCTCAACGCCTGGCACACAGTAAGCAGTTCACAGATGTCAGCTGTTCTTCCTCCTGCTCTTTCCTTTAATTACTGCCAACCTTGGAGGATTGAGAGTTGGGAGGTTTCCTGCTCTGTGGTGTCAGTGGTGGGATGAGGGCTTGTTGCCAAGGGGAAGGTCAATCTTGGAAGCAGGACCATCAGGACGTGAGATCCAGCTGAGCTCCCCACCTGGAGACGGTCCCTCTACTCCCAACCTCAGAGAAGGAAGGTTCGATTTTATCAGGAAGACCAACACGTTTCTGAAGACTCACACCTCTAGACGTGTGAGCAAATGTCTAGAAAAATTGTAGGAGAAAATGCTGGTACAGATAGGATGGCTTTATTATGTTTTCCCAAACCTGGTTTAGACCAGCTGCCACAGCAAGCCACGCTGACCTGAGCTGTCCATTGTCATGTGTCAGTCAAACACCCGATCAAACATCCATTTAGGATACAGGGCACCTTCAACCTAAGAATCAAATTACTTCTGAAAATCCTGGAAAACACAAACTATGCTCCCTAAGAAAGGAAGGTTGTCTTGGATAATACTCTTTAAATACTGTTTGACAATAATAACTATCATCTATTAAAGTGCTCGCTATGAGCTAGGCACTGGGATAAGCACTTTACATAATGATCTCCTTTAATTTTTCCATCATCATTTTACAGCTGGGAAATTGAAGTCCCAGAAAGGTTAGGAGGCTGCCCAAGGTCACCGAGCTTGCAGAGCTGGGATTAGGACACAGGTCTCTGATTCTAGAACTTGTGTCTTCTTAATCATCATGGCTCCCTTTGGCTGCCCTTTATGTGTTCATGTTTTTCAGTTTATAGCAAAAAGCAAATGTTAGGCAAGCTCATGACATACTGTTGTACATTAGCTTGTTGGATATTTTCTGCAGAATATAACATGTGATGTGAAAAGGAGGGCCCAGAGATTGACCTGGCCAGCATCAGTGCAATGCTATATCATGCTGTACATGATGGCAAGCCGCCTTTCTATTCAAACATTGGATTGCTGGTACGGCCAGGCACCGATCAGTCCATACAGGTGCCAGCCCATCAGGGAGGACCTGGCCTCGAACCAATGATGTATACAGTGGTGCCAGGGCACACGGCTCGTGTCTGTCCTCATGCCCACCCTCCCCACGTGTCAGTCAATGCAGAGACAAAGTTTCTTTGGTTACCGTTCCGATCTCTACTCTTGAAAAAGTTGGCAAGTCAGGTTTTACATCCAATATTTTCCGAACATTTTTTTCCATGCCGAGGGTCTTTAAGTTTAGAAATGATCCATCCATGTGGTCCTTGTGATCTATAAAAGAAATAATTTACACTCAAAAGAAAGGCTCAGGAAGAAGTTACTGCATGTAAAAGTCACAGCTGCTATTTACTGGACACTTACCACAGGCCAGTACTAATGAGCTCACCATCCTCCCTTGGCAGGTGAGGCATCGAGGCCCAGAGAGGTGAAATGACTTGTCCAAGGCCACACAGCTCATATGAGGCTGCAGCCTCCCAGGGCGGGGGCACTGAGGGGGAACCTTCGGCCACAGGTGTGAGGATGGACTTGAACCCAGGCTTCTGTGTCCTAGCCCAGGGCTCCACCCAGCAGCAAGCTTGGTTTCTTGAAAGCCCTATTCCCTCTAAACAGGGTATTTATCCTGGGAAGTTCCCCAAGGTTGGTCCTTGCACAGCATCCGTCTATGAAAAAGTCCCAGGGGAGGCACCATCATTCATCTGGTGTGATCACTGCTTGGCTGAGGCCCCACTGGGCGTGGGCACGCATGGGTATGCAGAGTTGGAGGGGATGGCGTGTCAGAATGGAAGAGGTGGTTGGGTGAATGATGCCTCCCCCCCAAAGATGTCTGGGTCCTAATCCTTAGAGCCTATGAACATTACCTGACAGGGCAGAAGGACCTTTGCAGATGTGATGAAGGTAAGGATCTTGAGATGCGGGCTTATCCTGGATTAGCTGGGGGGACCCAATATAGGCGCATGGGTTCTTACAAGAAGCAGACACAGGGAGTCTGACTACAGACAGACAGAGACGGTGATGTGACAGAAGCAGAGAGTTGAAGGTGCTCCTCTGCCGTGAGCCAAGGAAAGCGGGGAATTTTTATTTCCTCGCCTTTTCCAGTCTAGAGACTAGAAAAGGCAAGGAAACGGATTCTTTCCTAGAGCCTCCAGAAGGAACCAGCCCCTTGCCTTTACCTTAGCGAAACTGATTTTGGACCTTTGGCCTCCAGAACTGTAAAAGAATAAATATGAGTTGTGTTAAGCCCCTCAGTTTGTGGTAATTTGTTAGAACAGCCATAGGAAACTAATATGGGGGGTGAAGGCAGGAGGTAGGATGAGAGGTGGGGAAATGCAGTGCATGTTCTGGAAGAGCTTAATTGGGTTAGAGCAGATGATGGGGGAGGGGAGGAGTAGAGGGAAGAGTTGGGATGGAAAGCTGAGTTCAGTTTGTGGCCAGCCTAGAACAGTAGCCTAAAGAGTATAAACTTGATTTAAACATCACTGAAATGTCACGAGTGTGACCTGTGTGCCCGGCCCTCTGCCAAGCAATCAACGCATCACCCCACTGTATTGTCCCGCCATCGCCTCCTTTTACACATGAGGCGGTCGGGCTCTGAGACCTGTGGCTGCTGGACGCCACACAGCTGGCAAATGGCTGAGCCAGGGCTTGGGATCACAGTGGTGTGACTCCAGGGTCTGAGTCACTGCTATTTCAGCTTCTGATGGAGCAGTGAGTTGGCTTAATGAAGGGTGATTTTTTTTTTCAGAAAAATAACCGGGATGTATCAGAGACGAAGGAGCCAGCAGCATTTCTCAGCTGCAGCATCTCGACGTGTTGGGCGGGACAGTCCTCGTCGTGGGAGCCGTCCTGGGCACCGTAGGACGTTTAGCAGCATCCCTGGCCTCCACCTACTGGCTGCCAGGAGCATCACCCACCCAAGCTGTAATTATGAAAGATGAGAGGGTTTCAAGAAAGCAAACCGAGAGGGTTGGGTAGGCCAGAGAGAACATGGCGGGGGGAGCAAGCTGGGGCTTCAGTGCAGGGGGGCCACGTCAGTTGCCAAAGAGGCAAAGACAATGTGGGAAGTTGGTGGTGAGCACACAGGGTGTAATGCACTTCAAGGTCTTAGTGGGACAGGAGTACAAGCAGTAGAAAAGGAGCTAAAGAAGCAGTGGTCCCAGTGAAGATACACCAGCTTGAAGTGCATGTTTGATGACGAGGGAGAAAGATGGAGTGGGAGGCTGTAGACGCTGAAGAAGGAGGTCGTGATTCAGGAGCTTGTGCACAAGGTGGTCTGGGAGGGAGAGAGAAGGGGAGACTCAGGGAGGGAAGAGCTGCATTTGGAAAGAGAACGTAGTGAGGGAAGATGGAGGGAAAGGAGGAAAGGTGGGTGTGGAGAGAGACAGGAGGGGAGCTGAATAGGCTCGTGCCTGGGCCCTTGACCTCTGACAATGCCACTTGCTGAGAATTTCCAGCTTGGAAGAGTGAGAATAATAATATTATAATAATAGCTATTCAGTATTAACCACTTGCCGTGTGCCAGGCACCATGCCAGAAGTTTAACACGTGATATTTTCTGATCATTACAAACAGCCCAGCAAGGAAATGTGTTTGCATTTATAGGTGAGACACAGACGCCCAGCAAGGTTCAGCTATGGAGCTGGTAAGCAGTAGGATCAGAATTCAGACCTAGGTCTCTCATTCTCTTTTTAGAGAGACTAGAGGCTGGAGAGTGAAGGGCTGGGCTGGCTGATGTGAAGGATGCGTGAGGAGAGGGGCACTGGGTGGATCCCGAGATGGCAGAGAAGGGTGATGCAGACTTGGGCTGTTGGAAAGAGGGATTTTCTTCTCTGGGAGAAGCAGCAATTCTTGATTATAGTTCTGGTTACAAAATTTACACATGCCTGTTACACAAATCCAAACAGGGCAGAAACCCATAAAGTGGAAAGTGTCCCCCCGCTGTATCCTCAGTGGCCGGCACACAGTAGGGCTGCAATAAATAGTTGTTGAACGACTGAGGGAAAGTCAAGGCTCACACAGTCTTATCATGCTGGGATAATACTCTCAACACTTTTATGTCTTTTCCTCCAGATTTCTCCTGTGGTTGGATATTGGCATTTGAAAAAAAAAAAAAAAAGAAAAAAAAGGGGAGAACACTGTGCATATTGTATTACAACTTTCTTTTTTTTCACATAAAAATACTGCATATCTTGGATATCTGAGAAAGAGCGATTTTCTATGTATGCAGGGAATCCTTTTATTTGCAACAAAGTCTTGCAGAAATAGACACAATCAACTGAGCTTGCAAAGATAAATGTAAAAAGTCCTTTCTTTCCCTTATCAAAAGAAGCTGAGAAACCAGGCAGGAGGAGAGGGGAGCTGACTTTTAATGTCCTCCTTAGATGTTTCCTGTCTTCCAGTGGGACCACACAGTAATCCTTCACCAATTAGACTTTTTTTTTTTAGGTCGCAGCTTTTTTATTTTTTAATTGAGATATAGTCAATGTAAAATATTGTATGTTTCAGGTGTACAGCATAGTGATTCACAATTTTTAAAGGTTATATTCCATTTATAGTTATTATAAAATATTGGCTATGGGCTTCCCTGGTGGCACAGTGGTTGAGAGTCTGCCTGCTAATGCAGGGGACACGGGTTCGGGCCCTGGTCTGGGAGGATCCCACATGCCGCGGAGCGACTAGGACCGTGAGCCGCAACTACTGAGCCTGCGCGTCTGGAGCCTGTGTTCCGCAACGAGAGAGGCCGCGATAGTGAGAGGCCAGCACACCACAATGAGGAGTGGCCCCCGCTTGCCACAACTAGAGAAAGCCCTCGCAGAGAAACGAAGACCCAAGACAGCCAAAAAAATAAATAAATAAACAAATGTGGGGTTTAAAAAAAAAAAAAGAAAAGAATTAAAAAAAATTAGGAAAAAGTGAAATTAAAAAAAATATATTGGCTATATTCCCTGTGCTGTAAAATATATCATTGTAGCTTATTTATTTTATACATAGTAGTTTGTACCTCTTTTTTTTAAATTGGAGTATAGCTGCTTTACGATGTTGTGTTAGTTTCAACTGTACAGCAACGTGAATCAGCTCTATGTATTCATATATCCCCTCTTTTTTGAATTTCCTTCCCATTCTGGTCACAAAAGGATGGAACGCTTCATGAATTTCCGTGTCATCCTTGCACAGGGGCCATGCTAATCTTCTCTGTATTGTTCCAATTTTAGTATATGTGCTGCTGAAGTGAGCACGGTAGTTTGTTCCTCTTATTTCCCTACCTCTAACTTGTCCCTCCCCCTTTCCCGCTCCCCACTGGTAACCACTAGTTTGTTTTCTATATCTGTGAGTCTATTTCTTTTTTTCTTATATTCACTAGTTTTATTTTTTAGATTCCACATAAAAGTCATATCATACAGTATTTGTCCTTTTCTATCTGACTTATTTCACTAAGCATAGTACCCTCCAAGTCCATCCATGTTGCTGCAAATGGCAAAATTGCATTCTTTTTTATGGCTGTGTAGTATTCCACTGCATATATATATAGATATATATATATATAGATATAGATATAGATATACATATACATATACATATACATATACATATAGATATATCACATCTATTTTTGGGGGGTGGCCACACCATGCAGCTTGTGGGATCTTAGTTCCCCAACCAGGGACTGAACCTGGGCCGTAGCAGTGAAAGCGTCAACTCCTATCCACTGGACCGCCAGGGAATTCCCTACTGCATCTTCTTTATCCACTCATCTGTGGATGGGCACTTAGGTTGCTTTCATGTCTTGGCTATTGTAACTAATGCTGCTATGAACATTGGGGTGCATGTATCTTTTTGAATTAGTGTTTTCCATTTTAGGGGAATAAATACCCAGGAGTGGAATTGCTGGATCATGTGGTAGTTCTATTTTTAGTGTTTTGAGAAACCTTCAAACTGTTTTCCGTAGTGGCCACACCAATTTACATTTCCACCAACAGTGTACAAGGGTTCCCTTTTCTCCATATCCTCGCCAACAGTTGTTATTTGTGTTCTTTTTGGTGACGGCCATTCTGACAGGTGTTAGGTGATATCTTAACCAATCAGATCTTTAGTAGTGACCCCAATCTCCTGGGCTGCTCATGACATGATCCAACAATAGTTACTCAACCTGGATTTCCCTGAGGGATTTATTCCAGGATTTTACAGACCTAGCTCGTTACGTGTGTTTTATCCCTTAGGACAATATTTTAAAAGGCAGGTAGTATGGTGGTTCAGAGCAGGGGCTTTGAGGTCAGAGGGACCTGGATGGAGTCCCAGCTTTACCACTCGGCAGCTAGGAAATGCAGCCCATTGTCAAGAGCCGAGGAAGAAGGCCTGGGAAGAGAACTGAGTGCTCACGGCTAAGAAAATCTGACTAGCTGTCAAATAGAGATGCGGCAGGGGTCACAGGTAAAGGCACCTCGGCGTGAGTAAATCAAGCTGCCCTACCTGTGTGCATACCCATCTGCTTGCCATCCACATTTAGTTCACATTAAATCAACAAGTATTCAAGGCTGATGCGGATGGCAGCTACCGTTTCCTAAGGCTTATGTGTGACCCCATGATTTGGGTACCACGTCGTTTAATCCTCACAACTACCTGGTGAGATCTTAACCCCATTTTATAACCAAGTAAACAGAGGCACACAGAAGTCGAGACCTGCTCACACAATGAGTAAGCGCACACTTGAGAGTCACACCTTAGCAGCTGGTCTCCAAAGCCTGAACTCAGAATTATTCCCTCTAATGCAAATGGGGCTTTGCTGGGGCGAGGCCCGCGGCGCGCATCAGACACCCTTCACTCCAGAGAATGAAACTCTCAGGTTTGTCTCTGTTCAAGTTAACGACAGAACCTGTCCTCTAGGAACTGGGCATGTACCTGGTACCCCTCTGGATCTTCGGAGGGCGTGTGGGGTCACAGAAAAAGCACAAGTGCCAGGATCACAACGACCTCAGTTTGAGTCCTGACCCTACCATGTACCAGCTGTGTGACTCTGAGCAAGTTCCTTAATGTTATTGATACTCAGTTTCCTTACTTGCAAAATAAAGACGACAATAGTACCTGGCTCATTGGGCTGTTGGAAGATGAAAGTACACAGTACACGTAAAACAACTAACACAGTGACAAGTACCGAGGAGGAGTTAAACAAACCATGGTTCCTACCCTCCTCTTAGGAACTGTGAACACACAAGGCTCTTAGGACTGCTTGTGTATGGTGATGAGTGACTGGGGATCCCCTGCTGGCCTCAGTAATGGGAAGTACCTTGAATCACTTATCATGGTGGACTAACACATAAAGAGTTTTTGAGCCAGCTTCTTTTTTTTTTTTTTTTTTTAGTGGTACGTGGGCCTCTCACTGTTGTGGCCTCTCCTGTTGCGGAGCACAGGCTCCGGATGCACAGGTTCAGCGGCCATGGCTCACGGGCCCAGCTGCTCCGCGGCATGTGGGATCTTCCCGGACCGGGGCACGAACCCGTGTCCCCTGCATCGGCAGGCGGACTCTCAACCACTGTGCCACCAGGGAAGCCCCTGATGGCTTAATTTCGCAACCCATGTTTCTTTACGGGAATGTAAGACTAGATTTAGAGACAGAGGCTTCAGTGACTCCTGAAGCCTGGGGAGGGGACAGTGCACACATTGCTTGGCCCCGCTGTTACTAGGATAGAGATCATGGTCTTTCCTTGTTTTAGTTCTGATTTTGAAGAACAGCTAGAACCGTGGGCCACATCTCTCTTGGTTTCACGCACACTCAGACTCTGCCGTGATTACAACGACAGTAATACGGGGGTTGGGGAGGGGTTGGGTTGCCGGGAGCAATGCAGCGCCCCTGTTCTCTACGCTATCGGTGAGGGGCAGGCACTTACAGAAAAGTTCATCTGGATTTTGCCTCTTTTTTTTTTCTTAAACCCCACATTTGTTTATTTATTTATTTTTTTGGCTGTCTTGGGTCTTCGTTTCTGTGAGAGGGCTTTCTCTAGTTGCGACAAGCAGGGGCCACTCTTCATCCCGGTGCGCGGGCCTCTCACTATCGCGGCCTCTCGTTGCGGAGCACAGGCTGCAGACGCGCTGGCTCAGTAGTTGTGGCTCACGGGCCTAGCTGCTCCGCGGCATGTGGGATCCTCCCAGACCAGGGCTCGAACCCGTGTCCCCTGCATTAGCAGGCAGACTCCCAACCACTGTGCCACCAGGGAAGCCTTGCCTTTCTTTTTAAACACGTTTAAAAGAAATTCACACCACCTTCTGGATTACCTTAGACATATCCTGGCTGGGGTTGCTTAATCACCAGAGTTGAAAATCACTCCTCTATTGTCATTCATTATTGTAAGAATGTCAAATTTGCGCAGCCTCTCTGGAGAGCGCTTTGGCAAGTAGTATCAAGGATAAATGTTGGAGTTTCCCAGGTGTGGCCCTGGGCTCTCCCTTCTCATTCAATACTTTCTTCCTAGTGATACCATTCACACGTATGGCTTTAATCACCATCCATCCATCCACCCGTCCATCCATCCCATCTGACTAAGCACCCGCTATGTGGCACATGTTCTTCTGGGTTCCGGGGCCACATCACTGATACGGTTGGATATCCAGGGTGACAGCTGCGTCCTTGGCACCTCACTTTGGATGTCTACAGGCACCTCACACTCATCTTCCCTCTCAAACCTGGTCCTCCTGTGGCATTCTTTACTCTGGATTTTAGTGAAGGAACCACATCTGTACTTTTAACACAAGCCAGAAACCTGGAGACCTGTAGCCCCCTTTCTCTCCATCACTTCCCTTCTAGCCATATCTAACTCCATCACTGAGGCCTGTTGATTCATCTCTTAAATGCCCCTGGAATCTTCTCTCTTGCTCCGTCCCCTCCATTGCCACAGTGAGGGCCACCATCGTGTCTTGTGACAGCCTCCTAACTGCTCTCCCGGGGTTCTGTGCTGGCCACCTTCCTGTACATTTTCCACTCGTGGCCAAGATGACTGTCTCCAAATGCAAGCCTGTTCCATCAGTTCCTTACTTAAAACCTTTCGTGGGCTTCTCTCTGCTCTCAGGTTAAAGCAGAGCTTCTTACCAGTGCTCTGCAAGCCCCCGGCCACACCATGATACAGCCCCTGTGGACCTCCTTCACCAGTCCCTGCCCTCCGCCTCCATTTCTTTTAGTCCCGTGAGTTTTCCATGCTTCCTGCGATCCCACCACGCTGCTCCCTGCACCCAGAATGCCCTCCCCTCCCCTCTTTGGCAAATAACTCCTATGCACCCTGCAGGTGCCCTGCCGTCCCTGACCAGGTCAGAGCCCTGCACTTCTCCTTCAAAGCAACTGTCATGATTAAAGTTTTACATGTGAGTGATTTTTCAGTTAATGCCCCACCCCTATTCCTCCCTGAGACCCTAAGATCTACAAGCGCAGGGAGAGTGCCTGTTAGTTCCCCAATATTTTATTATGAAAGATTTCAAATGTACAGTGAAGAGGGAGGAATTTTACAGCCAACATCCATATACCCCATAACCTGAATTCTACCTGTTTCTGACCCCATTATATTTCCAACCTGCACTGTGCCTGGTATCTAGGAGGCCTGCGATAAATCTTTGTTGAATGAAAGTGGTTCATATCCTTCCACATCTAGGATGATAAAGATAAGATGAACAGGTATGTGTGAATAATATTTATGTCAGCCTCATCTATTAAGTGTGAAAAACTGGAAGCAACTTAAATGCCCATTATAGAGGACTGGCTAAATAAATTACGGTACACCCTTCAGAATGGGGTTCCTTGCCATCAGTGACAGCGATGATGTAGATCTGTGTGTATTGACATGGAAGGGTGCTCCAGATGTACTGTTAGGAATGAAACTAAAGGAAATTGGGTATAATATGACATTATTCTTTTGTAAAGTTAAAAAATCAATACACGTGGATAGGTAGTGCCTATTTTATGCCAGGTACTATTTTAAGTACTTTACATGTATCAATGCATTTTAATCCTCACAAAAATCCTAAGGGGTGAGTATTCCCTATTATCCCCATTTTACAGGTAAAGAAACAGGCACAGAGAGGGGAAGTAACTTGCCTAGAATCACACAGCTCTTTCCATGGGAAAATGCCCTGGAAGTTCCACACAAAATATGATCGTAGTGACGATACCAAACGCTAGCGAGGATGTGAAGCAACAGGAACTCTCATTCATTGTTGGCGGGAACGCAAAACAGCCACTTTGGAAAAGAGTTTTGTGGTTTTCTTAAAAACTAAACGTACTCTACGGACTTCCCTGGTGGCCTAGTGGTTAAGAATCCGCCTGCCAATGCAAGGGACACAGGTTCAAGCCCTGGTCTGGGAAGATCCCACATGCCACGGAGCAACTAAGCCTGTGTGCCACAACTACTGAGCCTGTGCTCTAGAGCCCGTGAGCCACAACTACTGAGCCCGCGTGCCACAACTACTGAAGCCTGCGCACCTAGAGCCCATGCAACGCAACAAGAGAAGCCACTGCAATGAGAAGCCCGTGCACCACAAGGAAGAGTAGCCCCCGCTTGCCGTAACTAGAGAAAGCCCGTGCGCAGCAATGAAGACCCAATGCAGCCAAAAATAAATAAAATAAAATAAATTAATTAAAAAAAAAAACTAAATGTACTCTAACCACATGATTCAGCAACCGCGCCCTTGGTATTTACTCAAAGAAGTTGAAAACATGTCCACACAAAACCCTGCATGTGGACGTTTATGGCAGCTTTATTCATAACTGCCAAAACTTGGAAGCCACCAGGATGTCCTTCAGTAGGTGAATGGATAATGGAATATTATTGGGCACTTAAAAAGAAAAAAAGAGCTATCAAGCCATGAAAAGACTTGGAGGAAATGAAAATGCATATTACTAAATAAAAAAAACTAATCTGAAAAGTTGTATGATTCCAACTACATGATATCCTGGAAAAGGCAAAAACTATGGCGACGGTAAAAAGATCTGTGGTTGCCAGGGGCTGCGGGGGGGCTGGGAGGGAGCACAGAGGATTTTCAGGGCAGTGAAACTATTCTTTTTTTGGGGGGGGATAGGTTCTTTTATTTGGAATAAAAATGTCCAGTTTTGAAAAGAAAAGACGTTATCTTAAAAACTTAAGTCCTCAAACCACAGGTTTCCCCATGACGAGTTGAATTCCTGAACACTGCAGAGGGATTACTGGAGATGTTGATTACTTAAGGCACTAATAGGAAGGCACTGAAGAACAGCAGGGCCAGGCTTCAATCAGACAAACATGCGCTGCCATGGAGGAATTGCATAGGCTGGCTCTGAAGTTGGCTTCTCCTTTGCTTCTTTTTATTTTGTTAAACTTGTAGCTTTACTTTCCTCAGTTTCTAGAATATCAGTTTCTAGATATTTGGGTTTATGGGTTATCATCATTTTGCTTTATTACCACGTCCCTGATCTGTAACTTCACCCACCCCACTTCCCCTCTATGGACTCCACAGGTGGCTTTTAATGAATTCTGCGTACTTTCTATTACTGTGTAGTTACAGAGTGACCTGAGAAGTGAAACTCATAAATCGAGTTGACCTAATACCAGGGCTTTGTGCACAGAATCCACCAATCTGCTCAGAGATGGCCTGATCTGAACCACATCCCCCGCCGTGCTCCCTGGCTTCTGCTTAGGGCAGTAGATTTGGGATCAAAGGCACCTTCAGGACTGGACCATCTTCCCGGTGGAGCATTGTGATTTACAGGGCCTCTGGGTCCTCCCCGGGGTGGGCCTCATTATTGGTGGACCTGCTGGTCTCAGGACTTAATGAAGCTCAGGTTGTTGATGTCTCATCGCAGAAAGAATTCAGTGAGAGACAAAGTGATAGGTAAGACGTGGACTTATTTAGAGAGAAACACACTCCACAGACAGAGCGTGGGCCATCTCAGAAGGCGAGAAAGGCCAGGGCAGTGAAACGATTCTGTATGATATTATAATGGTGGATACATGTCATCACACATTTGTCCAAGTCCAAACCCATAGGATGTACAACACCAAGAGTGACCCCTACACAGCATTGTAAATCAACTACACTCCAATAAAATTAAAATGAAAAAGAGTGAACCCTAATATAAACCATGGACTTTGGGTGATTAGGATGTGTCAATGTAGGTTCATCAGTCCTGACAACTGTACCTCTCTGGTGCTGATGCTGATAAATGGGGGAGGCTGTGTATGAGTGGGGACAGGGGGTACCTGGGAAATCTCTGTATCATCCTCTCAATTTTGCCATGAACATAAAACTGCTCTAAAAAACGTCTCTACTCTATATATGTATATATATGGTTACTTCTGAGAGAGAAGATTTAGCATAATTTCGATTTTTCCTTTTGCCACTGTCACGTCTCATTTTTCTCCAGTAATCACGTCTCACTTGTGTACTTTTTTCCAGGAACACTGCTTCTCAAGTGGTGAAGCAAAGTGAAGTCTGGAGAAGGGAACACTTGGCCACATACCTAAGAAGCCTCCCTCAATAGATGTCCCATCGTGATCAGATTCAACGCAATATTTCAGTCATGTAACTATGTGAGAAAAGAGTTTCAATCACCTTTGTCGGAGCTGGAGAACTGGATCCCCACCTCGTGGAGGAGATGCTCCGTTTCCTCCAGCCAGGACAGTGACAGGCGCAAGATGTCCAGTGCCACCTTCTGGAGCCCTGAGACAGGTGGGCTCACCTGCAGGTGCTGTAGGAGGTCGACCTCCTTCTTCAGCTCATTGCTAGAGCAAGACATTGTCATGCACGCCTGGAAAGAGATGAGGTCGTGAGGAGCCCGGGCACCATCGCCAGAAATACCACCTGACGGTTGTGACCCACACAGAGCAGTGTTCTTGACAGGCCCGTGAAGCAGGCAGAGCCGTATGTTGGCCGCCCTGTGACGGCCCAGTTTTACTTCCCTTTTTCGGGGGGCGGAAGGAAGGAGGCAGCTTTTATTTCACGTGCACTCTAACTGGGACTCTGGATGGACAAATAGACCCTTTGTTTAGGTATAGGCAATTCCAAAGCCAAATTGCCAAGGACGATTTGGCTGAAAGGAGAAGCAAATTTGGTTACAGAATTCCTGCTGAGATCAACACACAAGCTGGTCATAAAGTGCGGTTTCCTGATTTGAAAGAGTGCTGACAAGCCAACATTTGCCCAGACTCCCCAAATAGTAGCTGCATATTTCCAGAGAAAGCAGAAGCAGCTGCCTGATGTGATAAGCTGGATCCCTGCGTGGGGGCCATGAAGTGGGGGCTCTGCCAGACCCTCTGGTCCAATAAGGGTAAGAGCAGCCTTCCACTGCTGGGACAGAAAAGAAAACTGCAAATAAAGAGCAGAAGGTTTCTTTGGTTTCTCTGGAAATAACACGGGGCTGTTTTTTTTCCCCCGGGGTCTGGGGCCTCCCAAAGGCAGTACTTGGAGTGTGTCGGGCAGCTTCTCCTTGGCCACACCAAGTTCACCTGGGAGGCATTTCTGGAGGTCCTTTGTTTTCTGATCTCAAACAGATTTCTCCAACAAGAGAAAAGGTGGACTAAAAGCAGAGCTGGACAATTTCCTGAACAAGGAGCACAGAAATGAGACACAGGGGACATTTGAGGAATGGAGAAGGGGGCACCTGGCAACTGTCTAAGGATGTCTTCAGCTTCTTGATGTTCTGGGTGATTTCCTCCTCTTTGCAGCTGCTGAGCTGGGTCTCCTTCTGCAGGGTCCACTTTTGCTGCCAAACGTTGCTATTGTCCTCTGTGACCCTGCTGCTCTTTTCTGGTAACTGGTGAGAAAAAGAAAAAAAAAAGATTTAAAATGCAGGGTGGGGCTTCCCTGGTGGCGCGGTGGTTGGGAGTCTGCCTGCCGATGCAGGGGATGCGGGTTCAAGCCCTGGTCGGGGAAGATCCCACATGCCGCGGAGCAACTGGGCCTGTGAGCCACAACTACTGAGCCTGCGCGTCTGGAGCCTGTGCTCCGCAACAAGAGAGGCCGCGATAGTGAGAGGCCCGCGCACCGCGATGAAGGGTGGCCCCTGCTCGCCGCAACTGGAGAAAGCCCTCGCACAGAAACGAAGACCCAACCCAGCAAAAATTAATTAATTAATTAATTAAAATGCAGGGTGGCTCTGGGGGGAGGGGACCTGGAGGGCTTCAGCTTAAGCTCGGAGGAGGGAGGTCCTGGCGTGTTTTGGGGTTGGCTCTGGAGCGTGGATATTGGCTCTGTCACCGGGGCATGTTTCCCAGGATCAGAGATGGTGTTTTAAGAGCCAAAGGCCTGTCATGTGGCCACGAGTGTGTTCTAGATTCTTCTGCATTCTGGGAGGGATTCATCACGCTGAGCCTGATGCTGTGGGCTCCTAAAAAGGAGGTCGTCCGAGAGAAGCCCGTGGTATGATCTTGTGACCCGCGCGCTGACACCCAGGATTGGAGAGGATAAACGGAAGGATAATAAGGCATCGTTACAGCCAGAGGCCCACCCTCACTGCCATCCGCCACTTCAGGAGGAACGAGCGAGCGAGGACGCACCGTCCATGCTGAGGCCGCTCCTTTCCTCGAGGGGCTAACGGAGGTACACCGTGCGGGTCTGCCGACCAGACACAGTCCTGGGTGGTTTAATTTGATTTTCACAGAAACACTGCAAGGGAGTTTAACTGGCTTTTACTTGAAAAGCCAGGAAATCCCAGAAAATCAAAACAAATCTTTATGGTGTAGCAACAGTGTGAAAATTATGTGCCACCAACAAAAAACAGGAACATATGCTCCCAGTGTCTGGAGCCCCGGGTCCCTGAAGGAGAAAGTGGGGAAGAGAGACGAGCCTGCTGATTGGAGACGGGTTTGTCCTGGAACGGTTTCACGCGTCCGCAGGTGGCCTTGAGGACCTGACCTCTGAAAAGCTCCAGCTGCAGCACAAAGAAAGGGAAGGGGATGAGGTGAGGGGCGCAGCTGCAGCGGCACGGCTGGGGGAGGCGCCTCCGTCGCTGGGTCTGGGAGAAATCGGTGAGAAGGCTCTGCACGCCTTCAGTGGTCACTATGGGTAATTAACACCTTCACCTCTCACCGGAAGGGGCAGTGCCCACACAAGAGAGGGGGACAGCAGGTTTTAATGACTTTTCAGGTGTGCCCGCCTAACCTAGCCGACGCACACGGTCGGCACACACACGTCTCGGGCTCTCGGAAGAGCCACTTGCTGCCAATTATCCAGTGGGAAGTCCAGGGCCGGGAGCGCTCTTCCGTAATTGCTACGTTGGCACCAGGCTGTGAGATAAACATTGAGGCTGTCAGCCCGGGTAACTCGTGTCATCAGCAAGGGCGCCTGGGGAGAGAAGGAGGAGCTGCCTGCTGCCGTTTTGTGCCTTAGACCTTGTGTCCTGAAGACGACGTCTCCTGTACTCCTCTCCAGGTCCCCGGAGCCTGGTGCAGCGCCTGGCACACAGCAGGCACTCAATAAACGTTCATCGAATGCTTAGAACAGAAACACCTGTCAAGTCAGATGTTCAAAGTCCTCTCCTTCAGTTCAGCCAGTTTTTACTGAGTGCCTCCCTGATGCTGGTGTCTTCATATTACGGATGATGAAACAACGCAGTTAAATTAAGTCAGGGCTTCTAGAATGACGAGTTCAAGATGCCCCAGGCTCATGAGACTTGAACGGCAAAGAAGCCCAAGTTTCTCTGGAAATTTCCCAACGTGATGGCCCTTGGCCTGGGTTTTTGGCTCACTGGCAAAATGTGGTCATGAAAGGCTCTAAAACAGAGCCCTGAAGGACCACAAGGGCCACAGAATCAATGAGAACGTGAACAGGTCCTAAGACACAGGAGTCTGCTGCACACCAGGGAGCTCTGGGAAGCCAAGTAGAGGAATTGTGACTCTCCTAAGGACACCTCTGCAGTCATCCTGCCAGAAGCCAGCTGGGTGATTGGAGGGACTCTGGGTCGTCTGCTGGTTTCATGGCCAAGGGAGGGTCCTAGCTCACCCGAGGAAGAGGTTATGCAGAGGGCCCTGTGGGCAATGGCCCGTGTTATCACCATAGGCGCCCTACAGGACTGCTTGGTGGGGGGTGGGGGTGGGGAGGGACAGGTCCTGCTGGATGGTGGGCTGAGTCCTGTGGTCACTGGCCTGGGGAAGGGCAGGACCTCAGGCCGGGAGCGGGCTGTGGAGACAAGGGGGTGAAGCAGCAAGGCCCAGGCAGCGCAGAGAAGCCTTGTTCGTCCTTTCTCTCTCGAGTCTAGACCTGGAGGAATCTCAGTGTCTCTGAGGGTCTTCCTGCATGACCCCTGGCCAGAGCCATGACCAGGCGCTCGGCAAGTGGCGCAGATCATGCCCTCAAGGCGGGTGTTCGCCGTGGGTGCAGAGTGCCAGCAAGGTGAGGGGTAGCCCAGGTGCACGGAGGGAAGCCCAGGCTGGCGGGCTCTCTGCCTTGCTAAGGGGTCGGCACCCTGCAGGAGAAAGGACACCGGGGGTGATGGTGTGGAAGTTGGTTGAAGAGGCTTTCAAACCTGCCTGAGGGTCAGCATCATCATTTAACTTGTGGGTGCCTCTGAAGTTCAGCGCGTGGGACAAATTCCGGTCACACTGATGGTTCAGGCTTGGATGCTACCAAACTCAAGGGCTTTGGGAGCTGGGCTGGGTGGGACGGAGGGCTCCTTTAAGGATCGTGGTTCTTAACCTTTTTTGGTGGTTTACAAATCCTTCTGAGCATCCAATGAGTGACGAGGTGGACTCACTCTCCCAGAAAAAGAAAAGCACAAACACATACATGCAAAACGTTCTTGGTCCCCCTGGAGCCGTGGCTGCCAGGAGAGGATGCCTTGTGGAGGGGGTCCAAGATGGGCTGCCCTTGGTGGGCTGTGTTCTGGAGGGCCAGTGCCCCGTCTTGGGTTCTCGTTTGCTCTCCCTTAGCCTTTGGTGAAGGCTCGTTTGCATGTTCTGGCCCTCATGTCTGTGCCACGTGTCAGAGGAAGGGCCACTGGGCCATCTTGGGTCAGAGGCCTGGGAAATGGCCCTCTCCCCACCCTGCCCACCTCCACCTGGCATAAGCTGTGGTATTCTGGGTTTTACTTTATTAAGAAAAGTGGCAGGACTTCCCTGGCGCTCCAGTGGTTAAGACTCCATGCAGCCATTGCAGGGGGCACGGGTTCCATCCCTGGTCGGGGAACTAAAATCCTGCAAGCCACGCGGTTCGGCCAAACAAAACAAACAAACAAACAGAAATGTGGCAATTCCCTGGGGACACTGACTGTAGCATCTCTTTGGGGGCCCAGAGGAAGAAAGATCGCTCTAAATGTCAGGACAAAAAATGTGAAGGAGAAAGTGCTAGAAACACCACCGAGGTCAAGAGCTCAAACCCTTCCCAAGAGGGAACTGCACAGCTGGTTCACTGGGGTGGGCCTTGAGCTGGGACTGGCTGCTTGGTCAGGGTCTCAGGCAACAGCAAACACTGGAGTGGGCAGCTTCCCAGAAGGAAAAGCCTCTTTAGTGAAATCCACGGGGACGCGGAAGCCGCACAAAGCCCTGCCCCTGAGATAAGCGGGTGAACTAAGGCAGGCTGTCTTCCTCCTCATTCATCCCTGCCGGCCCCTTGGGTGCGGGATTCCGTGGAGAGCACGGGCCCGTGAAGGGGCTCTGCAGCACGCCTACCTGACCTACTGCCCTTTCCAAATTGGCTTTAATGAGGTTTTCTCTGTTCCTCATTTCTTTCAGCTGAAGCAATTTCCTTCTGGAATCCTGCCGAAGCTTCTCTTCCACCTGAAAGGATGATGAAAGCGTGGGCTTGCTGCTAATGTGATCATCATGCCCTCTGGGGAAACTCTTCTGGGTGGGCTAATGGCAGTGGGGGAGTCCCTGAGGGGTAGGGACAGCTGCAGCCCAGCAGCAGGGGTCACAGGCATGCACAGGGTGGAGGCAAACTCACAGGGAGTTGCCCCCTACGGGAAAGGGCCGAGCTCTGCACCCGGGGCTCAACTATGTTCTACCGCACACACCCATCCCAGCTCGGTCCCTAACAAGCCGTACGACACTCGGAAAGTTATTTCACTGCTCCGTGACTCAGTGTCCTCATCTGTCAAATGGGGATGATGATACTAGTATCACTGCATAGAGTCATTGTGGGGATTCGATGTGTGGAATAGTGCTTAAGGGCTCTGTGAGCGTGTTAAGTACTGTTGTAACCTATGAAAGGTGGACGGGAATGTCCGCCGTGCAGTCTCGTTCTAATAACTCGTGATGGGTACTTGGACATGTTATGATTGGGTTTATTATCATAACTGTTTGTCGTTACCACTTGGAGCACACTCACTGGTGGTAACCTCTCTGGAGGCTTGCCAAAGCAATGTCTATTAAGAACTGCAGCCTGCAAAGGAAGGCGTTTAAAGTGGAGAAGCTTGCCTACTTTTACCCCCTTGCTTGGGTAACAGTCAACGCACGGTAAGCTTGGGCGTGCTCCACGCTACCCTTGGCTGGCCAGTGTAGGCCTCGCAGCTGCTCAATTCTTGGATGCACCTGCTGAGCCCTGGGCCCTGGCACTAACAGGAAATGAGGCAAACACTCGTAAATAAATGGAAAGTTTTTGTGCTGAAACAAATTCACAGGCTGTGTTTTTAGGGATCTGAAGAGGGGGATCACAGGGATTTAATAAAAGACCCAGAAAAGCCCTTAAGAGCTTTCTTCTGAGTCGTGTGGCCCAGTGGAAGAGCCTCTACCCAGCTCCGTTACCTTGGAAAAGTCATCTAAGCTCTCTGGGCCTTAGTTTTCTCCCAGGTCTAAACATGCTCTGACTTCTATTTCAGCAGCCTGTTTCATATGCTGCAAAAGTCAAGTCCAGCCTTGGACTCTGCCCCTGTTTGTGTTCTGCATGAACAGCCCCCGTTCCTGTCCCCAAGCCTCAGAGTCACCTTCAGCAGCTGCCCTGCTCCCTCTCTCACACTCGGGGGTCTCACGCCTGTCCTCCAACCCCTCTCAAATGCAAGCTGGACTGTGACAACTGGCCTCCTCGCCTCAAGTTTAGTTTCTTCCAGTGCAATCTTAACGGTACTGTGAGAGTTACCCTGCTATAAGGCAGCTCTGTCCACCAGAACTTTCTGCAACGGTACAGGTACTCTGAGCGAGGCTGTGTTGTCTAATACGGCAGCCACCAGCCACATCTGGGGATCAAGCACTCGAAATGGGGCTGGTGTGGCGGAGGAACTGAATTAAAATTTTATTTAATTTTCATTAATTTCAGTGTAAACAGTAGCATGTGGCTGTTTGCTATGCCAGGGTAACTGAAGTCAGACAAACCTGGAGTCAGACAAAACCGACTGTGCCATTGGGCTAGTTACTTTACTAGTAACTAGTAGCCTTGACTTTCTCATCTGTAAAATGGAGAGGATGATTTCTAGATCACAGCGCTGTTGTAAAGATTAAGAGGTGAAAAGTTCAGGGTAACGCCTAGTACATGAGAAATTGTAACTCTCATTTTCACCCTAATTACTGTCCACGAATGTCATTGCATCAGTCACTTGTTCAGGAGGCTTAGTAGCTCCCCACTGCCTGTGTGGTACAGAGCCCAAGCGCCTGAACTAAGGCAAAACACCAAGCCAGAGATTCAAGAAGCCCCTACGAACTCTGTACGAGGTAAATAAAACTGGATCCACACCTAGATAAACCATAATAAAACTGCTGGAAATCAAGGAAAAAGACAATCTTAAAAGCAACCGGAGAAAAAGACAGATTATGCAAAGGTACAACAGTTAGGCTTACAGATGACTTCTAAATAGAAATAATAGGAGCCACAAGACAATAGTGACATATCTAATGCTGTATCTAATGTGCTGAAAGAAAAGAATTGCCATTGTAGAATTCAATACGCAGTCAAATGTGTTTTAAGAATGAAGGTTAAATATACATCTCCAGACAGACACACAGGCACATTTGAGAATTTGTCATCAGCAGAGCCACAATGAGGGAAAACATTAAAGGGTATTCTTCAGACACAAGAAAAATGAACCCAGGTGGGTGATCAGAGATGCAGAAAAGACAAGCAACAGTAAGGGTAATGTGTGGATATGATACTGACTATAGAAAAACACTAATAATGTCTTGTGGGGTTTTAACTATCAAGAGGAGTTTAGAAAATGACAGTAATGGCTTATAAATCTGGAGGGGGTAAGTGAAGTTAAGGTGTTTGAAACTCATTGCACTGTCAAGGAGAAGGGCATCATTATCAACTACTATTGCCTCTTGGTAAGTTAAGAATGCAGGGCTTCCCTGGTGGCGCAGCGGTTGAGAGTCTGCCTGCCGATGCAGGGGACATGGGTTCGTGTCCTGGTCCAGGAGGATCCCACATGCCGCAGAGCGGCTGGGCCTGTGAGCCATGGCCACTGAGCCTGTGCGTCCAGAGCCTGTGCTCCACAACGGAAGAGGCCATAACAGTGAGAGGCCCGCGTACCGAAAAAAAAAAAAAAAGAATGCACTTTATAGTCTTCAGGATGACTACTAAGAGAATAGTAGAAGAGTGAAAAACTTAATTAATGTGTGATTTTGGTGAGTCAAGGGTGAATGCTATTGTCTTACTATGACTAAAAGAATAGTAAAAAAGTGAAATATTTCCAAGCTAATAGAGGGGGAAAGTGGAATAAGAGAAAACCATCCACTCAGAAGGAGGCAAGAAAGGAGAGAAGAAGGAACATACCACAGATGGTACATCTGGTATTGAGCAAGAAGGTAGATTTAAACCCCAGTACACGAGTAATTACATAATATAAATGGACTAAAAGTCAAAGATGGTCAAACTGTATTTTGTAAAAATGATACGCTATTTGAAGGCATATGTCTAAAACTTAAGACAAAAATTGACAGAGAACGTATGAAAAAGATAAGGTATGAAAACTCTAACCAACAGAAAGCCAGTGGTGAAGCTAAATGACAAAGGAGACGTTAAGGGAGAAACACTACTAGAGATGAAAAGGGACATTTCATGATGATCTAAAGTTTTGCTCTACAGGAAGTATTAGGATCCTAAATTTATATGCACCTAGTAACACAGCCTCAAAATATATAAAGCAAAAATCGTTCATATTAATATAAGAAACACACAAATTACAAACATGTTGAGATTTTTAAAAACATTCTCAATGATGGAACAAAAAGACAAAAAAAATCAATATGAGAATTTAAGTTGGAACAACATCATTGGCAAACTTGATTTAATGGATCAATTCTTTCTTAGATAATTTCACAATTAAGATTTGAAGGCAGTCTAGGGTAGTGGTTACACACAGGAGCTTTGGAGTCAGGCAGACCTGGATTCAAGTTCTGCCACAACTACTTTATGCAAGTGAACTTGGATAACTTCCTTCACCTCTGTGAGCCTCAGTTTTCCCGACTGTAAAGTGGGGATAATACCAGTATAGACCGCATGGGGTCATTGTGAGGATGAACAGAGATGATGCAGGTGGAGTGCTGGCCCCAGAGTGGTTCCCAGGCCGACCTGTCCCTGCCATACCTTGCTCTTTTCCCGCAGCGTCATAGAGATCAGGCTCTGCTCGGTACTGCTCCTTTTCAGCTCCACCCTGAGCTTCCTCATTTCTTTTTCCATGTCATGGATTTGCTGAAAGAGTTCCAACAACAGGGAAGTCAACTTCACAACTCATTTCATCCGGTTCATTAAGGCAGAAACCTAGTCTGGGATTCGCTTCATTCCTTCCCTTGGGGGACAATTCCACATCTTTGAGGCAAAGTAGACTTTCTTTCAACGGATGCAATGAAAGGGCTGGGTGAGGGAAAATTTGAGTTTCTTTTGAAGATCAGCATGGATCCTGGATTAAACAGTACAAGATACCTATCCACTCATTAGAATCTCTTTCCTTGGGGTATATTTTTGAATTCAATCTAAATAAGGGCTGTTTGGAAGACACAATGGGCACAGTTTGGAAGAAAAGAACAATGACATTTTTCTTTTTTCTCATTTGAGGCAGAGAAGTGTGCTCCTGACAGAGAGAAGAACACACGTCTCCTCCCCCTGTCCCAGGCACCGGGCTTCCCAATGGATGGAAAACGTATGCCTGGTGATGTGCATGAGGGTTCGGGCTGGTACAGGGGGTGAACATTTACATTGAGTGGTCATCTTTTCATTGTATTCATTTTTATGTTCACCTTCCATACAAGGCCAGTGATACATTTGCTTTTTATTTTGTTTTTATGAATTGTTGTAAAATTGAATGTATTTAAGTAAAAATACTTCAAGAAGAGTTGTGTTAATAACAGTGCTCAGGGCCGTGATAAAACTTGTGACAGTGGATCATGAAAGTCTGGGCATCACAAGTCCAGGGGTAGGGACCACGGTGAATTTCTAGCAGCATATGGTGGCCACCTCCTGTCCCTTTCCCCAGGGGAAACCTGATGACGGGCCTTGAGCCAACTGCCCAGAAAATCTGGGGAGAGTGTGTTTTCCATGGTCTTTTCACCCATCTCTTTGAGGCTAGCAAATCAAAGCATTAACACACAAACACCCAGAAAGCCCCAGAGCTTGTGCTAGCTAATGGGCCAAGGAACCCCTCCAAAACCCTCAAGGCCCCAATCTAGGCTTTCAGTGGACACCTAGGGGTCAGGAGGTTCAACGCACGGTTTTGCAGAGTTTTAACTCTTTCTCTTGGGCTTCCCACTTCTCCTTCTGGGCATCTTCCTTCTGTAACTCTTCTTTCAGCACTGAGCACTGTGGAGAAAAAGGACAAGGCCACGGGGGCTTGGCTGGGGGTCCCAAGTAATTGTGTTCACGCGCAGGAGTGTTTCCTGCTGTATAACGCAATCACACCTCTGAATTCTGAGAGGCGAGACCATTTGTGTGATGGGAGCATGGGATCCTGCAGTCGTTCCCAGTTCACCCCTCTCATGAGTTCTGAGGAATAGAGCGTCTAAATTCCTCTTCAAAAGCCAGCAAACTTCACTGCAGGGGAAATCCAGCTTTGTAGAGTCTGGGTACTTAGGGTGCAGGAATTGGGATGTTTTCACGCTGTGAACGGTGAGGGTGGAGGGGGCCGAGGCAGTGAGCTGGGGTCCATCTTAGGGCTCTTGTGCAGGTTGCATCTCAAAGACACAACTGCCCCGACTGGTGTGGAGGGGTAAACGGAGCTGTCTTGCCTGAGGGCGGCTTGGCAACAGGCATTAAGGGCGTAAGCATGGATGTGCCTTCTTTTGACCCAGCAATTCCCACTTTAGGAATGTACCTTAAGGACAATGACTGGAGAAATAAGTAAATCTGTATTTTCAAGGATGCTCTTCACAGAATTGTCAGTATTAGTGGAAGAAAAAAAAAAGAGGAAACAACCCAAGTGTTGTTTAGAACAGCAGACCACTTTATAACACTGGGTACATCCAGGAGAAAGTATGTAGCTTTTAAGACGAATGATAAGAGCGTTGATTTATTAGAATGGAAAAATAATAAGTATTTAAAAATTAAAAAAATGTGCATAGTATAAATTCACTATAAAATGATTGATTGATTGATTTCTAGGCAATATATAGAAACAAGACTGGAAGAACATACATGAAAATATTAACACTGATTTCTCAAGGTAGCATTTCCTCTCCTCTCTTTTTATTTTTTCTTCTCAATGTCATCTACTTATTTTTCTAAAATTAACACACATGATATATGTCATTAAAAAAAAGGCATCTCAAATGTTCACAAGAGCAGTATCCTTGGTGGTGACGAGCCCTTGTGCTATTGGCCAGCACAGTCTAGAGGAGAAGGGACCTCATTCCAAGGTCAACGAGGAAGGGGAAATGGGGACATAAATCATCCAAATGCACTTCAGGAGGTAGAAGAGCCAAGCAGGTGCTGTCTTTGCAGATTCCTTGTACTTAGCACCAGCTCTGCATCCCCTTCCCATCCCCAACACACACACACACACACACACACACACACACACACACACACACATTAAACAGCTATAGCACATGCCTGGGAAGACACTCTGCTTGGGAGAAACGAATGCAGAGGGCTTGGCCAGGCAGCCAACCCAGGGCAGAGGCAGAAGAGCACAACTAAAACCAGCCTCCCACTTCTTGGAAAACGATTTTGTCATCCCCATTTCACACATGGGGAAATGGAGGCCAAATAAGTTACAATAAAAGAAAGCTCTGGGATGGGACCCTGGTCTGTCTGATCCCAAAGCTCGTGCAGTGCCTTTCACCAGCTCCAAACTGGGTATGGTACTACGTACCAGGTATTACTTACTGTGCCTTTTCCTTGGAACCTCAAGACCTGTTCTCACCCCACCCCCATGCAGACCTAGCTATCGGGTAGCCTCTGGGAATCTCTGAGTTGCCACATGAGATGAAAGCTTTGAGGTTTTACCTTGACTCACAGAAACAGGCACATCATGCAAATACTGAGAAATCTTATCCTATAGGGGCAGGATTCTCAAGTTAGCATTGAAGGCAAGATTTGCAAAGGGTCAAAGTTACATGTAAAAAGCTCTTTGCTTGCCTACCACGTTCATCTTCCATAGAGACATTCTACACACTAAAGTCTAAGGAAGAAATGAGCGTCTGCGTGTTTGCATCTGGATCTTCAGACGTTCTGCTGTGAAGACAGTTATGAGAACCAGCGGTGCTGGGGCCACGATGCAGCCGTGTGGTCATCCTTGCTCACAGAGAGATCGTATTCTGTTTAATGTTAAACTTTGCAATGGCAGTATATGCTCATAGGTGGGTTTGTTGCTGGGATTAAACAAACTCATTTATAATAGGGGTTAGAAAATGTTTGCTGGATTTGAAAATCTATTATGCTTCTTCTGAGCCACATACACGCTGTCCTTTGAAAGGCTTCAGAGAAGTTGGCCACCTGCCCAGCAGCTACCCTCCCTGTGTCCTTGGGCACTGGCCTCATCTCACCACCGTGTGTCATGTGACTCCACTGTGTCTGCTTTTTGCAGCTACAATTTGCTGATGACCCGACACTCACTCTGGAGCTGAGGGCTTCGAGCTGGTGATCCTTTTCTTTGTTCTCACTTTTCAGTTGATTCACCTCCTGTTGTAGTTGTTGAACTTGACCATCCTTTACTAACACGTCTCTTTGCAAAGATGACACCATCTCTGTAAAAGAACCAAACCAAACCAAAACAAAAGACTCATGGAGGTGAAAGAGGCAGGAAGGATTATTGGCAACACCATGGCTGTCAGCCAACGTTTGGACAAGACTTTCCAAGCCCGGGCCACCACCGGTGCCCTCCTAGGACTGGGGAGGCTTTTTGCAAGGGTCACAGAGCAGGAATGGGAATGAGAGCAAAGTCCACGGAACAGTGTTTGAGGCTTCAGTGAGAATAAGGGGCAGTCAGCACCAGCGAGAGGAGAAGCCTTTGGGGGCCCCTGTGGGCACAGGCCAGGCAAAGCTGGGAGGAGAGGCCACACCATGGACCTGGGGAACAAAGTCCCAGCACAGGGAAGTTCTAGGAATTCTTCTCCAGAGGCCAGGAGACGGGCGTGTGCCAGAGGGCACTGCTGGACACTATTGATGGGGTGGTTGGTTTCACAGTCCTCTGAGTTTGGAACCCTCTCTACCACTTATTAGCTTGGTGGTCTTGGACAAGCTATTTCACCTCCCACCGTCTGTCCCACACAGAGTTATTGTAAGGGTCAAATGAGACGGTATGCCCCAAGAACACAAAGTGGCTAAATTATGTTTGTTCCATGGCGCCTATTATTTTTCTCAGCAGCCAGCTTCCAAAATGGCCCCAATGATCCCTACCACCTAGAATTCATGCCCCGTGTAGCCCCTCCCACCGTGAATAGGGCTGCCATGGGTCACCAATATGATACTGTGGAAATGACGGACTGTTTCCTCTCAGGCTGGGTCATAAAAGACACTGTGGCCTCCTCTTTGCTCTCTCTCCAATCACTCACTCTGGGGGAAGCCAACTGCTGTGTCGTGACGACACTCAAGCAGCCCTAGAGAGAAGCATGTGTGCTGAGGGACTAAGGCCTCCAGCCAATAGCCACATGAGCAGCCATTCTGAAGGGGGATCCTCCGGCTCCCCCCGAGGCTTTAGATGACATGACTGATGCCCCAGCCGACATCTTGCCTGCAACTCATGAGAACTAAGTCACCCCCCGCTCAAATTCCTGAACTACAGAAACTGGGGGAGATAATAAATATTGGTTGGGGTTTTATCCATTACATTTTGGGGTAACTTGTTATGCAGCAATAGATAACTCCTCCATTACTGTAGTATCATTTTTTTAAAACATCTTTATTGGAGTATAATTGCTTTACAATGGTGTTTTAGTTTCTGCTTTATAACCAAGTGAATCAGTTATGCATATACATATCTCCCCATATCTCTTCCCTCTTGCATTGTAGTATCATTTTGAATAAAAGTGGGAAGAAGGGTGCATAAATGCAGTGGTATTGGGTTATCTCCTACGGTTCTTTTCTTGAAAGAACATCAGGCCCAGTTTTAGTGGTAGGTTTCAATCAAGAATGTCTATGAAATAAAGCACAAAATGCTCCAGAATTTCATTTTAAAAATGAGCTTTGCCTCCAGGACAGAGTTCAGTTACTTGGAAATCCCTCTGGGGCTTGCCACACTTTGAGTGGGTCCAGCCCATCTCAAGCGTTATCCCAACCCAGGCCTGTCCGACTCCCTGATCGGAGAAGGTGGGATCTGAGACAGGCTTGATGCTTGGATGAGGTTTCACTGGCCGACATACGGGAGGAAGGTGAGGACCAGCGAGTTCATCCTTCCATTCCTGGTGCCCAGAACAGCACCTAGCCTGGGGGAGGTGCTCAGAAAATATCTGAGGACATCCCAAGTGAGGGAGGAGAATAAGCAGAGACCTGGGGGCAGCAGGGGGTGGGTGTGGGTGTGATTAAGTTGAAGAGTGAGGCAGAAGAAAAGCACAGATTCATACAGAGATGGGGATTCACGTGCGACTCAATGCTATGCCTGGCTTCTACAGCTGTGGGCATGTTTCCTGCTACGCACTGGCTGCTTTCAGAGTGATGTGCCCCTGCGAGGCTCACTGCCTCCTCCCTGTCACCTGCTTCTCTCTCTCCCCTCGTCTGTGAGTGGCCCCAACCTCTTCAGGTCTCTAGACATGTCAGTTTCTGCTTAAAAACCTCCACTGGATTCCCAACACCCTTGGAATAAAAACCCAGACCCCCCCGACCCTGCCCAGCCCCACAATCCCCTGTTCACTCCACGCAGGCTCGCTTGCCCTTGGCTTGTCCTTGCCCACCTGAAACAGGTCCTCTCTAAAAGAAGGACATAGCGGTGGAGGATACAACATGAACTGGTTAGAATCGGCTAGGTCCAAGGGGGCGTAAGATTCAACTTCCAGGGGAACTGGAGCCCCATTACAGGCTCATTGTAACACATGAGCGAAATGACACACCCATCAGCACCAGGACTGTTCCGAGTCTGACCATAAAGGTCAAAAAGTGGGTGGTGGGGCTTCCCTGGTGGCGCGGTGGTTGAGAGTCCGCCTGCCGATGCAGGGGACACGGGTTCGTGCCCCGGTCCGGGAATATCCCACATGCCGCGTAGCGGCTGGGCCCGTGAGCCATGGCTGCTGAGCCTGCATGTCCGGAGCCTGTGCTCCGCAATGGGAGAGGCCACAACTGTGAGAGGCCCGCGTACAGGAAAAAAAAAAAAAAAGTGGGTGTTGGCCCAATTCCTGGAAATCCCCGCCCCTTCCCCAAAATATTAGAGTTATCCCAATCCTCCCACTCATTAGCCTATAAAATTACCCAGCCCATAAAAACTAACTGCCCCATATTTGGGGGTCTCTAGCCTTCTGAAATGGCCCACACTCTGTCTGTGGAGTGTGTTTCTCTCTAAAGAAATCCACTTCTTACTTTGTCTCTCACTGAATTCTTTCTGCATGAGACATAAAGAACCTGAGCTTTATTAAGTCCCGAGACCAGATGCGTGATCTCGATTAAAAGATAGTGGGTTCTGAGTGGGTTCGTGTCCCAGCCCACGGGTTCAAGTCCCACCTGAGTTCCATGGTTGCACACCCACTAAGCTGGTCCCCCTTGGCCTCCCCCCTTGAAGCGCTGGCCACCACGACACACAGTTTATTTTCTCCACAGCAGCACTGCTCTCTGAAGTGGGCTTGTTTATTCATCCCTTTACTTTTATTGTCTGTAAACCCCTCCCAAATCTGTGAGTACAGGAATCTGACTGTCTTTTTTGGCTCTCCCTCCCCGGAGCCTGGAACGGGGCCTGACACCTAGTAGGAGCTCAAGAAACATGTGGAAGCAATGAAGGAATCCAGGGAATCAAAGCTCAGCCACAGCTGTGCGTTGGCTGCCCCTCTCCCAACCCAAGCCCTTTATCAGGGAACCACCTCTGATCAAATTAGAAAATGGTTTCCCTTGGGCCCAGGTGCACTCGGCTGAAATGGGTGAGACCATGGGTGCCTTAAAGGAGTGACCCCATTTTGTCCACGCTCTAGTTTGCACTCAGGCTGCTTTGTGGAACCACCCAAGCCACAAGGCGACCTGTGTTCTCCCTGGTGGGGCCAGTGCTCAGGAGACCTTGTAGCCAAGAGATACCATTCTCTCAAATATTTACCAGGCCCTGCCCTCGGAACTGGGTGGCAAGAAACCTCCACTGAGGGAGAACTCTAATGCACCGACACGGGTGATCCCTGAGGCTGCACCCAGGTCACGGGCACAGGTGTGCTGGTTGACTGGTGATGTCTGCAGGGGGAGGGCAGAAGCTCTGGGGCCTGAATGCACAAGGGCCTCACCTGACGTGATGGCGGTCTCCCTCCTTAAGTTCTCAGCCTCGTGCTTCAGGGAGGTGATTTCTAAGTTTCTCTCAGACAGGGTCTGGCACAGCACCTGGTTGTAGCCTTGCTGTAGGGCACTGATCTGTGGAAGGAGGCAACACACAGTCAGAGGGGGCCAGCCAGGCCTGCAGGACACGCCGGTACTTCTCCAACGTTGGGCAAAGAGTCGGGTTGATCTTGGATCGGGGTGTTGGGGAAACCAAGGTTTTCCGTTGTCACTAGTGGAAGGGGCAGGAGGGGGCCTGTTCCTTCAGTGACCACCATGTCATCGGTCCTCGAGACACGGACCTTATCTTTGTGGCCACCCAGGGGCTCGGGTGCTGCTGTCTTCCTATGACCTGTGGGTTTTCAGCCATAAATAGACCAGCTGTTGGTTCCAGATCATCCAGCACTGACTGGATGCACAGCAAAGTTCAAAAGCCAGGAGCAGGTTATGAAATGAATTCCCTCTAATGAGAATAGAGGGTAGTTTATACCTCACAGAACACTCCAGAGTTTACAAAGCCCGTTCACACATGCTACACTGATACTCGTCACAGCGTTGCTGAAGGCTGACGTTCCCATTAATGTGCCCATTTTGCAAGGGAGCCAGGTTGAGACTCAGAGAGGCGAGGCCCCCTGCTTGGGATCACGCGGCTGGTCAGACGTGGAGTCTGATTCAAACCCAGTCTTTAGTTGCCTGGTTCCTCCTTCCCAGGTGGCTCTAGGAATGAGCGTGAGAAGTTGGAGGCTGTAAAGCAAGGCATGGACTCGGGAGCCGGACTGTGGCCTTCAAGTCCTGTCTCTGCCAGTTAACGGGCTTTGGGAACACAAGCAGGACACCATATTCTGTTTCCTTTTGTTCAGTCTGCACGCGGGGTGATGGTAGTCCCAACCTGATAGGATTGTGAGAAGTATTTTAATAAGTTAACATGTGTACAAGTGCTCAGATCATGCCTGGCACACGGCACAGGGGGATGAGCTGTGACTGTCCTCTCCTCTACCTACCACGGGGTGTTTTTTTTGTTTTCTTTTCTTTTTTTTTTTTTTTTTTTTGCGGCACGCGGGCCTCTCACTGTTGTGGCCTCTCCCTTTGTGGAGCACAGGCTCCGGACGCGCAGGCTCAGCAGCCATGGCTCACGGGCCCAGCCGCTCCATGGCATGGGGGATCTTCCCGGACCGGGGCACGAACCCATGTCCCCTGCATCGGCAGGCGGACTCTCAACCACTGCGCCACCAGGTAAGCCCTCACGGGGTGTTTTAGCTTCAGCTTCCCTCGTGCGTCTCTGGGGAAGATAGTTGGTAATCTTTTTTTTTTTTTTTTTTTTTCTTTTTGCGGTATGCGGGCCTCTCACTGCCGTGGACTCTCCCGTTGCGGAGCACAGGCTCCGGACGCGCAGGCCCAGCGGCCATGGCTCACGGGCCCAGCTGCTCCGCGGCATATGGGATCCTCCCAGACCGGGGCACGAACCCGTATCCCCTGCATCGGCAGGCGGACTCTCAACCACTGCGCCACCAGGGAGGCCCCGATAGTTGGTAATCTTTATGTGTGCATTTGTAAGCCTTGCCAGGCTCACTTAAACGCCAGTGTGGTTGTTATTAAGAGGAAATACAAGGGCTTCCTTGGTGGTGCAGTGGTTGAGAGTCTGCCTGCCAATGCAGGGGACACGTGTTCATGTCCCGGTCCGGGAAGATCCCACATGCTGCGGAGCGGCTGGGCCCGTAGCCATGGCCCCTGAGCCTGCGCGTCCGAAGCCTGTGCTCCGCACTGGGAGAGACCACAACAGTGAGAGGCATGCGTACCACAAAAAGAAAAAAAAAAAAAAAAAGAGGAAATACAGGAATCGTGGGTGGGAGCACCACAGGCCGGCTCTATCTATGGCTGCTGTGAGCACCCTCTAAATCCATGGATCAGAGCCCCCTCAAGGGCCGGTCCCTCTCCAGGGGTCTAGGTCTACACGTGGGGTGCGGAAGGCTCTCCATCAAATGCAACGTTGGTAAGGGCCCGAAAGTAGCTGCCAGGCCTCGGCCTCCACAGAGCAGGTACCCGAGAGGCCGGGAAAGAGAGCTGGGCCCAGAACCCCCTCCCTCTCGGTCTGATGTGGCCAGACTGCTTGTTCTGAGTGGCCAGGACTTTCCCACTTCAAGGTGCACTGTGGGCCTTTGCCCTGTGATTTTTCAGATGTCAGGCCTCAGTACTCCCACAGGGACCCGTTTACTGGGGCATAAATGCCACGCAATCCGTAGACAGGACAAGAGCTAGCTTGTTTTGCTTTTTTTTTTTTTTTGCTGTACGCGGGCCTCTCACTGTTGTGGCCTCTCCCGTTGTGGGGCACAGGCTCCGGACGCACAGGCTCAGCGGCCATGGCCCACGGGCCCAGCCGCTCTGCGGCATGTGGGATCTTCCCGAACCGGGGCACGAACCTGCGTCCCCTGCATCGGCAAGCGGACTCTCAACCACTGCACCACAAGGGAAGCCCCACTAGCTTATTCTGATAGATCAAAATGGAAGTGACAAGGAGAAGGGTGCAATTTCTTTTCTTTTTTTAAAAATAAATTTATTTATTTTTGGTTGCGTTGGGTCTTTGTTGCGGTGCACAGGCTTATTGCAGCGCCTTCTCTTGTTGCAGAGCATGGGCTCTAAGCACACGGGCTTCAGTAGTTGTGGCACGAGGGACTCAGTAGTTGTGGCGCACGGGCTTAGATGCTCCGCGGCATGTGGGATCTTCCCGGACCAGGGCTCGAGCCCGTGTCCCCTGCACTGGCAGGCGGATTCCTAACCACTGTGCCACCAGGGAAGTCCTGGGTGCAATTTCTTTGTTCTCCTAAGGTAAGGTTGCCAGATTTAGGGGAGGAAAAAAGGATGTTCACTTAAAATAGGATTTCAGATAATGAATAATATTTTAGTGCAAATGTGTCCCATGCAATATTTGGGACACACACTAAATCGAAATTCTAAAATTCAAATTTAACTGGGTGTCCTTACTTTATCTAGCAACCCCACCCGAAGAGAGTTCCTAAACTTCAGTCATTCATATACCACTTTCACTATTTTTCCCATGTCTCTTGGCTAGCCCCACTATAATTTCTTAGCATTTTTCGTAGAAGCAGCTCCCTTTTTAAACTTAAAAACGTGCATTAAACTAAAAATAACTGTTATAAGAGTAAATAGAGACTCAGTATCTTAAATAAAAATAATCCCTCCAAAAGAAGAAATACAGGAATTTCCCTGTTTACCATCAGACCAGGTTGCGGGCATCACACTAAAAAAAAAAAAAAAAAAAGATTGGGGGGAGGTGGTGGGCATGCCCAGGTAATGGAGTTCGGGCGTGCTGATATGGCCACCAGATGGCGCTCACAGCCTTTGGTCTTGGTTTGTGTCCTTGGAAATCTTGTCATTATTACTCTGGTAGAATTAACAGATACGTCAAGGTCTCACAAGTTTTCTGACTCGTTTCATGCACCATCATGGTTCAGAGTCTAGGACATTTGGGGCAGTTACACTTACTTTTTCCCTGGGGCACCTGAGACATTATTGGGGGGGGTCTATGCTAGAAGTTGCGGGGACACAGGTCACTCTGACCCCCACTCTCCCCAAAGCTATACTTTTGCATGTTTGTGCTTTGGAAACTTTGAGTGAAAAAATTCTTTCACATCTTACTTTTCTCTGTTGGGGGGAAATACAACTTTTCCATAAAAGGTCCTTGGAACACTGAAAGTGTTTGTAAGCTCTTCTCAGCTTAATGCTTTTATTTGCATGATACCAGAGATAGAACACACAGAGACAAACTTCCAGAAGGGAAAACATACGTTCCCCTCTAAGACTCCAGTGGTTTTGACAGATTGAAAATATTTCAATCTGAGTGTCAGAGTTTTAGGATTTCGGATTGCTGGAAAACTCCAAAGAGTCTTCAAACCTCTTTGATACTTTTACTATCAAAGTAAATATCCATATTGTTTGTAATGGCATAAATTCCAAGATGTTTAATGTCTGTTAAGCTGTGTAATAAAATGGGCACTGAATCATAAGAAAGTTAAGAGTGCTAGGAGGAGTGATTGTTTCAGGATGATAATTTGGCTTCTAATTAGCACAGGCGTATAAGAGCACATGGAGGTAAGAATTTTCTAGTGATATTGTAGCGGATCGAAGATCTCTGAGAGCAAATCATTATGCACACACCTTCGGGGACCAGGGAAAACACATAAAGTAATCAGAACCATAAATCAACCTGCCATGTGGCTTACACTTCTGGTGGAATGCTCTGCAGGCAGTAGAATACTTAAGAAACTAAAATGTCAGTGGATGAAACTCGATTTGAGTTCAAACCAATGGAGCCTCTGGTTCATATATGCCTTGCTATAAAATATTCTTCTTCAGTTATAAGTGAAGCTCCAGGGGTAGGGGCGGCAACAGCATGATGCATCAGTGTAATTATTTCTAGATAATTTCTTTGTAAAAAAACATTTTTTCCCCCAGATATCGGCAGCCACTTTAAATAAAACTCAAATTGGGACCGGCTGATATTCAAAGATATGTGGAAATTATATAATATTCTATGTCAAATATATTTCAATTATTTAAAAAAAGGTATGTGGGGAATTCCCTGGCAGTCCAGTGGTTAGGACTCTGTGCTTCCACTGCTGGAGGCCTGGGTTTGATCCCTGGTCAGGGAACTAAGATCCTGCAAGGTGCGTGGTACGGCCAAAAATAAAAAAAAAGGTATGTGGGAATAATTCAGCCTCGTACATGTACCTGAAAAAGACATGTCATTTTCTCAGGAAAGCTCTGAAATGGGAGAATAACTGAAAGGAATATTTCAGCAAAATTGGGTTCAGTTCAAGAAAAAGATGCTCATTAATGTGTCAGCTACATGTCAAGGTAGCTGTTTGCACTAATAATTCCTACAGGACCTGTTACTTTCATTGTTTTTTCAAAACCAGGTTTGAAGGAGAGTCATTAGTTCATTTAAATATTAGAGCATGTATTTGTTGACTTGTTTATTCTGTCTCCCTCACTAGAGCATAACAGGGGGAAGGATCATGTCTGTCTTGTTCTCTGCTGAATTCTCAGAGCCTGGAAGAGGGCATGGCACAGGATAGGCCCCCCAAAATATTTCTTTGGATTAATGGACGGATGGATGGATGGATGAATAAAGAACAAACAAACAGCCACAGTCCTAACAGAGTTCTAGAAGGTTACTGCGCCCAACCTTTGCCTTCATGGAGCTTACAGTTTCCTGCTAGAATCTCCTAGGTTCAGCATACACAATCTGTGTCCTTTCTAGAGCACCATTTCTAGGACTGAAACTGTGTACCTAGAATCGGTTACAGAAGGGAAAGACAGTAAACAGAGCACAAGAGAACAAAGGCCCCCAAGCACTGACTACGGTTTTTTTTTCTCTCTCTCTCTTTTTTTAAAATGTTTATTTATTTATTTATACTTTTCTTATTAGTCACCCATTTTATACACATCAGTGTATACATGTAAATCCCAATCTCTCAATTCATCATACCACCATCCCCACCCCCTGCCGTTTTCCCCCCTTGGTGTCCATACGTTTGTTCTCTACATGTGTGTCTCCATTTCTGTTCTGCAAACTGGTTCATCTTTACCATTTTTCTAGGTTCCAAATATATGTGTTAATATATGATATTTGTTCTTCTCTTTCTGACTTACTTCACTCTGTATGGCAGTCTCTAGATGCATCCACGTCTCTACAAATAACCCAATTTTGTTCCTTTTTATGGCTGAGTAATATTCCATTGTACATATGTACCATTTCCTCTTTAACCATTCGTCTGTTGATGGGCATTTAGGTTGCTTCCATGATCTGGCTATTGTAAATAGTACTGCAATGAACATTGGGGTGCATGTGGCTTTTTGAATTATGGTTTTCACTGGGTATATGCCCAGTAGTGGGATTGCTGGGTCCTATGGTAATTCTATTTTTAGTTTTTTAAGGAACCTCCATACTGTTCTCCATAGTGGCTGTATCAATTTACATTCCCACCAACAGTGCAAGACGGTCCCCTTTTCTCCACACCTTCTCCAGCATTTGTTGTTTGTAGATTTTCTGATGATGCCCATTCTAACTGGTGTGAGGTGATACCTCATTGTAGTTTTGATTTGCATTTCTCTAATAATTAATGATGTTGAGCAGCTTTTCATGTGCTTCTTGGCCAGCGGTATATCTTCTTTGGAGAAATGTCTATTTAGGTTTTCTGCCCATTTTTGGATTGGGTTGTTTGTTTTTTTAATATTGAGCTGCATGAGCTCTTTATATATTTTGGAAATTAATCATTTGTCAGTTGCTTCCTTTGCAAATATTTTCTCCCATTCTGAGGGTTGTCTTTTCATCTTGTTTATGGTTTCCTTTGCTGTGCAAAAGCTTTGAAGTTTCATTAGGTCCCATTTGTTTATTTTGGTATTTATTTCCATTACTCTAGGAAGTGGATCAAAAAATATCTTGCTGTGATTTATGTCGAAGAGTGTTCTTCCTATGTTTTCCTCTAAGAATTTTATAGTGTCTGGTCTTACATTTAGGTCTCTAATCCATTTTGAGTTTATTTTTGTGTATGGCATTAGGGAGTGTTCTAATTTCATTCTTTTACATGTAGCTGTCCAGTTTTCCCAGCACCACTTATTGAAGAGACTGTCTTTTCTCCACTGTATATCCTTGCCTCCTTTGTCATAGATTAGTTGACCATAGGTGCGTGGGTTTATCTCTGGGCTTTCTATCCAGTTCCATTGACCTATATTTCTGTTTTTGTGCCAGTACCATATTGTCTTGATTACTGTGGCTTTGTAGTATAGGCTGAATTTAGGGAGTCTGATTCCTCCATCTCCGTTTTTTCCCCTCAAGACTGATTTGGCTATTCGGGGTCTTTTGTGTCTCCACACAAATTTTAAGCTTTTTTGTTCCAGTTCTGTAAAAAATGCCATTGGTAATTTGATAGGGATTGCATTGAATCTGTAGATTGCTTTGGGTAGTATAGCCATTTTCATAATATTGATTCTTCCAATCCAAGAACGTGGTATATCTCTCCATCTGTTGCTATCATCTTTAATTTCTTTCATCAGTGTCTTACAGTTTTCTGCATACAGGTCTTTGTCTTCCTAGGTAGGTTTATTCCTAGCTATTGTATTTTTTGGTTGCAGTGGTACATGGGAGTGTTTCCTTAATTTCTCTTTCAGATTTTTCATCATTAGTGTATAGGAATGCAAGAGATTTCTGTGCATTCATTTTGTGTCCTGCAACTTGACCAAGTTCATTGATTAGCTCTAGTAGATTTCTGGTGGCATCTTTAGGATTCTCTCTGTAGAGTATCCTGTCATCTGCAAACAGTGACAGTTTTACTTCTTCTTTTTCAATTTGGATTCCTTTTATTGCTTTTTCTTCACTGATTGCTGTGGCTAGGACTTCCAAAACTATGTTGAAGAATAGTAGTGAGAGTGGACATCCTTGTCTTGTTCCTGATCTTAGAGGAAATGCTTTCAGTTTTTCACCATTGAGAATGATGTTTGCTGTGGCTTTGTCATATATGGCCTTTAGAATGTTGAAGTAGGCCCTCTATGCCCACTTTCTGGAGAGTTTTTATCATAAATCAGTGTTGAATTTTGTCAAAAGTGTTTTCTGCATCCATTGAGATGATCATATGGTTTTTCTTTTTCAATTTGTTAATATCGTGTATCACATTGATTGATTTGCATATATTGAAGAATCCTTGCCTCTCTGGGATAAATCCCACTTGATCATGGTGTATGATCCTTTTCATGTGTTGTTGGATTCTGTTTGCTAGTATTTTGTTGAGGATTTTTGCATCTATATTCATCAGTGATATTGGTCTGTAATTTTCTTTTTTTGTAGTATCTTTGTCTGGTTTTGGTATCAGGGTGATGGTGGCCTCAGAGAATGAGTTTGGGAGTGTTCCTTCCTCTGCAATTTTTTGGAAGAGTTTGAGAAGGATGGGTGTTAGCTCGTCTCTAAATGTTTGATAGAATTCACCTGTGAAGCCTTCTGGTCCTGGACTTCTGTTTGTTGGAAGATTTTTAATCACACTTTCAATTCCATTACTTGTGATTGGTCTGTTCATATTTTCTATTTCTTCCTGGCTCAGTCTTGAAAGGTTATAACTTTCTAAGAATTTGTTCATGTCTTCTAGGTTGTCCATTTTATTGGCATAGAGTTGCTTGTAGTTGTCTCTTAGGATGCTTTGTATTTCTGCGGTGTCTGTTGTAACTTCTTTTTCCTTTCTAATTTTATTGATTTGAGTCCTCTCCCTCTTTTTCTTGATGAGTCTGGATAATGGTTTATCAATTTTGTTTAACTTCTCAAAGAACCAGCTTTTAGTTTTATTGATCTTTGCTATTGTTTTCTTTGTTTCTATTTCATTTATTTCTGCTCTGATCTTTATGATTTCTTTCCTTCTGCTCACTTTGGGTTTTGTTTGTTCTTCTTTCTCTAGTTCCTTTAGGTGTAACGTTAGATTGTTTATTTGAGATTTTTCTTGTTTCTTGAGGTGGGCTTGTATAGCTATAAACTTCCCTCTAAAACTATGGGATGCTTTTGCTGCATCCCATAGGTTTTGGATCGTCGTGTTTTCATTGTCATTTGTCTCAAGGTATTTTTTGATTTCCTCTTTGATTTCTTCAGTGATCTCTTGGTTATTTAGTAACGTACTGTTTAGCCTCCGTGTGTTTGTGTTTTTTACAGGTTTTTCCCTGTAATTCATTTCTAATCTCATAGCGTTGTGGTCAGAAAAGATGCTTGATATGATTTTAATTTTCTTAAATTTCCTGAGGCTTGATTTTTGACCCAAGACGTGATCTATCCTGGAAAATGTTCCATGCGCACTTGAGAAGAAAGTGCAATCCGCTGTTTTTGGACGGAATGTCCTACAAATATCAATTAAATCTATCTGGTCTATTGTGTCATTTAAAGCTTGTGTTTCCTTATTAATTTTCTCTTTGGATGATCTGTCCATTGGTGTAAGTGAGGTGTTCAAGTCCCCCACTATTATTGTGTTACTGTTGATTTCCTCTTTTAGAGCTGTTAGCAGTTGCCTTATGTATTGAGGTGCTCCTATGCTGGGTGCATATATATTTATAATTGTTATATCTTCTTCTTGGATTGATCCCTTGATCATTACGTAGTGTCCTTCCTTGTCTCTTGTAACATTCTTTATTTTAAAGTCTAATTTATCTGATATGAGTATTGCTACTCCAGCTTTCCTTTGATTTCCATTTGCATGGAATATCTTTTTCCATCCCCTCACTTTCAGTCTGTATGTGTCCCTAGGTCTGAAGTGGGTCTCCTGTAGACAGCATATAGATGGTTCTTGTTTTTGTATCCTTTCAGCAACCCTGTGTCTTTTGGTTGGAGCATTTAATCCATTCGCGTTTAAGGTAATTATCGATATGTATGTTCCTATGACCATTTTCTTAATTGTTTTGGGTTTGTTTTTGTAGGTCCTTTTCTTCTCTTGTGTTTCCCACTTACAGAAGTTCCTTTAACATTTGTTGTAGAGCTGGTTTGGTGGTGCTCAATTCTCTTAGCTTTTGCTTGTCTGTCAAGCTTTTGATTTCTCCATCGAATCTGAATGAGATCCTTGCTGGGTAGAGTAATCTTGGTTGTAGGTTCTTCCCTTTCATCACTTTAAGTATATCATGCCACTCCCTTCTGGCTTGTAGACTTTCTGCTGAGAAATCAGCTGGTAACCTTCTGGGAGTTCCCTTGTATGTTATTTGTCATTTTTCCCTTGCTGCTGTCAATAATTTTTCTTTAATTTTTGCCAAGTTGATTACTATGTGTCTCGGTGTGTTTCTCCTTGGGTTTCTCCTGTATGGGACTCTCTGTGCTTCCTGGACTTGGGTGGCTATTTCCTTTCCGATGTTAGGGAAGTTTTTGACTATAATCTCTTCAATATCTTCTCGGGTCCTGTCTTTCTCTCTTCTCCTTCTGGGACCCGTATAATGTGAATGTTGTTGTGTTTAATGTTGTCCCCGAGGTCTCTTAAGCTGTCTTCATTTCTTTTCATTCTTTTATCTTTATTCTGTTCCGCAGCAGTGAATTCCACCATTCTGTATTCCAGGTCACTTATCCGTTCTTTTGCCCCAGTTATTCTATTGATTCCTTCTAGTGTATTTTTTTTTCAGTTATTGTATTCTTCATCTCTGTTTGTTTGTTCTTGAATTCTTCTAGATCTTTGTTAAACATTTCTTGCATCTTCTGGATCTTTGCCTCCATTCTTTTTCTGAGGTCCAGGATCATCTTCACTATCATTATTCTGAATTCTTTTTCTGGAAGATTGCCTCTCTCCATTTCATTTAGTTGTTTTTCTGGGGTTTTATCTTGTTCCTTCATCTGTTACATAGTCCTCTGCCTTTTCATCTTCGCTGTCTTTCTGTGGATATGGTTTTTGTTCCACAGGCTGCAGGATTGTAGTTCTTCTTGCTGCTGCTGTCTGCCCTCTGGTGGATGAGGCTATCTAAGAGGCTTGTGGAAGTTTCCTGATGGGAGGGACTGGTGCTGGGTAGAGCTGGCTCTTGCAATGGTGGGCAGAGCTCAGTAAAACTTTAATCTGCTTGTCTGCTGATGGGTGGGTTGGTTTCCCTCCCTGTTAGTTATTTGGCCTGAGGTGACCCAACACTGGAGTCTATCCGGGCTCTTTGGTGGGGTTAATGGCATACTCTGGGAGGGCTCATGCCAAGGAATACTTCCCAGAACTTCTGCTGCCAGTGTCCTTGTCCCTTGGTGAGCCACAGCTGCCCCCCGCCTCTGCAGGAGACCCTCCAACACTAGCAGGTAGGTCTGGTTCAGTCTCCTATGGGGGTCACTGCTCCTTCCCCTGGGTCCCAATGCACACACTACTTTGTGTGTGCCCTCCAAGAGTGGAATCTCTCTTTCCCCCAGTCCTGCCGAAGTCCTGCAATCAAATCCCACTAGGCTTCAAAGTCTGATTCTCTAGGAATTCCTCCTCCCATTGCCAGACCTCCAGGTTGGGAAGCCCGATGTTGAGCTCAGAACCTTCACTCCAGTGGGTGGACTTCTGTGGTATAAGTGTTCTCCAGTTTGTGAGTCACCCACCCAGCAGTTATGGGATTTGATTTTATTGGGATTGCGCCCCTCCTACTGTCTCTTTGCGCCTTCTCCTTTGTCTTTGCATGTGGGGTATCTTTTTGGTGAGCTCCAGTGTCTTCCTGTTGATGATTGTTCAGCAGTTAGTTGTGATTCCAGTGTTCTCGAAAGAGGGAGTGAGAACATGTCCTTCTACTCCGCCATGTTGAACCAAATCTGACTACGGTTTTAAGCAGAATTATGCACTGAGGCCAAAATTCATCAATGACCAATTGCTTTTTTATCAACTTTGTTGAGATATAATTTATGAACAAGATCAGTGGCCAATTTTAAAGTAGTTCTTTAAAACTTAAAATTTTTTTTTTTTGGATTTAGTTTCAGGAGGAAGGAAGTTGACTGGTAAATCCAAACATTCTGGGTGGAGAATTTTTGGTGAAATTCCCTATAAATGAACCAGCAGCTGCCTTCAGGGTTTGATAAAGGCCTCAGTGTTTGGAACACTGTGGGGTTCCTTCTCCCCATCTCCAGCTCTTTCTGGCTGGGTCCGGGTGGGTGTGAGAAGTGGTCACTGAAGCGACAGGAGTTGGGTGGAAATGCAAAGTGGGTGTGAAAGCATGAGGTGTACAAGGTGGCAGAGCTGAGCCCAAATCACATCACTGTCTCTCACTTGCTGTGCAAGCTGTAACAAGCTCCTGGGCATCTCTGAGCGTGCCTCAGTCTCCTCATCTGTAGAATGGCATCTGCCAGAAGACTGAAGTTTAAATAGCTAATGAGGGGACTTCCCTCATGGTGCAGTGTTTAAGAATCCCCCTGCCAATGCAGGGGACAGGAGTTCGAGCCCTGGTCCAGGAAGATCCCACATGCTGTGGAGAAACTATGCCCGTGGGCCACAACTACTGAGCCTGCACTCTAGAGTCCATGAGCCACAGCTACTGAAGCCCTCATGCTGCAACTACTGAAGCCCACGTGCCTAGAGCCCATGGTCTGCAGCAAGAGAAGCCACTGAAATGAGAAGCCCACGCACCGCAGTGAAGAGTAGCCCCTGCTCACTGCAACTAGAGAAAGCCCGTGCACAGCAACGAAGACCCAATGCAGCCATAAATAAATACATTAAATAAGTAAATAAATAAATAAATAAGCTAATGCACCCAAAGCACCTGCACCGGGGCCTGAACATGGTAGGCACTTAATCAAATCTAATATTGTTCTTACAAGGCTAGAAACTTGCCAACCCTCCACTCCCTGGATCTGCACTCTTCACCATGCTGTGCTCACTGCCCATTTCTAACTACCCGGGTGGCTCGCCCCAGGCTCTACCTGAGAGCTGTCACCCTGTGTTGTGACCCCAAGGCCCCGACCCACTTGTCTCTGAGCCCTACCTGGTTTTTCAAGCTCTGGATCTCTCTCTGTTGGGCATCGTCCTCTTCATGCAGAACCTGAAACTTGGGCGGGATCACCCTCTCCTTCTGCCTGGAGGTGGCTGTTTCCAACAGCTTCTGCCTCAGGTTGGCCACTTGGTTCTGCAGGCTTGCTATCACGGTGTCTTTGTATTTAGATTCAAGTTCAAAATCGGAGAGACGGCTGACTTCTTTTCCCAGCAGCAGAATTATTTCATCCTGGGTGGAGGACAGATGGGAAATTTACTAGGTGTGGGTCTGGATGTAAGGCTGAGCCCATTTAAAGAAAGACAGGAAAAATATGGTATCATTCTTTGGGAAGGTGAGGGCAGGCAGGGAGGGAAAAAGCAGACTTTCAAGGCTATCTCTGTCACTTGGAAAATCTCATAGAGACAAGAATTGGGTTAAAATGATGTACTTGTATATAGACTCCTGTAATGGATGTCTGTACCTCACAGGTACGGAAACTTTCCTTTCCCCGAGAATTAGACTTTCATATTAAGAACAACCATCCCACTTGGGAACATTTGTTGCTAGAAAGTTTACTTAGAATGATTTCATTTATAATATACAGCCTAGCACACTGGGGACCTAGGAAAGGTACTTAGGAAAACAACATTCTGTTTGACCACTTTCTGCCTATAATGAGGGTTATTTGTTTTAACTTAAAACATTCTGAACTATTTGTTTTCCCTTTCCTCTCTTCTAATATTTCCTGCCTCTTTTGGCTATTCATGTATGAATTTTTTCCAGGTAACTCAATCTGGAAAGTAAATGAGACAGGAATAGTGATTTATTTGCATGGGCTCATGTAAACTTTCGGCTGGAAAAACAAAATTGCTGGTAGACTTTACCCACAGGTATAATTAACCCTGTCCTCCATCTCTCCAGTGAAAAAGCTCTGCAGCCAAAGAATTGGTTAGGTTTTCCAAAAAAGGAAAAAAAAATTCCCCCAAACTTCTCACCAGACGTTATCAATAAAATGTCAGAAAAACTGAAGAAGAAGAAGAAGAAGAAAAAATTCCCCAGAGGCCTTTTCCAAAGCAGTCACAGGAGGAGGTAAACGGGCAATTTCTGGGCCAGCTCATTCCCAGGAGAGCCGTCCAGTCAGCCTCACGACCTGCTAGCTCCGTGACCGGGGGAAGGACAGGGTCTCGCTCATGAGAAAGCCTGTCTGACATTGCCAGCTGCTGCCAGGGGCCTTCCTTTGGGTCCTTGTGAAAGTTGGTGGCAAAACTTCAAGAGAGAGCATCAGACATATTCCCTACTCCTGGGCAGTTTCCCCTGTTTCACCCTGTTATGATCAGCCAGGTGCTTATTCATTTTTCATGCAACAAACATTCATAGGGCAGCAACTAAGTGCCAGGCCCCGTGCCAGTGCTGGAATATAAGAAGTTTGCAGAGGGCAGTGGACAGCTGTGGGTTCTGCTTTCCTGCTGAGGGTCCCTTTGCCCTTCTGGAGGGAGCGTTCCTCCTTCCATGGGGTCTGGGTAGGATTGTCAGTCATGTGCCCTGCTCCTTCCTGTCCCACCTCCCCATGTGCATGTGGCCCAAGCTGGTCAATCAGAGATTTCACACATCGATTACAGAGGGAGAGGATCTTGCCTTCTTTTGGATCATAAACTTTAAATATGTAGGCTTGTTTGCCTGAGTTTGTCTTTTCTGACGCACAAAGCCAGCCTTATGTAGAAAGCCAGACTCTGAGGGAAACAGAGGGGAGAGGTTGGTAGTGGGGAGGTGTTCTGATGACATTATTCAAGCTCCTGGATCTAGCCATACCTGAAGCTAGTGGCCCTTTAAATTTTCCAATAAGTTGAGCTAATCGATGCTCCCCCTCAAGCTAATTTGTTTATTGTCACTTGAAGGAGTCCTGGCAAGTCAGGGTATAAACGACTTATAAAGAGAAAGAATTCTTTCTATTATAAATAGAAAAAATGATAAATGGCTTATAAACATTTTCTATAAATAGAAAAAATTATAGTGGTTGCACTATATTTCCGAGTTAAAATTGAGGCAGGTTGAAAGATGGCAACAAATACTTTGCAGTTTTGCCATCCAGTCTATTTCCCCACCCTCTAGTCTGGGCTGGCCCCGTGACTTGCTTTAACCAATGGAATGGAGTGGAAGTGATGCTGCATGATCTCCAGGCAAGTTCTTACAGGCTGTGCAGCTTCTGCTCTGGCCCCCTGGGAACCCCGAGACCACCGTGCTGTGATGAAAAACCACATGCACAAAGGGGCGCACCAGTCCAGGCGTCCTGGCTGAGGCCCTAGATGTGGGAAGGAGGCCAATGGAGACCGACCACCAAACTGGCCAAGCCAGCGGCTGACTGAGGCCGCATGAGTGAGGCCAGGGGACGCGAGCAAAGGAACCTTCCAGGTCAACCCATAGATTCGGGGAATAATGAATTGCTGTTTGAAGCCGCTAAGTTTTGGGATGGCTTGTTACACAGTGATAAATACAGAATCTGAGTGTGGCTTCTCGCCTTTCTGCAACATTTTTCAGAGTCTGGTCCCAGGATGCCTGGGTTGGAACCCCCTGCCTCCTGAAGGTTTGGATTTCCATGTCTGACAAGAACCCCAGGTAGGTCTGCTCCTCACAAACTCTGAGAATTGCTGCAGGAGCAGGCCCTGGCCCTGAAGGAAAGCGAGATATTATAGACTGCTTCTTTTAGAGTAACTTTCGAGTCGTGTCTAAGTGGGGAGAAATTGACCTGGGCCCTTCCCAGGATGGCTTGAATCCACCTGTTCTGCTCGCATCCCTGCTTTAAACCTCTCTGGTTCTTTAACGAGTCTCTTGGCCCAGGCCTCCCTGACTTCAGGGCTCAATTCCTCCTGCTAGGAACGTGTTTTTGCGTCACTGTTCCATCACTGAAGGTTGACCAAGTGATTACTGTGTGGGAGTTAGAAGTACCCGCTGAGAAGCTAACCAGACCTCGCTTTGAATCCTAACACTGCTCCTTGCATTGGGCAGCCGTGAACACATCACTGAACCTCTCTGAGCTTCAGTTTCCTCATCTGCAAAGTGAGGCTGATAAAATCTATTTTGAAGTTGGTGAAGATTAACGAGCTAATAAATGTCAAGTGCACAGGACATGGCCCAGCACACAGTAGGTGCTCAGTACCTTGTAGTTGTAGATGTTATTTGGGATAAAATGAGCAGTGGCCAAACCTGGCTGAATGTCTTGGGAGGAAGAGGTGGTTTCTTGGAAGTAGGAAAAAGGGACAGTCCTTGAGACACAGAGAACAAGAGGCAGTGGCAATCTCTCCATGGTCCCTCTTGCTGCTGTAGCTCTGTGCTTCCCCGAGACCCCTCACCTTATCATACTGGGCCAGGTCCTGGTCCACAAAAATTTCTCTGTAGGGCTCTGCCCCAGGAATTTCCTCAGCCACTGATTGTTCCGACAGTTCCGCCGCGTTGGTCCACACTAACACACAAGATCAACAGAGAATGCAGAGGAGACTGTGAGTTTCCCCAAAGTCTTAAAAAATATTTTCAGATTAACCTTCACATTCATGAGACTTATGCACTGAAAGCATTACAGGAGGACTGGAAAGGGTAAGAGCTGCCTCATTTCTCTTCCCCAGCATTAACTGCACTGATGCACTGTGGTGTGTCTCTTTCCAGACATTTTTCTATGCTGCATAAGAGCTGAGGACCTTGGGCAAGTCATTTGCTCTCTCTAAGCCTTCGTTTCCACATACATAATTTAGGATCACTGATAGTCTCTGCTATAAAGGGCTATCTGGAGATTAAATAGAATAATTATATAGAGCAGGGGTTGGCAAACTATGGCCCTGCGGCCAAATCTGGCCTTCTGCCTATTTTTGTAAATAAAGTTTTATTGCAACACAGCCACAGTGATTGATTTACATATTATTTATGGCTGCTTCCCAGCTACAAAGGCAGAGCTGACTAGTTGCAGCACAGACCATGTGACCCACAAATCCTAAAGTATTTACTATCTGGCTCTTTACAGGAAAAGTTTGCTGACCCCTCAAGTAGAGCATTTAGCACTAAACATTAGCTATATATTTTTTATTGCAGTCATATCTTTTCAAAAAACAAAAATGCATTTACATGTCAGAGATTCTTATCCAGCTTACTTTTCAGCTAACAATATGAAAAACATCTTCCCATGTCAGTGTTTGAGGCTGTACTGGGTTCTTTTCAAGGGTAGCATTGTGGTCCATTGTCCAAGTGTGCCAAACGTGCTTAACTAGGATCCACTTGATAGACATTTAAGCTTTCCTAATTTTTTTCTTATTTACCCCAATATTACAAGGCCTGTTTATATGACTTTCGGGGAGTATGGCATTGTGTTTGGGGGCCCCACTCTGTATCACATCAGACATCTCGCAATTCACTCACATCAACACTGAATGGTGTAGAAACCATTTTCTTGGTGTAGAAACGTTTGTAAAGATTTCTATAATTCTACTTGTGAAACCACTTGGGCCCAAGCAGCGTATTTTAAATTTCCAAGTGACTATGGTTTCTGGACAGTCACTGCACATTCTTATCTTCCTGTGAAGTGAGAAGCTGAACAAATTGTTTTCAGTAGTGATGAAACTTTAATGAGTATTAACATTAATGATGAATGAAGCACGCACTATCATGTTTGTGGACATTCATCATTTATTCATTTTGCTTCTGCCTTTTTTATTTATGCATTTTAGAATCAAAGATTCCTGCCCCCCAGCCAGGTCTCAAACCTGTTTGTGGACCCCAGAACCTCTAGTGGACATAGCTGATGGCCTGTGGTGCCCAGAGAATACACAGCCTTGCGTGTTGAATGAGCAGCCCTGGCCACAGTGTTTCCTGGGGCACGAGGAACAGAAGGGCCTGGAACTTCAGCAGCTGCCCATTTTCTCTCCCTCCACCTCCCCAACTAGGTCCATGATTAGAAAACTTTTACTTGAAGCTCACTGCCCCCATCTGACTCTCTTGGATCCTGAGCAGCTAAGTCCTAACTGACTATAGCAGCAGTGCCTGATAGAGAAATAAAGGGAGCTACAGAATGCAATTTTCAATTTTCTAGTAGTCGCATTAAAAAGGTAAAAAGGAGAGATGAATTTTTTAATGATCAATTTGATTTAACCCAATACATTAAAAAAACATCATTTCAACACGTAATCAACAAAAAATATGGAGATATTTTATATTCTTTTCCTTCGAGGCATGAAGCCTTTGAAATCTGGGGTTTATTTTACACTGATTGTGTATCTCAATTTGGAAACTGAATTTTCAGGAGGAAGACTTGATCTGTTTTCAGATTCCTCAAGAAATCGGCTCCCACTGGAGGAAGGTACTGCCTGGCCTGTGTCCCCAGGGAGGGCCACGGGGTCTGACCCTAAATGGGCCCCTGTCCAGTCTCAGCTTAGAGTTCTGGCGTCTGATGCCATCTCTAGGGGTGACTCCGGCTGCCTCTACGACCCTGTCGTGGCTGTCTTGAGGGACGCTTCCCTGCAAGATGATGGCCGGAGGGGGGACTTCATCAAACTTACAGAACAGGCTGATCGATGGGGTCCCTTTATTAGGGAAGGTGTGTTTACCGAAAGTCTTTGTGGGGCTAGAATTTGCTCTGAGACTCGCTTTCCTTACACCCAGGCAGGGAGGTGCGGGAGCAGTTACCCCTCACCTGCCCCAAACTTCTTTACCGGCTACTGTTATTTATCAAAAAGAACCTAAGGGCCATGTATGACCAAACCGGCTTAACTCTAGATGCTGGATCCTTCGGAGGTCCCAGTGGGGAGAAGCCCCAGGGAGAGTCGGGAGGGCTGGGGCGGTGGGACGGTGGATATGGGGACGCAGGCACTTTAAGAATTTTCGGGCATGAGCTGTTGGCCAAAGGGCAGGGAAGTTACTTTAATATTTTAACAACCCCCAGCTGTCCTGGTGCGCTCCAATAATCACCAGTCTGCAGCAGGGGCAGTATGTGTGCACCTTAACTGTGTCTTTCAGACATTGTAAGTTGTAAATAAAAGTTAAATAACAATCATGGTTAGGTAATAACTTAATTTTTAAATTTTAATATTTAAAATTTAAATATTAAAATTATTAAAATATTAAAATTTAAATATTAAAATATTAAATATTTTAATATTTACTGAATGTTCGCTATGCACCTGGCGCTGTGCTCAGCACTTACATGCAGGATACGATTTCATCTTCATAACAACCCAGTGAGATAGGCATTATTATTCCCATCTCCATTTTATACGTGAGAGGTATGAGGCACAGAGACGTCAAGTCATCTGCTCAAGGACACACAGCTGGTAAGTGGTAGAGTCAAGGGATGAACCTAAGTTTGTTGGATTCAGAGCCTATGCTTTTAACCACTATGCAGTCAATGTATTGAAGTGGGAAGATGTTTATGATATATTATTGAATTTTAAAAATCAGGTAGGGGGCCTCCCTGGTGGCGCAGTGGTTGAGAGTCCGCCTGCCGATGCAGGGGATACGGGTTCGTGCCCCGGTCTGGGAGGATCCCATATGCCGCGGAGCGGCTGGGCCCGTGAGCCATGGCCGCTGGGCCTGCGCGTCCGGAGCCTGTGCTCCGCAACGGGAGAGGCCACAACGGTGAGAGGCCCGCATACCGCAAAAAGAAAAAAAAAAAAAAAAAAAAAAAAAAATCAGGTAGGGAATTCTTTGGCAGTCCAGTGGTTAGGATTCTGTGCTTCCACTGCAGGGGGCACAGGTTCCATCCCTGGCTGGGGAACAAAGATCCTGCAAGCTGAGCGGCACGGCCAAAAAAAGAAAAAAAAAGAAGGTTACCTATGTTAGGTTCATATGATCCCATTATTGGGAAAAAAAATATATATATATATGAATCAAGATGCTATTTTAATAAGTCGCTCCACATATTTTCTTTTCTCAGTAATTCTTCCCCACCTCCCATGAGCTCTTGCCATTAAGATTTGGCCTTGGAGCTGACGTTTTATTGCCTTGTGGTACAGGAAGGATGAGTATTAACTAGAACAGGGTGAGTTTCCCCCAGGCAAAATGACGTTTTCATTTTTGACAATGTCTGGAGACATTTTTGAGAACCACAGTTAGGGGGGGTGGTGGTGGTGTTGCTACTGGTATCTCTGGTGGGTAGGAGTCAGGGATGCTGCTAAACACTCTACAGTGGACAGGACAGATCCTTCAACAAGGAGTTATGCGACCCACCTGTCACTGTGCCAAGATTGAGAAACCCTGACCTGATCTGCAGTAAATAAATCCTTGGCTTTGGGTTTTCAAATAGAATTTTTCAAGTCTAAAGCAAGGTGACAGTCTAACAGTAAACCAATTTAATTGGAAGAGCCCAGCTTTGCTAAGAGAGGAAAGAGCTTTCTCGGAACCCTTAAAAAGAGGTGTTTTCTGTCAAGAGACAGCATGGAGGACTGGAGCACAGAGTTTTCTCTGAAGCGTGGAGTAGAGAGGCCCAGACAGAAAGGAACTCCCCATGACACGGGAAGATGAAAGTCCTTTTCTGAGGATGGGGAGAGAGTCAGGGGAATGAGGGCAAACGTTTGGAAACATGAGACCTGGCTGAGAGGCTGAGGAGATAGAGCCCAGGTAGATGTGAGGGACTCTAAGCCATACGACTCTTCCTTCATTTCTCCAGGGGGAATCCAAGTCCTTTAGAGAAGCCCCAAATTCAACATGGCACTGGAGAAACCGGTGATTACAGTGGAAAAATTTAAATGGCGGAGTGAAAAAAAGAAAAGAAACAGCCCATGTGCCATGTGTCCAAAGGACGCATTAAAAAAAAAAACCCAAAAACCCTGTATATATGTTCATAAGACAGAACATGATGCATACAACAAAATGAATGAATCTCAGAAATACTATGCTGAGTGAAAAAAGCCTTCCACAAAGGAACATGTACTACATGGTTCTGTGTACTTGAGATTCTAGAACAGGAATATCTAATCCATGGCGGGAAAAGAATTCAGAAGAGTGGGTGCCTCTGGGGCCTGGGGCTGGGAATTGACTGGGGAGGGACATGAGGGAACTTTCTGGGGTGATGGTAATGTTCTATATCTTGATAGGAATTTGGGTTACATAGTTGTGCACGACTGGCAAAACTCAGTGAGCACATTCAAGATCTACACCTTTCAGTGTGTGGTAGGCAGTCTCCAAGATGGCCCCACTGATTCTTGTCTCTTGGTATTCAGACCCCTGCATCATCCTCTGCAATACTGGATGGACTTTATGTTAGTTAGCTTGGGCTGCCATAACAAAACACCACAGGAGGTCTTAACAAAAGAAATTCATTTTCTCACAGTTCTGGAGGCTGGAAGTCCAAGATCAAGGTGTGGGCAGGGTTAGGCCTCTCTCCTTGGCTTGCAGACGGCCACCTTCCTGCTGTGTCCTCACATGCCCTTTTCTCTGTGCACGTGCATCCCTGGCGTCTCTCTCTCTCTTCTTACAAGGACACCAGCCCTTGGATTAGGGCCCACCCAATCATCTCATTTGAACTTACTCATCTATTTCAATACACTATCTCCAAATATGGTCACATTCTGTGATATTGGGATTGAGGCCTCAGCATATGCATTTTGGGGGAATGCAATTCAGTCCGTAACAAAGCTTCTCTATGTAACCAAGGATATTGCAGAAATGACACAGTTTGATTCCTGAGGTTAGATCATAAAAGACATTGCAGCTTCTTCCTCACTCTCTAGGACCACTTGTCTGGAGGAGCTGGCAGCTTGAGGATACTCAAGCAACGTATGGAGAGGTGCACTTAGTGAAGAACTGAGGCCTCTTACCAAAAGCCATGTGAGTGAACCATTCTAGAGGTGGGTCCTCCAGCCCCAGACAAGCCTCCAGAGGACCACAGCCCCAGCCAACACCATTACTGCAACTTCATGAAAAATCCTGAGCAAGAATCCCCCAGCTAAGCCATTCCCAACTTCCTGACGCAGAGAAACTATGAGATAATAAATGTTTACTGTTGTTTTAGGCCATTACATCCTGCAGTAATTTGTTATGCAACAATAAGTAGCAAATACAGGTTTGGGCACCAGGAGTGGTGGAAAATTTAACAAAAACCCTACAATGTGGAGTGGTTTGGGATGGAACAGTGGCCAGAAGCTGGAGGACTTTGGCCAAGAGTCTTTGAGAAAGCCTGAATAGTCTTAGTAGAAGCCCGATGGCCTTTGAGGAGGCAGTGAGGGAAGGGTTCCAGGAAAGTGAGGAAAATGTTACTGGGGTTAAGGGATCCTTGTCAGGTGGTGGCAGAAGGTTTCCTAACACGTTGCCTGTGGTCATGAGGAAGGTAGAAAATGTTTGTGATGAGGCTGAATGGTCTAGCTAGAGAGAGTCCCAGACAGAGTCTTGGAAGGTGCTGCCTGGTTACTTCTTGCTACTTATAGTGAAATGTGAGGGGGAGAGACAGTTAAAGGAAGGGCTGTTAAACCAGGGCAGTGCTCTGGGCTTGAAAATTCCCTGCCTCTCCCGGTGGCAAATGAAATGTAAGAAACAGGTTCTGGGCAAAGATCAAATCAAGGGCACTCTCAAGAAAACACAGTCCAGAGAAGAAGCTGAGGGTGTGGTTGTAAAATCCTTTGTTAAGAATACAGATCCAGGGCAGTGTCCAGGAGAACCCTTCGGTCAAAGAACTGGGCTTCTAAGAAGCTTCTGTCCTTTGTCAGTCTTTGCAGAAGTCCATGGTGGAAGGGCTTGTGACAAAAAAGTCTGTGGGCGTGGTTTTTGCCTAATAGGATGAACCCCAATAAGAAGCACTGCCAACTCAGACTGACAGAGACCCACAAAAGTCAAAGAAGCGTCTGGACAACCAAGCTTCTACAGGCAGGAAGCAGGCTATAAAACTATGCAGCCACATCCATGGGACACCTTTCATAGGAAAGGGAGGACGACTCAGAAGGCGGAACTCAGGGACCTGGGGGCAGAGCCCAGAGCCCTGGAAAGTCATTTCTGGACAAGAGTTGGACTGAAGCCCAATCAAGGAACTGCCGATATTTTCCCAGCTGGACTTCAGAACTGCTTTGGGCCAGGGACTCCTGTGTGTTTCCTGTTTTTCTTCTTTTGGAACAAGAGGAGTGTATGTAGCAGTTATGCTATGTCTGTCCCACCAATATATGCTGGGTGTGTGAGGGACAGACCCTTTGTTCAGAGGTCTTCAGATTTCTGGAAGTAGTACTTGATGAGCTGAATGTAAGGTACTACACCCATGAGCCCCATCTGTACCTGGACTTGATTTAGACGAGATTCTGGAATTTGAGCCGATGCTGTTACTGGGGTGAGATTTTGGGGGGCCTCGGGAGAGAGGAGGAGGAGTGTGAATCATTGAGGACCCGAGGGCAGGCTGTGGTAGCCGGCCTCCAAGATGACTGCTGATAATCCCCACCTCCTGGTCTTCAGGCCCATGTGTAGTCTTCTCCCACACTGGAGGGTGACGCCCTGTGTAACCAGCAGGATATTGCAGCAATGACAGAGCATGACTTCTGAGGCTTAGTCACAAGAGATGTTGCCACTTCCATCTTGTCCTCCAGGATCACTTGCTCAGGAGGAGCAGCTGCTGTGTCATGGGAATGCTCGAGCCACTCTCTGGGGAGGCCCATGTGGTGAGGAGCCGGGGCCTCCTGCTGACAGCCATGTGAGCACACCATCTTGGAAGTGGATCCTGCGGCCCAGGTCAAGCCTTCAGATGACTGCAGCCTTACGAGGGACCCTGAGCCACAGCCATCCTGCTAAGCTGCTGCCAAATTCCTGACCCACAGAAACCGTATAGATGATAACACATGTTTGATTTTTGCTTTAGGCTGCTACGTTTGGGGAGAATTTGTTATGCAATCATGATAACTAATACACATTGTGTGTTCATTTTACATGAAGGAGACAAAAATGTTGAATTCTAGTTAATGGTATATGTGCTAAAGCATTTAGGGGGAGGACTACAGATGTGTGCTATTTATTTTGAAATGCATCCAAAAAATAAGATGGATTAATGCAGGACAAGAAGGATGGGTAGACAGAAATGTAATAAAGAGTACAGCAAAGTGTTAGCGGTAGAATTAGGAGGAGAGCTGTCTCTGTAAAATTCTTTTTGCTTTGCTGTGTGTTTGAAAGTTTTCACATTAAAATGCTGGGGGGAAATGGCTGAGTAATTTCTTAACTTGGGTCGTAGGTACATGAGCATTCCTTAGATGATGATGATGATTATGTAAACTGCAGAGATACCTTTCATTTGCCCCTTAGTCTGTATATTTCAGAATAATAACTATTATTTGAATGGCTGAGGGAAGTGACTAGGTGAGTGGTCCTGAGTGAGACCAGGGAAGGGTGTGGAGGCATCGAGAGACCTGGGGACTCAGAGGGGTCTGGGGCTGGGACGCAGAAAACAGAGAATGGGACCTTCACACCAGTGGCCACAGAAGAAACCTGCGAATCATGCCAGGGACTAAGTCGAGCCAGCTACTCTGCCAGTAAGGCTGGCAAGGCCGAGAGGATGGTGACAGACAGGAAGTCTCCTCCCCAAATGCCATGAGGCCTTCTCGGGGGGAGGGGGGAGAAGGAAACCCTGATGGCTGTGTGTCCCCAAAGTGACCAGGCTGTGAGTGACAGTCACTGAGATAACCAGCCTTAAATTTGACTGAAAAGCGTTAGATTAGATTAGATTGAATACATAACCTCCAGAGAAGTAATTTTCTCCATAAGCCTCAGTCTCCTCTTACCTGTAAAATGGTAATAAAATATTTAAAAACCTCTTAAGGCAAGAGGGATTTCAGTTACCAATACGTCTGTACATCTGAGTCGAAGTATATAAATTTAGATTCTGATACACATTCATATATATTCATATATACGTACAAAAACACACACACACACACACACACACACACTCACCACAGAGGTACCGATGTGTGCAGATGGGCAGACCACAGTCTTGGAGGAGTTTGTACCAAAAAGTCAACAGGGAGAATTCTGGTGATAAGGGTGACAGCTTATCTTTTACTGTTTTCTAACTTTCTGCTTATCCCAATTTTTTCACATTTGATTATGTTCTACTTCAGAACCAGAGAACATAAGCAAAAGCCAGAGAAAGACAAATATCATACCATATTGCTTATATGTGGAATCTAAAAAAAGGTACAAATGAACTTATCTACAAAACAGAGATAGAGTTACAGATGTAGAAAATAAACTTATGGTTACCGGGAATAAGAGGGGGGAGGGATAAATTGGAAGAGAGGGATTGACATACACAATACTATACATAAAGGAGATAACTAAGGACGACCTACTGGATAGCACAGGGAACTCTCCTCAATACTCTGTAATGGTCTATATGGGAAAAGAATCTAAAAAAGAGTGGATACATGTATATGTTGAACAGATTCAGTGTGCTGCATACCTGAAACTAACACAACACTGTAAATCAACTGCACCTCAATAAAAATTTTTAAAAAAAGGGGAAAGCAGAAACTGAGACCCATCCTCCTAGCAAAAGCCCCTCCCCTAAGCCACCAAGGAAGCGCCCATGAGTACCTTGCCTGATGATGGGAACGCTGTGGGCGGCTCTGTCCACCTCGAAGGAGAACATCTTCTTGCTGGCACTCATGGGCTGCCTGTGGGAGGCTGGTGGGACCATGGGGGGCTCGGGGGACCCCTGCGACCAGCTCCTCTGCACTGGCGCTGTCCAGATGCCCGGGTAGAAGGGGGTCTGTGTTGGTGAGGGTGACTGGTTCAGTTGCTGGGTGGCCCAAGGTGGCTGTGGCCTTGGCCAAGGTGCTGGGCCCCTCACCCATGGGAAGGAGACCTGCAGGGGCAGACAAGAGGGTCAGGGGAGGTTACGAGCAGCTGGGGTGGTCTTCACCTTTCTGTCCCGGCGACATAATTGCTGCCCTAGATTTCGGCGTATAAGTCACTTCTCCCAGGAAGCCCTCCCAGACTCCCCAAATTTGGGATGGTGGTCCCCACCATAGGTCACCTTGCACACTATCGCACCACCATTTATTGGGTGCAGCCTTCGTGCCAGGCACCCAGTCAAGAGATTCACATGCATTACCTCATTTAATACCCCTGATGCTCTGTGACGAGCCCGAGGCTGAGCAAGACCTAGTGACTTTCCCAGGATCACAGATTTGGCAGTGAGCGTCTGAGCTGGTACAACGCCACCTCTGAGCTCTGAGAGGCTGACAGCTTTTTGTCTACCTTGCTCAGCACCGTATCCTCAGCTCCTAGAATAAACCCTTGGCACATACACAGTAGGTCCTTAAATACTGGTTGAAAGAATGAATGAACACATCTCCGAGATTCAAGCCCAGCTCTCCAGGACACACACATCCACACTGTGTGTCTCCCTGGCACTCCCATTCCACCTGTTCCCCGAAGCCGAGAGCTCTGGGGTGGCAGGCACCCCAACTGGCTCGCACCCCAACTGGCTCATTAACCTGTGATCCTCAACATCTGCCACATCTGATTCTTGCCAGACGCTCCATAAATATCTATCAAGGGAACCTCTTTTCATCTGATCCAGCGGAAGATGTCTGTAGCTACTTTCATTAGAGAGCACATCAAAATCCATCTATACCGGGAGAAGCAAATGCTGAGAGGTGCTGACACCTGGCTTTGTCTTGGTTAATGCTGTTGTGGCCATCCCTCCCCGAGCCTAGTGGTTAAACCGTGACATCGTGAATGCTACCATTTATTGTAATTACTCACCGATTTCTCGCGATAGCCCTGAAGGGGAGAAGCTCTCCTTATTCCTAGCTTACAAATGAGGCTTGGAGAGGTTAAGGACTTCACCAAGCTCAGGTGGTGGTGGAGAGGGTGGTGGGACTGGGGTTCTGGAAAGCTCTTTCCCTCTCTGTCTCTCTCTCCCTTCTCTGCCCCGCCCCCAGTCTCTTGGCAGAAAAAAACACACTTTTCAAGGAAGAAGCTAAGTTCAAAGGTTTGCCGCCTGTGGCGGTCACGTTTCTCTTTCTGCAGACTGCAGACATGTAATGAGAAACAGGACAGAATGCTTCCAAAATAGGAGCACTGGCAGACAGAACTTCCTATAGCTCCAGCTGGATTGTATTCAAGAGGAAGGTTCTCCACTCACTCAGGTTCCCAAACCAGTCTTTTAGCTACAGTCTTTCCCAGCCAAGTCAAGAATCCGGTGAATTCCCCTGAAGACTTTTTTGGAGTCAGGGAGAACACTGTTCGGGAAAATCAAACTCCAATTGCCTGGTGACACCTGGCCCAGCATCTATGATGACACTGGCCCCGTTGAAACCTTTTTCAGGAACGGACTTGGCAGTGTTCCAGAACTCTGTTACCGTATATGAAGATCCGAATTTCTCTCCACTGTGGGCACCTCGGTCTCCACCTAAGCTTTCTTCCTTTCTCTCCTTTCAGAAGCTGAGGTGTCCTGCTCCTGCCTTGCACTCACTTCTCCATCCATCCGATCCCTTCCCGTCCTCTCCTCTGGGGCTGTCTTGCCTCAATCATTCCTACAACCTTTCCTCATCGATTTAATAAAGATTTATCGAATGAAAGGGCTGAAGGTGGGAAGGGGGAAATTTGAATATGTTTTACCCCCGCCTGATAGAAAACAAATCGAGAGACCACGGGTAGTGTGGAGGAATTCCCTTTTGTGCTGGGATGCTCAGGTAGATGTGCCTCACTGCCCACTAACTGCCAGGGTGCTAAAGGGAGTGCTCATATCTCATGCCTCAAGTGGTTCACTGCCGTAGTGGACAGGCCGCAACCCACCTGGCTCTTCTGGAAATTCCAGGAATCTCCCTCCCAATCTGTTGGCCCATTGCTGTGGGTGGGGCTAAGCAATCAACCAATCACACTCCCTGGACATACTGATTGGTTCAGTGGTGGGACAAGTGATCCAATCAGAGCCAAGGAGACCCAAGAAGACTTGGCTGGACACCAGGATCTGGAGTGACCTGGTGGGACTTCACAATGCAGCCAGCATGAGGGAGTGGAGCCCAGACATGGAGAGAGGGAAGCTGTTTATTTATTTTTCAGATTGTGGTAAATAACCTGCAACATAAAATTTATCATCTTAGCCATTTTAAAGTAAATAGTTCAGTGGTGTTAAGTATTTTCACATTTCTGTGAGATGGATCTCTAGAACTTTTTTGTTTTGCAAAACGTAAACTCTATTAACGATTAGACAACAACTCCCCCTTCCCTCCGCAACCCAGCCCGTGGTGACCAACATTCTGTCTCTATGAATTGGACTACTCTAAGTACCAAGTACCTCAAATAAGTGAAATCACATGGTACTTGTCTTTTTGTGACTGGCGTATTTCACTTAGCATAATGTCCTCAAGGTTCATCCATGTCAGAATTTCCTTCATTTTTAAGGCTAAACAATATTCCATCATACAGTTTAGAGTGTATTTTGTTTATCCATTAAGCGTCACGGACATTTGGATGGTTTCTACCTCTTGGCTATTGTAACTATGCTGCTGTGAACATGGTGGGGAAAATAAGGAAGCTGGTTTTGAGCCTTGGCTCGGGTGCTACCCTGAAGTGCTCCATCCCTGAGGCCGGCTAGAGCTGGTTTCTGTCGCTTGCAGCACACAGAGCCCGAACGATAGGGCCCCTATGGGGAAGGAGCCAAAGATGTGTAAATGCAGCAGACTCCAAGCTCTTCGGGTTTAAAAATTAAAAAATAAAGTGTTTTTTTTTTCTCTGAAGAGTGTTGGTTGAGGGTAGCTTTAGTTGGATGGTTAAAGTGGGTTTTCTCTAGTTTACCAGCTTGCTCTATCACAGGGACGGTCAAGGTTTTCTCAGAAATTGCTGATGGTAACTACAATGAAACAGGCAGGGAGAAAAGCAAACATAAGAAAAAGACTCACATTAAAAGCTAGCTCTGGGCTGTACAGGAAGCATGGGGTCAATGTCAGTTATCAACAAGTCTGTTTTTATTATTTTTTTAGTTTAGATTTAATTTTATTTATTTTTGGCGGTGTTGGGTTTTCGTTGCTATGTGCAGGCTTTCTTTAGTTGCGGCGAGCAGGGGCTACTCCTCGTTGTGGTGCATGGGCTTCTCCTTGCGGTGGCTTCTCTTGTTTCGGAGTGTGGGCTCTAGGCACATGGGCTGCAGTAGCTGGGGCACATGGGCTCAGTAGTTGTGGCTCGTGGGCTCTAGAGCGCAGGCTCAGTAGTTGTGGTGCACGGGCTGTTACTCTGCAACATGTGGGATCTTCCCGGACCAGGGCTCGAACCTGTGTCCCCTGCATTGGCAGGTGGGTTCTTATCCACTGTGTCACCGGGGAAGTCCCCAAGTCTGTTTTTAGAAACTTTAGTTTAAAAATACACGCTAATGGGCCTCCCTGGTGGCGCAGTGGTTGAGAGTCCGCCTGCCGATGCAGGGGATACGGGTTCGTGCCCCGGTCTGGGAGGATCCCATATGCCGCGGAGCGGCTGGGCCCGTGAGCCATGGCCGCTGGGCCTGAGCATCCGGAGCCTGTGCTCCGCAATGGGGGAGGCCACAACAGTGAGAGGCCCGCATACCGCAAAAAAAAAAAAAAAAAATACACGCTAATGCCTTTTCTCTTTCTTTGTGTCTGTTCTCTGACCATATGGTATGTTGCCATGGTTGTTTTTTTTGTTTTGTTTTTGAGATAGCATATGTGATACTCCTGATTTCTTTTCCATACTACCTTTAAAATAGCAAGTTGTCAACCACCTGGATTAACCACGACCACACCACGACTGAATTTATATTAGCTTTAAAAAACACGGGTCAATGATTTACTCAAGAAGTCACTATCCATTTTCTTTCAAATTATCTACTTGTTCTTTGTGTTATTTCTCCAATATCTGCTTCTAACCCTGTAAAGAGTATAAGTTGAACGGGAGACCCTAAAAAAAATTCGAAGTAGTTTGCACATCGAGTGCCTACAGTACACATGAATTCTGCCAGGAAGCCCTGGAGCCTGCAGAGAAGGTGGAAACTTAGACCTTGCCCTTGGAGAGCTTGTTATGTGCTCTGCCATTTGTAAGTCATTGTGGACAATACAACGGCTATGAGCCACTGTGTAGAGAAGCCACAGATGTGCCACAGACTGTGCTGGGCACTTAATGCACGTTATCTCATCTGATCTCCAGAATAATCTTGCAGGAGGCATTTTACCCCTCATTGTGTGGATTAAGAAACTGAAGCTCAGAGAGGTTAAATGACTTGCCCAAGGTCTCACAGCCAGGAAGTGGTGACACTATTGGACTCCAATACCTGTGCTCTTAGGACTTCTAGGTTACTCGAAGTCATGATTTATTACCTGCCTTCCATACTCACAAACGGATCTTAGATGATTGGTTAGTGAATGATAGGATATTTTCCGAGTTAAAAAAAGGAAATGAACATTAGATGGTGTGAAAAACCACAAGACATCACATGGGCTACTTAGAAATGGGATTTTCTAGGAACACTGACAACTGTCTTATGGAAGTGTTATTCATCTGGTACATGCCACGCCCTGGAAGCAGCTCAGAGGACCCCAGCCTCAATCTGGGAAGACCTGTGGTATGTTTACTGCTGTACCAGAGGAGTCCTGGGGTCAGCTGGTACCCGCCCACGAGAACCGATTGTTAAATGTCCAGGAATTTTGCCAACTGGTTGATAAACATAGCCATTAATAAGAATTAACTTACATAAATTTACAATTAAATTATATCAGAAACAAAGGTGATACAAACTTAAAACTCACCCCTTCCTAATTATTTTACTCTATTTTATTATTACCTATGCTCTTGAGGTTATTTCACTCTACTATATGTGTCTGTTGGAAATGCTACACAGTGATGTGTTACCACACCTCTCTTTCCATCTCTGTATTCAGGGATGTGTCATTGGGAGCTTGAAATTGACCGTGGAGGGCGTATTACACGATAGAAATCAGGAAATGCTAGAAATCAGGGCTTGATTTTTAAAAATTATATAAATAGGTTTAATAATGTTGGTTCATGTAGAGTTTGATTTTGTTTCTTTGTTTGTTTTGTTGATTGCCTAGACTTAAGATGGTAATGGAGAAAATGTTAACAATGCAGATTATACAAAAGCATGTTGTGTCTTAGCCATTATGTTATGAATAGAAAAAAAAATTGAGGAAACGTTCTTCGAGTATTTGAAAATTATTATCTGATGCAGCAACAAAGTCACTCATGTCACTGATGAACATGTGAAGTTCTAACGTCTTTCTTTTTTCACTTGTATTATTCATAAATCCAAAATATCCAAAAATACCCACGAGTGCTCAGGTTGGGAACTCTCTCATTCGTCAACTGCAATGAGAAATTGGCTATGGATACAAGAGTTCGGCTAAAGTCAATGAAAGCATTCTGTGAGACTCAGCTGGCTATATAGAATTTACAAGAAAGAGTACTGCATTTCTTGTTACATGGAAAGACTGTGCTACACATACTTTATATCAGTAAACCTTATGCTATGCATCCATGTACTTTACTTTTCCCAGAGAGCTGGTCATTAAATATTTACCAGCCAATCGCTGGCTGTGCTGGCACCCAGCAGAGTGCCTACTACTCATGGTAGGTGTTCGCTGACTGAGCTGAACAGTTGGCAAATATAGTGTAAATAAAAAGCACTTTGATTCTGGGGCTGGGATGGGGAAAATACATGATAAGCCTGGCACATCTTGTAACAGCAGAGAGTAAGGAAGTGCCCAAAATGAAAAGGTGGGGAGATGCTCAAGGACACAGCAACCAAACTGAAAGAGCCCCCAGTGGCCAAGGCTGGAAGAATTTGAGCAAAGTAATAGTTAATGAGTATTGGATTATAACTCAAAGTGTAAAATCAGTATACATGGGTCCATACTGACATAGATACATTAGTGAGTAAATACATAAAGGAGGGAGAAGAGACCGGCTTCCTTACAGAAGAATTTAACATACATAGATGTGGAGCTTAATTCCCACAGTATGGAAGGGCCTGGGGGGTAGGGGTGATGGTGGCGAGCAGGCACACTGACCGCAGCATGGAGGAGCCATGGACCTGGAAAGGCAGAATGGAGACTAGAAAACATGGCCAGTAGAACTCAGAAGCCAGGAGAGGGGGCTACATGGTGCCAGGACAAATGGCCTTTATCTCAACAAGTCCCGGGATGTCACCGTAACTCAGAGACGGATAATAATTCTATGTCCCCAAGAAAAGGGTAAATCATGTACGGGGTTTCAGTGTGAGAAATCAGGGTTATACATTTAGAACACAGAACCGCCAAGTTATACATTATTTTTAGGTTTTGGAACTTAAAAGAATTAAGTCCCTTTGAGCTGTTCAGAAAAGCCATTCGTTTGGGGTTTTCCCAGCTGTGTTAAAGGAGATCTGGCCCATCTAATTTTCCCATTTTCTTGTAAATCTTCAATCTTATGGTTTTTCCTTTCCTTTCAAGTTCTAATCAGCTTCCTGGTCAGTCCATAAAATGGGAAATAGAATCTAATGAGAAAACAGCCGGATTTTTGCAAATAGCTTTTGCTACCCGTAGACTTGGCCTGCTTCAATTCGGTCTTGCCAGATAGAGAGACGGAATGAATGAATGAATGAATGAATGATCATCAACTAAGTTCAGAGAAGGAGCAACGTGGTTCTGATTTGGTAACAAAGGGTGTGGTCTGCCAGAGGAAGCAGGACGTGGCCCGGTTCCTGGCCGGGTCCGGGTTCTGTCTCAGCAGGATGCTAAGGGTTCAGCCCGCGCTCCCGTCTCCACCTCCCCCGATGTCATCTGCATCGCCTGTAGACATCTGGTGACAACACAGCCTCAGGGGTCCTTTTGTGTGAGTTTTTGCTGCGGAGGCCGAGCCTGAGGCTGCCTGCTGCCCCGTGCCCTCCACTTCACTGGTCTCGGGAAATCGCCTTTAATATAAAACACCCAGCCTCAGGAGTTCTCATCACATCAGTAAGTCCCCACAGGACCTGTAAGAGCACAGGGTAGAGGAAATCCTATAAGGTCAGGTAGGAGATGACAAAGCTTGACAAGAAACAGGTTTTGTTCTGAAGGGCACCATGCTCTCTGGTCATTCACTCCGTTGCCGGCTCCTCAAACCCCGGTACAGTAAAGCCACATCCTCCTCAACAACGGGCCCTATTCAGAGGTCCCAGGAATGTGGAAACACCACCCTTCTTGGGGATGGACTACTAAGGCCCCGACTCTGAGCTTCTCATCACACCTGTTCACCACAGGAGAGAAATGAGCAACTCTGCTTCCTTGGAGACTGGCCTGGGACTTTTCCAATGGAAAAGTGGATTATTCGTCATTTTCCTCCCCCCCACATCCCTAGTAGCAAATCCCGTTCGGAAGGCTCCACTTAGGCAATAGGAATGCTTCCTAATGTCATGGACATCTTCTTTGTTTTTGCCTCCCCCGCATCCATTTCTTCCATCTTCTGGATGGGCACCTTAATTTTTTTGCAGGGAAGACACCCTTTCCCTGACAATCCTGAGTCCATAGAATTCTGACCCTTCCACCCCAGGGGTGAGACCATAACCCAGGCCTGGCCAATCAGAGCATTCCTGGCCCCTGGCCTCAGTGATTGGTTCAGGGGAAGCCACGTGATCCAAGCCACTGCCAATGAAGATGCTGGCTCTTTCCCTGGAACTGCTACTTTGTAGGATGCTGGGGCTGCTGGTGGCTACTTTCCTACAGGTGAGGCAAGAGTCTGTCTGAGATTGGGAAGCTAACAGGGAAGAAAGAGTCAGATTCCTGACCATGATTTGGGCGCCTGGATCCAGCTGGGCCTAAGCTGCAGCTTTTGCCCTTTTCAGTTCCATGAGCTTTTTTTTTTTTTTTTTTTTTTGCCTAGGCTAGTTTTAGTTGGTTTTCTGATACTTGCAAACAATCAAATTTCCTGGACAGTATGCTTACTGAGACTTTAGCATAAGCATCACTATGTACTCAGAGTGAAAGTTGTTTTAAAGGTTATGACATGCTCAAATAAAACCCACCAGACTGTCATCATGCACCAAATTTACCTTTCAACTTATAAAAGTAAAGCAGCATCTCCAGAGAAGAATGATTTAAGACCAAGGAATCAATCATAAGACAAGTAGTAAAACGCTGCTTAGAGAAACTTTGATAGATAAATAGTTCTCTAGCTACAGCAGGCTTCAGACTACAAATCCCAAATTTCTGCTTCAAAAGTGACTCAGGGAAGACATTCCATAGTTTTATTTATTTAGCTTTTTGGCCTCGCCGTGCACTTGTGGGATCTTAGTTACCTGACCAGAAATTGAACCCAGGCCCTCAGCAGTGAGAGCACTGAGAGCACTGAGTCCTAACCACTGGACCACCAGGGAATTCCCAACAGTCCACAGTTTTAAAAGAAAACTTTCCAGTTGAAGAAACAGGCAAAATTTGTAATATGCATCCGTTGTATATATAATATGTTAATGTCTAGTATATTTATCAGATCCATGTCAATGTAATTATATTATTACTATATTTGCAAATGCATATATATGTGTATGTATATTTAGAACCACATATTTCCAGCTCTTTTTTAAAGAGGTATTGAAAAGACTGTTAAAAGTTTAGTTTTCCAGCTTGTCTGTTTCTTCTTATTCCTCAGTAAACTTAAGCAATTAACCAGCACATTTCCTGGCACACAGTAAGGCTCAATCTGAGTGAGTTCTTTCTCCCCAGCTCCCCCCTCTATTTTAAGTCCTTCTTTTAGAAACCAAGTCAAATGAAAGAGGCAGTACTGCATAATGTTACAAGCAGAGGCTGGTAAACGTTTTCTGTAGAGCCAGACAGTAAGCATTTCCAGCCCTGTGGGCCATAGGATCTGCCCAGCTTACTCTGCCGTTGTAGCCGACAACACAGGCAATACTGAAATGAATGGGATGGCTGTGTTCCCAGGAAACTTTACAAAAGCAGGCGATGGCCCGCATTGGCCTTGGGCCATAACGTGCCGACCTCGGGTTAAGACCTTGGGATCCGGCGTCACACAGACTCTGGTCCGGCTCCCGGCTCTGCTCCGTCTCTGGGACCCTGACGAGTGTGTCATTTCTGTGCCTTGTCTGTAAGACACAGGGATACCAACAACCATTTCTTAGTCTGTGAGAAGTGGGTGAGATAGTGCACGTGAAATGCTGGGAACACTTCCTGGTCCATAATAAATGAGCATAAAACATTAGCCACCAGGTGTGATCACCATCGTCAAAAAAGGAGAAGAAAGGGCGCAACTGAATTTGTCCAGGAACGGCAGCAATATCCCTGGTAAAGAGTTAGTGGGTGGACTTCCCTGGGGGCGCAGTGGTTAAGAATCCGCCTGCCAATGCAGGGGACAGGGATTCGAGCCCTGGTCCAGGAAGATCCCACATGCCGCGGAGCAACTAAGCCCATGGGCCACAACTACTGAGCCTGTGCTCTAGAGCCCGCGAGCCACAACTACTGAGCCCGCGTGCCACAACTACTGAAGCCCACGCACCTAGAGCCGATGCTCCGCAACAAGAGAAGCCACCGCAAAGAGAAACTCGCGCACTGCAAAGAAGGGTAGCCCCCGCTCGCCGCAACTAGAGAAAGCCCGTGCGCATCAACGAAGACCCAACGCAGCCAAAAATAAATAAATAAAATAAAGAAAATAATTAAAGAAAAAAAGTTAGTGGAGCCAGGGACTTCCCTGGCCGTCCAGTGGTTAAGACTCCACGCTTCCAATGCAGGGGGTGCAGGTTTGATCCCCGGTTGAGGAACTAAGATCCTGCATTGGTATAGCCAAAAAAAAAGTTAGTGGAGCCAAACAAGCAAGGAAGCCAGATAACTGAAAATGCAGTTTCTCCTATTATCAGTGGCTTTCGTTTTTACCCACATAATGAATCATCCCCTGTCAGCGTGTGAAATTGCAGGTTGGACTGGGAAATGCAAGACCTTCCTTAACCGCTGGGCAGTGAAGGACCTGCCTGGGCTCTCACGGCCCCACGATGCTTCGTGCTATTAGGAAAAGGCTCCAAGGGACTCAGGAGAGCCGGCTTTTAATCCTGCCTCTGGATCTATATGACTGATGCCTAACCTCGGGGAAGTCACTGAAACTCTCTGAGCCTCAGTTTATGCCATGATAGGGGTGGTCCCAGGGACCTCTATAAAAACAACTGAAGGGGGAAAGGGGACCTGGGATTAATGAGTAGCTCCTTGGCAGAAATTGGAAATTGAAGCTCAGAAAGGTAAAGCCAGTTGCAGCTGGCATTTCAACTTGGGTCCACCCAACTCCAAAGCCCTTGCTTTCTCGATTGTGTTCTGCAGAGCTTCCCCATTAAAGCAGCAAGGAATATTGGCCGACAGAGGGCGCTCTTCTCGCAAGACAGGACGTCATGACATTGCAGGGACAGAAGACAGTATCCAGGAGCCACGTGGGAGAGTCTGGCTGGACTGGGAACAGGGCAGAGCAGGCTACAGGGAAGGCCAGACACAGGCAGTCATGGGGATGGGGGCTGCCGACAAGGAGCTGTCAACCCCCTCATGGAACAACTCGGCACGTCATTTGTGGCGCCTGGCTTCCTTTTTCATTCTGGCCATTTCCATCAGTTTTGCCGTATTTCAGAACAGAGAAAGACATGATTGATACATACGGGTGACGTGGGTTTCCTTACTCAGCTGCCTTGTAAGAACGGCGCCACTGTGACTAGCACAGCTTGTTTCCACACCTCCTTTCCCAGAGCTCAGAAAGCACGAGTAAAGGCAACAACCAACAAAACCCACAACACGGCAGCACACCTGACTCTGGGACTTCAATTTCCCACGCCTGGTGCCAAGACTCTATGGGATTAATCAACGGTTTCTTCAGGGCATTGCAGATGGCCCTGCGGGTTATGTCCTGCACAGTTTAAGTGGGCGCCATCCACATGGACTACGTTGTGAATGGTGACCCTGGAGTTGTGCAATATGGCAGCCCTAGGTTATACTTTGATGAGAGAGGTATAATTTACAAAGTATGGTCCTGGGGGCTTCCCTGGTGGCGCAGTGGTTGAGAGTCCACCTGCCGATGCAGGGGACACGGGTTTGGGCCCCGGTCCGGGAAGATCCCACATGCCGCGGAGCGGCTGGGCCTGTGAGCCATGGCCGATGAGCCTGCACGTCCGGAGCCTGTGCTCTGCAACGGGAGAAGCCACAACAGTGAGACGCCCGTGACCACAAAAAAAAAAAAAAAAAAGGATGGTCCTGGGCACAACCTGGCTGCCAATGCACTTTGTCAAACAAGAGTTTTTCTTTATATTTTTCCATCTTGTATGTTATTCTATGGGTAATTTATCTGCAAATGTATTATCTGCTAGCGGGGGCAGGTCTTGGGAGGTTTCCCTGTCCAAAAGGACACTTACAAAGGAGGCATCTTGGCTGCTCCATGCTGGTTTGCTTGACTCTAAAGCTGAGGGTTATCATGTGCTTATTAGGTGCCAGACGCTGGACTAAGCAATTTACGCACTTTGCCCACTTAATACCACAGTCACTCAAGGTGGTAGGAACTATTGTTACAGGAGTGGGGACCGAGGCCCTGAGAGGTAGATGATTTGTGCACGTCCAGTATAAAAGCCGGTCAAGAGCAGGGCTGGGACGGCGCTGGAGTCAGCCTGACCTCAGGGCATGTGCTCTAACCACTGAGATATCTGCACACACATCTGGATTCCTAAGCGCCCCACACCTCACCCCCCTCCCCCAGTAAAATGCTGTCACACCCTCCTCTATTGGTTAGGGTCACCACAAAACCTGAACTAAATGCTTTCATTTGGGAACTCTTTGTCGGGAGAAGAACAGTTCTCATCATACTTAATCTGTATGATATCAGGGCAGTCCTCCGTGGAAACTCCATCCAAGGAGGAAACACAGCGCCCTCACCAGGGACCCCAAAATCAATTGGAAACAAGAATAGGCCGGAAGCAAGATGGCCACGAATTTTTTAGAAAAACTGGGCTTCAAAATATTTGATGAGAGATGCTCTTCAATACCTCTCCCTTTTTCCCCTCTTCCTTTCTCTTCTTTTAAACAGCCAGCAGGTTGGAGTCATCAGGAAGTGGAATTTGTAGGAAGGTGTCAGTCAGTCCACAGGCCGCCCTCACACGGACGCTGCAAAGGACCCCTCCATGAATATGAGCGTCATGGATGGAAGCTTCTCAAGCTGGGGACGCCCCGGCAGACAGCGCTTTTGAGAAGATGGGGCTGTGGAGAGTCCTGTAAAGTGCCCTGGGCACAGGCCAGGGGAACACTTGTGCAGCTGCCTGCAGTCAACCGAGGAATGAAGCAAGGTGCAAGTGCGTGTAGGAATAAGAATTGAAAAAATCCGTGCATATTCGAGTGACCGTGAGAGTATGCTTTCCTCGGTGTGAAAACCAGTCAAGGCTACTGCTCCAGCTAGCATCAGACTAAATGGTTTTCTCCCCTCCTTTTTCCGCAAGTGGGGATAGTGTTTAATTTGCACTGACAAGCTGTGTGGCCCTGGGGAAATTACTTAACCTCTCTAAGTTTCGGATTCCTTGTCTGTCAAATGGGGATCATGGGAGGACCCATCTCATAGGTTGCTATGAGCGTGAAATAAGGGAGAGCAGGTGAATTGCTTAGCACAGTGCTGTTCACGTCAGTGATTCCTCCTGCTGCTCTCCTGGTTTCTCTTCTTACAAAACATCTTCTTCCGTCTTATCTACTCAAGGTTAGAGGTCGTCATCACTTTTTCCCACAATTATATAAGAAGCACCTTGTAAAATAAAGTCCCCATTCCATAGTTGTACACCCGTGTTCATAACAAACTTACTCAAAATGGCCAAAAGGTGGAAGCAACCCAAGTGGCCATGGATGGATGAACAGGTAAACAAAATGTGGTGAATCCATACAATGAAATATTCAACTGGAATGAACCATGAGGATATCATACTAAGTGAAATAAGATGGTCACAAAAGGACAAACAATGTAAGGTTCCATTTATATGAGGAACCTAGAATAGTCCAATTCACAGACACAGAAAGCATGGTGGGAGGGGAGGAAGGAAGCAGGGGGTTTGATGTGTTGGGCTTAGAGTTTCAGTTTGGGAAGATGAACAAAGTTCTGAAGATGGATGGGGGTGATGGCTGCACAACAGTGTGAATAGATTTAATGCCACTGTGAACTGTACACTGAAACATGGTTAAGATGGTAAATTTTATGTGTATTTTACCATAATTTTGAAAATTAAAAGTTAAAAACAAACCCCAAAATGAAATACCTCCAAGGTTTCTCCGAGGTTTGGGGTGATAGAAATGGAGGAAAATGTTCTGAGAGCAGGTTGTGGTGATGGCTGCACAACTCCATCAATATATTCAAATTGATTGAATTGGACACTTAAAATGGGTGAAGTTTCTGTTATGTAAATTGTACTTCAGTGAAGCTGTTAAGAGCAAGCAAGCAAACAAACACATGCTGTGATCCGGAGGAAACTTTGGAGGATGAAGGAGCTGTTCACTGTCTTGATTGTGGCTATGGTTTCACAGGTGTACCCATATGTCAAAGCCCATCCACTTACAGACTTTAAACATGTGCTGTTTATTGCATGTCAATTATATCTCAAGAAAGCTGTGTTTTAAAAAGGCAGAAGAGTATTCCATATATAACGAACTCCTTATAATATATTAAACTCCTTAGAATATATTAAACAATATAATTTATTAAACAATGCCCCCTTTGGATGGAAATTTAGGTTTCAAATTTTATGCCCCTATCAATAATATTTCAATAAATATCTTTGTAGGAAAAAAGAAGAAAAAAATGCAGATATTGTTTGCTGCTCCCCCTCTTCTTCTCCCCACGGGCAAGCCACAAAGTCAGAATTTCCCAGGGAGGGGGCCTGGGAACCTGTAATTTTACTGAACATTCCTGAAAATTTCTTGGAATCAGACATGTTGGGGCACATTGAATCAAACTTCATGAACTTGGATTTTCAGGCTTGGGAGTGTGAAATCCCCTTTTCTTTGATCCCTAAAAAATTCTGTAAGTGTTCCATACAGATGATTCTAAATTTCGGTTTCCCTCCTATTGGCGGTGCATCAGAATCATCAGGGAGCTTGTGAGAATGCATATTCCCAGGCCCTACTCCCAGGGAGGATGTGTATGGTTGCCAGATTTCGCATAAATAAAGAAATGAATAAATCAATATATAATAAACTATAGGGTGTCCGTTAAATCTGAATTTCAGATAAACACCAAATAATTTTTTTAGCATAAGTGGTTCCTTGCAATAGTTGGGCCACACCTGTACATAACAATGATTTGTTGCTTCTCTGAAATTCAGATTTAACTGCGTGTCCTGTATTTCATCTGGGAATCCTAAGTATGAGTCCTCAGGCCTGGGGTGAAGCCCAGATCTGCACTGTGGGTCTGCTCCCCACGTGCTTCTCACGAGGGGGATCCTTAGAACCCATGTTGAGAACCCCTGATCAGGTCAACACCTTCTATGTCAGGAGCCCCTCCTCAGGGCGGCCAGTGGATCCCAGTGCATCCCACAAGTGAGCACACTTTAATGTTGGCCCAAGGAGGAAAAGGGGGCTGAGAAGCAGCAGGACAAAACTGCCCCAGGTTTTCAAAGCCAAACGTGGTGGATGCGGTGTCACGGGCCCTGCAGCCTGAGGGACGGTGCTCATCTTCTCTGAGTGAGTATTTAGGGCTGCCTAGGGGACCCACACCCCAGAATTCTGTCTAGATTCTCTAAACTTTATTTATTTATACCCAGCCTCGTCCCAGAAAGGACTTTAAGCCTCGGAGGTCTCAGTCCATGCAGGGTTCTTGGTGCTGGGGAGTGAGGTTAACACGCCGTCTCTCTGGGACACACACGACAGGTATTAATTGTGTGCTCACCACGAATGGGCATTATTCTGGGAGTTTTACAATTAGAACCATCTCATTTAGCCCTCGAGATAAGCCTGCAAGGTCATTGCTGTCGTTGGCCCCATTTTGTAGATGAGGAAACCGAGGTTCAGAGGGGTCCAATGGCTTGTGCAAGAGCGCACCGAGTAGGCCAGTGGCAGAGCTGGGGTTCTGACCCAGGACTGTGTTGCTAACCAGCCCCCATCCTGCCTCCCTACTGAACCAGATACTTCTGGTCACTGAGCTTTGCTGGGCGAATTTTGGGTTACGTTCCGCTTAACCTGGGGCCATACTTTAGGTCCTGATCCCGGGAACATTTCTGATCCGGTGTGATAACAGCTGGCAGGCCTTGAGCGTCTACTCCGGCCAGAGACTTTGACTTTTTATACATAGATACTCTCTCAACGCCCTGCACCGCTGAGAAGACCCAGACCCAGGCATACAGAGAAGCCTGGCCGAGGTCACAAAGCTAGGAAGTTGCAGAGCACTGATCTGTCTAAAAAGGAAGCATCCATCTCTGCATCTTCAAAAGCACACACCTGCTTTCCACCTCCCCTCGCCAAGCTTCACTTTTCAGGAAAATGCTCTCCCTCGGGGCTGGTCCCTAGACAACTCTTGCATGTAATTCCACGAAATGCCCAGAAGAGGGCGCGAGGACTCGCTCTCCCCGGGCACCCACGCGATGGGGCTGAACTTCGCAGAATCGCGAAAGGAAGAGTGACGCGCTCCAGACGAACTCCACCTGTGGCCGTACCCGAGCCCTAGGCTGCACGGAAGGTGACACAACACGGCACCTCTGCACCCCGCCCTCCCCCCCCGCCCCCGCAGGGCCTGGACTCACCGAGGCTGGGTTTTCGATGACCAGTTCGTAGGTCAGCCCTCTGGACCCAAACCTCAGGATGTCTCCGGGTAGGAGCTTCACAGCCACGTTCTGAATGTGGCACTCATTGACGAACGTGCCGTTGCAGGAATTGAAGTCGTGGAGAACAAAGCTGCTTTCGGCCTCATTATATTCAATGAGTGCGTGATGGTTGTCGACGTCTGCAGACTGAAATGCAGAAGGGGGACAGTCAGAGCCAGGAATATCAGGAATAACAAGGAATAACTAGTGCCACTGACACTGGGGGCCCCAATGTGCTAATCACTTCATCTGGCTGGACAGTCACTGCAATCCTCATTTTAAGAGGAGGATGCTGAGGGTCAGAGAGGTTAAGTGACTTGCCTAAGGCCACACAGCTAGTGAGTGGAGGGTCACCAGACCCTGACAGCAGACCCAGACTAGATGCCCAGTTTTGGGGTAGGGCGTCAGGCAACACAGAGGCAAGAGGGAACTCGGGGGGAACTGGCCAGGAATTGGCCACTTGATAGTTCTCTGATCCCATGCAAGTATCCTTTTGGTTGTCCCGAGTGGCAAGACAGCAGAAATGGCCCAACACAAACCAGAAAGGTCAGTTGGCAAGTGACAACTGTCCATTTACTGCAAGTGTTAAAGTGAAGGGGAGGTTTTGTAATAATTGTTGTTTGTTCTATTCATTTTTAAAATAACATGTTTTTTGTAATAATGCAGAAAATGAGAACTAGAGAAAAACACAAAGAAGACATTAAAATCACTTAGACTCCCGTCCCCCAGAGGCAGGCACCGAGAACACGGTGGTTCACATCCTTCCAGTCTTTTCTCTATGCTTACAATCTTTTTAAAAAGTTTAAACACAATTGAGCTCACACCACAAAACATAGTTTTATAACTACCTTTTAAAAGCCTTGGTGTACAATGAAGGTTTTTCCCATGTGCTTAATTATTACTGTTGCTTCTTAAAAGCTAATCAGAATTTATCTAACCAAAGATGATCTATTTTTCAATAGGGGCCCTGGTGTGACCACATTTCCCTCAAAAGAGAGAGACCCCAGACAGTGATTTGTCAGTGGCGTCAGAAACCTCCTGTGTAACCACTTTAATAAGAAGAATGAGCAAAACTCGGCACCAAGGAGGAAATATCACATCCCCCCCGGCCCCGGCGCCCTGGACTATGGGCTGCAGGGCATGCGCGAAGTCTTCTGTCTCCTCAGGACACTGCCTATGAGCCATCCACTCCAGCCTGAGACTTTGCAACTATTTTCTAAGTCACTCTTCTCAGAGTGCCTCATCCAACTTTCATAGAGAGTACTTGGACTTAGAAATCTATACTAATGTCCCACAATATAATTATAACCAATAGCTTTTATTAATAATAGCTTATAGTATATGAATAGATAATAATATAACTGCATATATTAGTAGAATATATTAATGACACATTATGTGTAATTACACAAATGCCAGGAAATTTGCTAAGTGCTTTACTGCATTATCCCGTTTCATCTTCACAATAATTCAAAGGGATACTTCCTCATTTAAAACAAAAATTAATTTTTTATTGAAGTCTAGTTGATTTACAATGTTGTGTTAGTTTCAGGTGTACAGCAAAGTGATTCAGTTATACATATATATAATATCTATTCTTTTTCAGGTTCTTTTCTATCACAGGTTACTGCAAGATATTGAATATAGTTCCCTGTGCTGTACAGTAGGTCCGATAGTTACTCATTTCTTAGATGAGGAAACTGAGGCATAGAACGATTAAGTGTGCCCACAGTCAGCCACTTTGACTCGCTTGGCTTGTTCCCAGGTTTGCCTGATTCAAATGACTGTGCCTTTACCCACTTTTCAAATTCCTACCAAACACTTTGGCACTTAAAATACTGAAACACAAGAAGAAAGCAGGAGTAGCTCTATTAATTTCAGGCAGAGCCAACTTCAGAGGAAGGAAAGTTATCAGGGATAAAGAGAGGCGATACATAGTGATAAAGGGGTCGATTCTCCAAGCAGACATAACAGTCCTTCATTGTATGTACCCAACAATAAAGCATCAAAGTATGGAAGGCAAAAACTGATAGGACTGCAAGGAGAAGCAGATGAATCCATCATGGTAGCTGGAGAGCTCAACAGCCCTCTGTCAGTGACGGGCAGACCCACCAGGCAGAAAATTAGTAAGAATGAAGTTGAACTGAACAGCACTACCATCATCTGGATCTAACTGGCAATCACACAGCTTCATCCCACAGCAACAAAACACACATCCTTCTCAAGCTCCCATGGAACATTCACCAAGCAGACCACATTCCAGGCCACAAAATATACCTCAACAAATGTAAAAGAATAGAAATTATGCAAAGTACGTTTTCAGAACACAATGGAATTAGGCTAGAAACCAATACCAGAAAGACAGCTGGAAAATACCCAAATATTTTCAGATTAAACAACACACCTCTAAATAACAGATGGGTCAAGGAGGGAGTCTCATGGGAAATAAAAATTTATCTTGAGCTAAATGAAAATGAAAATACAACCTATGAAAATTTGCAAGATGCAGTGAAAGCAGTGCTTGGAGGGAAGTTTATGGCATTGAAGGCATACATTTGAAAAGATCTAAGCTTCCACCTTATGAAACTAGAGAAAGAAGAGCAATATAAGCCTACCACAAGCACAAGACAAGAAGCAATGAATGAAATAAAAAGCAGGAAAACAATAGAGAAAAGTCAGCAAAATAAAGAGCTGTTTGGTTTTTTTTTTTTTTTTTTTTGTAAAGATCAATAAAATTGACAAACCTCTAGCAGGATAACCAAGAAAAAAAGAGAGAAGATACAAATTACTCAAATCAGAAATGAAAGCGATGGCATCACTACTGATCTCATGGACACTGAAGGGATAATAAAGGAATATTATGAATAATTCTATGCCCACAGATTTTATAACTTAATGAAGTGGACCATTTCCTTGAAAGACACAATCTACTGAAACTCACACAAGGAGAAATAAATACTCTGAATAGACTCATATCTAGTAAAGAATTTGAATCAATAATGAATAACCTTCCAAAATGGAAAGCACCAGGCCTGGATGGGTTCACTGGTCAATTCTATCAAACATTAAGGAAAGAATGATATCAGTTCTAAATAATCTCTTCCAGAAAATAGAAGAAGAGAGAACACTTCCCAGCTCATTCTGTGAGGCCAAGCTTATTCTAATAGCAAAACCAGATAAAGATATTGCAAAACAGGAAAATTGCAGACCAATACCTCCCATGAACATAGATGCAAAATCCTCAACAAAATATTAGCAAATTGAATCCAGTGATGTATAAAAAGACTTCTACACCACAGTCAAGTGGGATTTATTCCAGGTATGCAAGGCTGGTTCAACATTTGGAAATCAATTAATGTAATCCATCACATCAACAGCGTAGAGAAGAGAAATCGCATTATCATAACAGTAGATGCAAAAAGAGCATTTGACAAAATTAAACACCATCCATGATAAACTAACAAACCACCGAACCACCACAACAACTCTGGGCAAATTAGGGATGGAGGGGAACTTCCTCAACCTGATAAAGTACATCTATAAAAACCCTAAAGCTAACGTCATATTTAATGGTGAGAAACTAGAAACTTTCCAATTAAGATCAGGAATAAGGTGAAGATGTCCCCTTTCACCACTCATTTTCAACATTGTACTGTATGTCCTAGCTAATGCAACAAGGCAAGAAAAGAGAATAAAAGATAGATTGGGAAGGAAAAAGAAATCTTCTTTGGTGAGGTGTTTGTTCAGATCTTTTGCCCATTTTGCAGATGGCATGATTGTCTATGCAGAAAATCCCAAAGAACCGACAGAAAGCCCTCCTGGAACTAATGAGCAATTGTACCCAGGTTGCAGAATACATGATTAATATACAAAAGTCAATTGCTTTCCTATATACCAACAATGAACAAGTGGAATATGAAATTAAAAACACAACACCATTTACATTAGCACCAAAAAAAAAAAATGAAGTACTTAGGAATAAATCTAACAAAATACTTAGCTATATGAAGAGGTATATGAAGAAAACTACAAAATGTTGATGAAAGAAATCAAAGTAGTCTAAATAAATGAAGAGATATTTCATGTTTATTTGAAATTCCTTAATGATATATGATGTTTAACATCTTTTCATATGCTTATTTGACATCTGTAGATTTTCTTTGGTGAGGTGTCTGTTGAGCTCTTTTGCCCATTTTTAAGTTGGGTTGTTTGGTTTCTTATTGTTGATTTTTAAGACTCATTTATATTGTTTATTTATTTATTTTATTGAAATGTAGTCGATTTACAATGTTGTATTAATTTCTGCTGTACAGCAAAGTGATTCAGTTATACATATATATACATTCTTTTTAAAATATTCTTTTCCATTATGCTTTATCACAGGATATTGAATATAGTTCCCTGTGCTCTACAGTAGGACCTTGTTGTTTCTCCATCCTGGATGTAACAGCTCACATCTGCTAACCTCAACCCCCCACTCCATCTCTCCCTCAACCCCCTCCCCCTTGGCAACCACAGTCTGTTCTCTATATCCATGAAGACTCATTGATTTTGGATACATGCTTACAGCATCTTTCTTCATAACTGCCAAAAACTGGAAGCAACCAAGATGTCCTTTAAAAGGTAAATGGATAGACAAATTGTGGTACATCCATACAATGAAATACTAGTGATAAAAATAAATGAGTTATCAAATAACAAAAAAGACATGGAGGAATCTTCAATGCATATTGCTTAGTGAAAGAACCTAGTCTGAAAAGGTTACATACCATATGATTCCAACTGTATGAAATTCTGGAAAAAGTAAAACTATAAGGAGAGTAAAAGATCAGTGCTTGCCAGGGGCACAGGGGCTCTGGGGCTCAGAATGAAGAGGAGGGGCACAGGGGATTTCAGGGCAGTGAAAATATTTTTTATGATACTGTAATGGTGGATACTTGTCACTATACATTTGTCAAAAGGAAAGAACGTACAACGCAAAGAGTGAACCCTAATGTAAACTATGGACTTAGTTAATAATAGCATATCAATATTGGTTCATCAGTTGTAACAAATGTACCGCACTAATGCATGATGTTAATAATAGGGGAAACTGTGTGTATTGGAGGGGTGGATATATGGGAACTCTCTGTATTCTCTGCTCAATTTCCTGTAAACCTAAAACTGTTCAAAAAATAAAGTATTTAAAAAAATGAAAACACATTAGTTCTTTGGAAAATGTCACCCACATCATCTTCATCATCATTGCCATTGATCTTTGTGTCCTTTGAACCTTTGATAACCCATGAATGAGAGAAATTCTGTGTTACATTTTGTTTGTCTCTTGCCAGGCTTCACTGCTTTCAGTTCCTCAAAAACTGTCAAGCCATTATTAAGAAATCAAAGCAAGCAGGAAGTTTTAAATGACTCCACAAATTCGGGTGAGCCTCTACCACATGTTAGGCCAGGAGACAGCTTCCTAGTTTGGCCCTATAATATCACTCGCTCCCTTTACTTGGAAAATTGCTAAATGCTGCTACTGGACAGACGCCCTGCTGCTAATACAGACTGACTCTATAAGCCCCAGCCTACTGAGCTGTCCAACTATGAGATGAACTGTTATTTATTTATTATTATTTTTATTATTATCCTTATCATCCTCTAACATATTTTGAGGGCTTCCTGTGAACTGGGCCCTGCTGAAGCATTTTGTGTGCATTTTTATCATTTAATCTGCATGACAGCCCTAAACAGGGACTCTATTATTATCTCCATCTTAGAGATGAAGAAGCTGAGACTCAAAAGGCGAAGTGAGAGGACAGCATTACCTTGATACCAAACCCAGACAAAGACACTACAAGAAAACTACAGACCAATATCTCTTATGAACACTGATACCACAATCCTCAACAAAATAGGAGGAAACCAAATTCAACAGCACATTAAAAGGATCATACACTATGACCAAGTGGGATTTACTCTTGGAATGCAGACTTGATGGTTCAACATATGAAAATTTATCCATGTAATACATCACATTAACAGAAAGAAGGAAAAAAATGATCATCTCGATTGATGTACAAAAAGCATTTGACAAAATGCAACACTCTTTCATGATAAAAGCACTCAACAAATAGGGAATAGAGGGAAATTACCTCAACATAATAAAGGTCAAATATGAAAGGCCCACAGGTAGCATCATACTCAAAGGTGAAAGACTGAAAGCTTTTCCTCTAATTTCAAGAATAAGATAAGGATACCTGCTTTTGCCACTTCTATTCAACAAAGTGCTGGAAGTCCTAGCCAGAGCAATTAGGCAAGAAAAAGAAATAAAGGCATCCAAATTCGAAAGGAAGAAGTAAAATTATCTCTGTTCACAGGCAACATGATCTTACATGTACAAAATCCTAAAGAGTCCATGAAAAACCACAACCCTCTTAGAACTAAAAAATAACATTCACTAGCAAAATCATAGGACACAAAATCAACACACAAACATCAGCTGTGTTTCTATATGCTCACAATGAACAATCTGAAAAGGAAGTTAAGAAAATAATTTCATTTACAATAGCATCAAAATGAATAACATATTTTGGGATAAATTTAACCAAGGTGGTAAAAGATGTGTACACTGAAAACTACAAAGTGCTGCTGAAAGAAATTAAAGACACAAATAAATGGAAAGACACCCTGTATTCGTGGGTTGGAAGACTTAATATTGTTAAGATGTCATTACTACACAGCAGGATCTACAGATTCAAAATCCCAACAGCAGTTTTGGCAGAAATAGAAAAATCCATCCTAAAATTCATATGGAATCTCAGTGGACCCCAAATAGCCAAAATACTATTGAGAAGGAAAAGCAAAGTTGGAGGTCTCACACTTCCTGATTTCAAAACTTACTGCATACAAAGGTACAGTAATCAAAACAGTGTGATACTGACATAAGGTCAGGCACATAGGCCAATAGAATAGAATAGAGAGCACAGAAATAAAACTTTGCATATATGGTCCAATGATTTTTGACAAGGGTGCCAAGATTATTCAATGGGGAAAGAGCAGTATTTTCAACAAATGATGCTGGGAAAGACTGCAAAAGAATTAAGTTGAACTCTTACCTTACACCATGTATAAAAATTAACTCAAAGTGGATCAAAGACTTAAACAGAGTCTAAAACTATAAAACTTTTAGAGGAAAGCACAGGAGGAAAGCTTTATGACATTGGATTTGGCAATGCATTTTTGGATATGATACCAAAAGCATAGGCAGCAAAAGTAAAAATAGATAAATTCAACTATATCAAAAATTAAAACTTCTGTGAATCAAAGGACACAATAAACAGGGTGAAAGGCCATCTAGAGAATGGGAGAAAATAGTTGCAAAACACAAATCTGAAAAAGGGTTAATATGAAGAATATATAGAGAACTATAACTCAACAACAACAACAAAAAAGAACCCCCAAATAACCTGATCAAATATGGGCAAAGAACTGGAATAGACATTTCTCCAAAGAAGATATATAAATGTCCAACAAGCATATAAAAAGATGCTCAACATTACTAGTCATTAGGGAAATGCAAATCAAAACCACAGTGAGATACCACCTCATACCCATTAGGATGGCTACTATCAAAAACAAACAAACAGCAACAGAAAATAACAAGTGTTGGCAAGGATGTAGAGTAGGGGAACACTTATGCACTGCTGAGAATGTAAAATGGTGCAGCTGATATGGAAAACAGTAGAGCGGCTTCTCAAACAATTTAGAATAAAATTATCATATGATCCAGCAAGTCCACTTCTGGGTATATACCCCAAAGAATTGAAAGCAGGAACTTAAAGAGTTATTTGTACACTCATGTTTATAGTAGCATTATTCACAATTGCCAAAAGGTGGAAGCCACCCAAGTGCCCACTGACTGATGATTGGATAAGCAAAATGTGGTCCATCCATACAGTGGAATATTATTCAGTGTAGGAGGAAGGAAATTCTGACACATGCTACAACATGGATGAACCGTGAGGACATTATGTGAAGTAAGTGTCACAAAAAAGCAAATTTTGTATGATTCCACTGTGTGAGGTACATAAAGTAGTCAAGCTCATAGAAACAAAATAGAACGGGGGTTGCCAGGAGCTGGGGAAGGGGAAACGGGGAATTGTTCTTTAATGGGTACAGTTTCAGTTTTGCAAGATGAAAAATTCTGAGGCTGGTTGCACAACAATGTGAATAACTTACAACTACTGATCTGTACACTTAAAAGTGGTTAAGACGGTAAACTTTATAGGTATTTTACCATGATTTAAAAAATGGCTAAGATGAAGGGACTCACTCAACATCAGGATGCTGGCCCAGGGCAATGTCAGGGTTTGAACCCAAGGCTAATTCCAAAACTTGTACCTTTGATTTGTACCCTGTGATTTTCAGAGTAGAGAGTGATTTAATAATGAGAGAGGAGACAGGCAGGACCTAATATAGAAAACAAGTGCATTTTTTAAGGCTCCTGCATTGAAAATGTCTTTAAAAAGTATATAGTGAGTCCATAAAATATTGAGACGTTTAAACTTCTATTAACAATGACCATCTGCTCTGACGACCCCTGTGCTTTAAGGAAGCCTCCTCGGGAAGCTGACTTAGTTATGACATTGCCCTGAGGTTCACTGACATTGTCGCTGAGGTTCGACGTGTACCTGGAACCGTCCTTTGGAGCTAGGTTTCAACCTTGCATCACCTGGCACTGGGAAGCCCCATCTCAGACCATAACCTCCCACTCCCGGCCTTCCTTATCCTCTGTCTCGTCCTCTCCTTGAGTCACGTAGCCTTTGCTCCCTGTTTGCTCCCTATGGGTAATGCCCTATGCTCACCCAGCCTGGGCCCTGCTCAAGCTCACCAGCTCCTTCAAGTCCATCCTGGCCCCCAAACCCTCCTGCCACCCTCACACTTCTGTCCTGAGGCTGGCCCAGTGCCCTTTGGGCCCCCCAGCCAGCAGGTCCCTGCTCTCAGGCTTTTCATTCTACTTTGACAACAGCCTCCTAGGTCTTCACCTCCTGCACCTGCCTGCATCCTCCGTCTGCTTCTCCCGACCCTCCTCCATCCCTTTACACGGCGCCCTCTGCCCAGCAGGCCCACCTGTGCGGCTACATCCATGGGCTGATGGGCTCCTTGTGTCTGGTTTCTGGTTGGGTTTGGCCAATGGGGGGGTTAGAGATCAGAGCAGGGAGGAGAGAGCTTGGGGTACTTACTCCCCTGGCTTCCATTCTCTGGGGCCACACAGCTTCCCTCAGAGGACTCTACCCAGCCCTCGGGGTCTCCGGGTCCCAGGAAATGCCCCTGCCCCTCACCCCTCAGCTCTGGGGGTGGGAACAGTCCTCACTCATACTAGCTCTGGGCACTGCACTATCCTTTGTGGTTTCTCTGAGCCCTGCCCACTCCCTATGGAGTCCCTTCAGGAAACTCCCCTCCATCACTCCACACCCCTGTGAATGTGCCTTCAGCTCCCTGCCAGGACCTGGACTTCCCAGGCATGGAGAAGCTCCTAGATGGGAACCTCAAGGCTTCTCCTAGCTGCCAAGGGCCTCCGGGTGGTCCTGCCTTCATCCCACCCTGGTCTGGTCCCTCTCCTCAACCATCTCCTCTTCTGCATCCTCACCTTGACAGTGTAACTTCCGTCTAACCTGTGAACGTGCTCACCACCCCCTCGGCCTGGAAATGCCGCCCCTTCCCCCTTCCTTTCCTTTATTGTCAAATGGCTTCAAGAGGTTCCTCTCCCGCTGGGTCCTCAACCCACTGCCATTGCCCTCGGGGGCCTCCTCGGGCTCTCGGCCTCCCTGTGACATGTGACACAGTTGTCAGAGAGAGGCACGTGGCCTGGTGGTTCAGGGGTTGGGGGAGCAGGGCAACGTGGTGGTTATTAGACTGGGCTCGAGTCCAGCTCTCCTACTTCCTAGCAGGGTGACCTTGGGCAAGTGATACCTCAGCTTCCTCATCTGTAAGGTAACAAAAGGACAGTCTTATAAGCTACTGGTGACGTATAAATGATATAATACATACTAAAGCACTTAGAAGAGAACATAGGGCAAATGGGAAATGTTCTCTATTATGAGCAAGAGGATGGGCTCTGGAGTTAGAAAGCCTTGAGTTCAAGTCCCACCTCTGCTACCTTCCAGCTGTGCAGCCTGGGGCATGGTTCTTTGCTTCTCTTTGGTTGCTCCCTGAGCAGCAAAAATGAGTTTGATAAGCTGGGCTTCGTAGGATTGACAAAAGGTACTGCTTGGTGACATGTTCAAAGGAGTGGGATAACATTTTTGAAATTAACTTGTGTGTGTGTGTTTGTGTGTGTGTGTGTGTGTTTTATCTATTTCTTTTAACCTTTTGGTTCTAGGCTATCCCATCCCCCAGCCCCATCTCCCCACTGCCTCCAGAAAGGGATGTAGTGCAGAAATAGTAAAAAAAAAAAAAAATGGGGTTTTCAAAAGAATAAGGATATGAGGAAACGGCCAGGCGCTGGTGAGACGACGGGTCTGGGATTGGAAGGAAAGAAGAAGCTTCTCTGCTTCCCCGTCAGCTGGATCCTTCCTCCCCGGTCTCCCCGGGAGAGCCCTGTGGACCGGCAAGGCCTCAGGAGAGGCTGGTCCTGAAATCAGACTGCCTGAGCGTGGTGCCCAGTGCCCCAGCCTCCCTCTGTGACCTCAGGCAGGATAATCAGCCTATCTGTGCCTCAACGCCCTCATCTGTAAAGTGGGGCAAACAACACTAACCTCCTAAGGATGAAATGAGTTAATACACTCGAAAGTGCCCAGAACAGTACCTGGCACAAAGCAAGCTGTCTCTGTGATGAATACCCTCAGCCTGGCAGCAGCTCTCTGGCTCCCTCACCTCTCTGACTGCTTCCAGGTCTCCACGCCGGGCTCCTCTCCCCTCAGATGTCCGTTTCCTCCTCACTCTGTCCATGGGCTGGGGCCACTGTGCCACCCCCTCGATTCGCAGGTGTGTATTTCCAACCCCTGGTTCATCTCCAGGCCCCAAACTGCCTGGCCGCTTCCGGGATGTTCAGGTGCTCACTCAACCAGTCCTGCTTCCTGCCCTCTTGGTAACGGGATTATCACCTGCCAGCTCATCCAGCCATCTTTCTCCGTGGCCTGTGGCATTGATCCTACTGATTCTTCCAGAAAGCTCTCAGACCAGTCCCAAAGCAACGGTCCAGTCAAGTGGTAGTATTAATGTGCTGGGCAGAATGGTCTCCCAAAGATGCCCATGCCCTGATCCCCAGAACCTGGGAATATGCTCCATGACGTGGCCAAAGGGACTGTGATGATGTCAAGGTTACTAATCAGTGCTCTTAAAAGAGGGAGACTAAGGACTTTCCTGGTGTTGCAGTGGTTAAGAATCCGCCTGCCAATGCAAGAGACACGGGTTCGAGCCCTGGTCCGGGAAGATCCCACATGCCATGGAGCAACAAAGCCCGTGTGCCACAACTACCGAGCCTGCGCTCCAGAGCCCACGAGCCACAACTACTGAATCTGCGTGCCTAGAGCCCGTGCTCCACAACAAGAGAAGCCACTGCAATGAGAAGCCCGTGCACCGCAACAAAGAGTAACCCTCGCTCGCTGCAACTAGAGAAAGCCTGTGCTCAGCAACGAAGACCAAACCCAGCCAAAAACTTTTAAAAAAATTTTTAAAAAGTGGGAGACTATCCTGGGTTATCCAGGTGGGACTAATTGAACTCCACCAGTCCTTATAAGCAGAGGACTTACTCTGGCTGTATTGGAGAGATAAGTGGTGTTTCTTGCTGGGCCCCCATTTAACAGCCCCAATGCTCCTCTTCCTGGGAAAGCACCAGGTCAACGTTTCCTCTTTACCCAAATCCCCCCCTAGATGGCAACACCTCAGTCTGTTGCATGAATGAGGATCACAAGAACATTCATCTCACATTTCACTGACAACCCCATTCTCGATTCCACAGAGTGGAATTTCCCTAGCTTAGTCAATTATCTTGTTATCTCAGTTAACTGAGAATTTCCGATTTAGATATTAGATGTTCCCAAAGCTAAATTTACACTCAAAAAGTGAAGCTTCTGTTTTTAGAAGCTTGAGTCAGCTCAGTCTGAAACTCAGCCCCACCTCCCCCGTCTAGCTGTGTGATTTGGGCCAGTTCCTTAACCTTTCTGAGTCCCATGTCCATGTCATCAAATGAGGATAATAATGATAATAGTAGTTCTCACCTTCACAGGATTTGTTTTGTGGATATAATTCTATAAATATATATACAGAACATACATAGATGATGTATAAAGCCATGTGAGATACAGTAAGTAGTCCATAAATGTATGCTGTAGCTGTTTGTATTATGTATGCTATTCAAAAGATTATGATCTTTCTTTCATATCACATCCATCAGAATGGCTACTATTAAAAAAAAAAGGGAAATAACAAGTGTTGGTGAGGACGCAGGGAAAGTGGAACCCTTGTGCCCTGTTGTGAGAATGTAACTTGGTGCAGCCACTATGGAAAACAGCATGGCAGTTCCTCAAACAATTAAAAATAAAATTATCATATGATCCAGCAAGTCTACTTTTGGGTATATATCCCAAAGAACTGAAAGCAGGGCCTTGAAGAGATATTTATACACCCATGTTCATAGCATTGTTTGCAACAGCCAAAAGGTGGAAACAACCCAAGTGTCCATCAGTAGATGAATGAATAAACAAAATGTGGTGAATCCACACAATGGAATATTATTCAGCCTTAAAAAAGGAAGGAAATTTGGACACATGCTACAGCATGGATGAACATGGAAATTATACTCAGTGAAAGAAGCCAGTCATGAAAAGACAAATACTGTTATGATTCTACTTATATGAGATACCCAGAGTAGCCAAGGTCATAGAGACAGAAAGCAGAACGGTGGTTGCTGGGGGCTGGGATTGGGGGATAAGGGGAGTTGTTGTTTCATGGGTGCAGTTTCAGTTCTGCAAGATTCAAACAGTTCTGGAGATGGATGGGGGTGATGGCTGCACAACAGTGTGAATATATTTAATGCCACTGAACTGCACACTTAATAAAAGTGGTTAAGATGGTAAATTTTATGTTATGCATATCTTACCACAATAAAAAAAAAAAAGAAAAATGAGATCACGATCTAGCCCTTTCCTCTGAACGTTTCCTCTTGGAAGCCCTCCATCTGCTGGTGAGAAACTAGTCCCATCAATTGCTGTGGTGGGTACTGACCAATGAAATCAGCCGCCAGTTCCCAAACAGGGGACAAAACATTCCCTGAGGACTGGTGAGACCAAACAGGTGAACCCCCAGAGCAAGGAGCACTTGGGGAGAAGCCAGGGGTGAGGTGGGGGCGAGGGGGGAGGATGGGAGCACGACCCAGGCAGGAGGACAAGCGTGATGCAGATGGGGAGCCAGCAAGTGCACCCTCCCAGGCCTGTTTCATTCCGTGGATTTCCCCACAGAGAGTCCACCTGTCACCTTATGTCTCAAAATGCAGGTGTTCGCTTAGAATAACAGAAATGTGAATTACACAGGTACCATACTTCACCCCGTAGATCAGTGAACATCCAATGGGGGGTCAGCACCCTAGGCTGGGGAGGGAGTGGGAGATGGGCGTCCACTGCTGGCAGGACACCACATCCGGAAACCTCTGGTGGGAAATTTGGCCATGCCCATCAGAGCTACAGCTGTGTGTGTCCTTTGACAGAGCAGACATACCTGCATGTCCGTGAAATTATGCAAATAATAGGAGAATCCCAGCAGCCTTGTTTAATAATAATAAACAAGATTATGGTGTAGGCTCTGGTTCTTTCCTGAGAGGCAGCCCAGAACTGGCAGGGGCCAGGAAAAGGGACGAGAGTCATCCGGCTGGATGGGATCTGGGGTATGTGTATGAGATCAGTCTGGCTTCACGACCCTCAGATCCCACGCGAGAAGGGCTGACACAGGCTGGAGAGATGGCTAAACCCATGAGAAAGGAGATGCCTGGCAGGACACTGATCACCGAGGGTGAGGTGTGGACACCAGCATTTCATCCCCCTGTCATGTCTGTTCTTTCTTTTTCTCTTCCATCTCCACCTTCCTAGCTGCAGCCCTGCACTGACTTGGGCTGTCCTAGAGCTCAGTCTTCTAGGGATCCTGGGACTTCCCCAGGGTGGGACTGGGGGAGTCCCTGGGGAGGGGGGAGGGTCAGTCAGCCCTTCATTGTTTACCCTTCGCTTCTCTTTTCCTCAAAACAAAGTTTATTGAAAGAATACACACACACACACACACACACACACACACACACAAAGCAGGAGCTCTGCTGATCAAGAACGGAGAGGGAGGGAGCACTGATGGTGGGGTTCTCAAAGTGTGGTCCTGGAACCAACTCCAGGGACTCCATTCCCCCCACCTGAACCTGGGGAGCATATAAATGTGAAGATTCCTGGGCCTTACCCCAAACCCACTGGGTCAGAATGCCTAGGAGTTCATGTTGAACAACCACTCTTAAACATGCGGAAAATCCAACAACCACTGGCTTTGGTGTTTCTTCATTCTGGAAGAACTGAGTCCCTTTCTCAGCACAGTTTAAATAACAGCCACATCCAACTCTAAAGATTACAGTTTACAAGGCACATCAAATCATATAAATTATAACTTGCAAGGTTTAGCTGTGAAATGAGCAAGGCTGAGGCTTTTGAGCCATGTAAAATGGGAGAGGGGAGATTGTGAATAGAGCTCCTGATGGCTCGCCTGCACACAGTAGCTGGGATGTTCACTGGCAGGTCTCCCCCTTGTTTACAATCCTTCAAGCCTTCTTCCCACTGCTTTTCAGATAAAGATCAAAACCCTTATGGTGACATGAAGGAGGCCGACTTGTCCCTTAGCCCTCCTCCTTCCCACTCTGACTTCTGGACGCCCTGGTTTTCTCTCAGTCCCTTGGGTTCACAATATGCTCTTCCACCCCAGGGCCCTTGCACATGCCATTCCCTTCTCCTATTGTCTAGTTAAGTCCTCCTTGTCTTCCATATTCCTTTCCTTTACAGCCCCAATGTTGGAATGGAATTAGTCACACCTTTGTGGGATCATTTGACTTATTTCTCTCTCTCCTGGCAGCTTCCTGATGTCAGGGACCATGTCCAGTTCTGCCATCACTGTACCCCTAGACTTGGCTCGGTGCTGAGGCTCTGGGTAAATACTGTGCAATGAATGAGTGATAGCAACAGTTATCACTGTTGACTATAAACAGTTCTCACTAGCCTGGCTATAAACAGGCTTCCTATTGCCTTAGGGAACCAAACTCCTTACAGGATATAGAAAAAAGTCTGGAGGGTAAAACCCTGCAAATATCAATATTGATATTTCCTTGAGCCAAATGATTACAAGTGACCTTTATTTTCTTCCTTATATTTTCCTTTCTCCCAATTTTTAAAAACAAGAAGCATGTAACTACCTTCCATTATCGGAAAGAGTAAATGATGTCGAAATACTATGATACCAATAGTCAAACAACATGTCAGCCTTGCTGATGAGTAGAAATCTTTAGAAGCATGACTGCCTATTCTTTAGGATTGATCCAAGCAAATAAACAATCTTTTTTATTTGCTAGATGTAACCTCTGGGTAAATGCAATGATGACTTTTTAGTAATATAAATCCCTGAATTTTTTTTTTTTTTTTTTTTTTTTTTTTTTGCGGTACGCGGGCCTCTCACTATTGTGGCCTCTCACGTTGCAGAGCTCAGGCTCCAGACACGCTGGCTCAGCGGCCATGGCTCACGGGCCCAGCCGCTCCGCGGCATGTGGGATATTCCCGGACCGGGCACGAACCCGTGTCCCTTGCATCGGCAGGCGGACTCTCAACCACTTCGCCACCAGGGAAGCCTAGTGACGTATTTCTTAAGCTAAGTCCGAGGAGCAGTAAGCAGTGAATTATTTATATACAATGAATGCAACTCAATTTCTGTCTAGTTAATAACTGTCCTCATTAGTTCCCTTTTCCAAATGGCTTATTAATGTCAGTGGATCCTCATCTCAACCCTGTGCACCTCTGAGGATTCTTCTCAGTCTCTGTTTTAGGAGACCATAATAATGATCATTGTGTCATTCACTGACCACTACATGCCAGGCTCTTTCTATGCATTTCTCACTTAATCCTCAGAATAAACCTGTGAGGTAAGAGGTTTACAGACAGGGAAAAGGAACTCAGAGTGATTAAGTAATTTGGTTGAAGTCACTCAGCCACAAAGTAGCCTAATGAGATTCAAACCCAGCTCTGTCTATCTCCAAAGCCTGTGCTTTTAAAAATTACTACAGTTTTCTAATATCATAGTCCAGTTCAAAACAGAGATCTCTGTCTCTACTTTAGCCAGACAGGAAATAAAACTACCCCAAATCTATGCCTTGTTAGGATAAAGAAGAAACTACAGTTCTTCTTCTTCTTCTTTTTCCTCCCACTTTGCACACTGAACAGATGTTCTGTGTCCTTGAAGGGAGACCATATCATGGAGGAGAATCTCACGGGGACATTCATGGAGTTATCTTTAAATCTGTTGCGTTTACAATAAACATTCACAGAAAACTAGGAATAAAGGGGGAAATTTCTCACTTGGTAAGAACATGTATAAATACCCTACAGCTAACCTCGTACTTAACGGTTAAAGACTGACTTTTTTCCCCTAAGGTCAGGAACAAGTGAATATAAGGATTTATACACTGCTCCTGTTCAGCAGAGTCCTGGAAGTCTTAACCAGGGAAATAAAGACAGGAAAAGAAGATTCAAGGCATTCACATCTCCTTTTCTGAAAGGAGAAATAAAATTGTTCTTATTTGCAGATGACATGATTGTTTATGTATAAAATCCCAAGAAATCTACAAAAGCCCTTATATAAGAAAGTACAGTTAAGGTTCCAAGATACCAAGCAGCATACAAAAATCAACTGTATATCTATATACTGTCAATGAACATGTGGACACCAAAATTAAAAATATAATACCATTTACAATCACTCAAAAAAAAAAAAGAGAGAGATATACTTAAGTGTAAATCTAACAAAACATGTTCAGGACTCGTATGCTGAAAACTACAAAACACTCATGAGAGACACTGAATAAATGGAGAAATATACCATGTTCATGAATTGGAAGACAATGTAGGAGTATATCAATTATTCTCACATTGTTATATAGGATTAAACACAATTCCAATCAAAATTACAGCATGATATTTTGTATATACAGACAGGCTTACACTAAAATGTAAATGGAAAGGCAAAGGAACTAGAATAGGTTAAAAATTTTTTTTAAAGAAAAGTGGGAGGAATCACTCTACCTGATTTAAGACTTACATAGCGACAGTAATCAAGGCTATCTCATAATGGTAGATCCATTATGACAAATAGATCCATGAAACATAATAGGGAACTAAGAAGTAGCCCCCATAGAAAGTATGGCCAGATTATTTTTGACAAACTTGCAAAAGCAATTCAATGGAGAAAGGATAGTCTTTTCAACAAATGGTTCTGGAACAACTAAATATCCACATGGAAGAAAAATGAACTTTGACCTAAATCTCACATCATAAACGACAGTGAACCCAAAATGGTTCATAGATTTAAACATAAAACTATAAAACACTTAGAAGAAAACATAAGAGAAAATCCTCAGGGTCAGGGACCTGGTGGCATGTTCTTAGACATGACACTAAAAGCATGATCTATAAAAGAAAAAATAACTACCTGGACTTCATCAAAAGTTAAAGCTTTTGCTCTGTGAAATACTCTGCTAAGAGAATGAAAAGACAAGCTACGGATGGGAGAAAATATTTGCAAACCATCTATCTGACAAGGGACTCATATCTAAAATACATAAAGAATTCTCAAAACTCAATGGTAAAAAAATTAACAATTCGATTAGAGACACTTAAAAGATATGAAGAGATATTTCACTGAAGAGGATATGCAGAAGGCAAACACGTACATGAAAAGACATTTAACATCACTATCGATTTGGGAAATGCAAGTTAAGACTATGATGAGATACCACTACACACTTACTAAAACAGCTAAAATGAAAAACAGTGTTTATGCTAATTGCTGGTGAGGATGTGTCTCATACATTGCTGGTGGAAATGAAAAATGGTACAGCCATGCTGGATAAGTCTGGCAGTTTCTTTACAAACCGAATCTATATAAACACATATGTTAATCCATGCAATCATACTCCTGAGCATTTATCACAGAGAAATAAAAACTTATGTTCACACAAAAACCTGTATACAAATGTTTATAGTACATTTATTTGTAATAGCCCCAAATGGAAACAAAATGTCCTTCAAAAAGTGAATGGTTAAACATAGGTGATACGTCCATACCGTGGACTATTACTCAGCAATAAAAGAACAAGCTAATAACCTAAATGGATGTCAAGGGCATTACAATGACTAAAAAAAAAAAAAAAAACAATCGCAAAGGTCATAGATAAATGATGAAAATTATAGAGACGGAGAACAGATTAGTGCTTTTCGGAGCGTGGGGACGATGGTGGGAGGAGGAATTGTGACTATAAAAGGAGCATCACAAGGGACATCTCTGATGATGGAATACTCCTATATCCTGAGGGCCACACCCAAATCCACACGTGGTAAAATGGCACAGGACTCCACACATGCTTCGTGCCATTCTCTCTACCATTTGTGCATCTATAATTATTTCAAAATAAAGTTTAAAAAACTCTGTTGAGTGAAGTCTGACAGTGGTCTGCCTTTCACAGTCCTAAAGGGATTCCATTGCATTTCTCTTTCTGCTTCAATATTTTAATCCCTTTCAAAATGTTAAAAGGCTCAAAGCCACTGTTTTTATAATTCCTTACTTACAATTTCTTCCAACTTCCTTGGCTGTCAATGAGCTGGGACTGTGGACCAAGCCACAGCTAATTCAGAGAATGGAATGAAATGAAGTGAGAGAGCACTGAGGCCATGCCCAGGGCTTACCCTGATTTACTACTTGGAGGTACGGGGGCGGGGGAGGGCTCTGAGGGGCCCGTAGTCTCCAGAAGCTCTGGAAAGGGCGAGAGGCCATTGCTCAAGCTGGGCACTTCAGGTGGCCGTGGCTGCCAGACGCAGAGCAGGTGAAGGTCAAGCATCAGCTCTACGCCCACCTTCCAAACCGCGCCATCAGGGTGGGACACTGCACACACAGTCAGCAAAGGACACAGGGCCCATCGCACTTTGCACTGTGCTCATTCTTACCACATGTGCCAGGGAGGCCCAGCACATGCCGGGATTGGTTATTGGTGGCACACCGAGGAAGGCTGGGACTGTTAGCCAGAGGCTGTGCTTTACAAGAGACTGGAGTCCACAGAACAGTAAAGACTTTTGGTGGTGTGAGGGGTAGGGAGGGTCGGGGACTGGCTAGGAAGAGGTCTTACCTCTAAAACAAGGTCTGAATTTTCATGCCTTCCAATCGTAGTGCTTTTATTCAGGACAAAATAGCCTTCTGCACTCTTTAGATAGGCTTTCATATTCTCTGCTTTCCCTATAAAAGGTTTTCAGAAAACAATTTTGTTAGAAAAATACAGTCCTCTAATTATTCAATGTCATATTTAGAATGAATGGAATACACCATAATGTCCACAGGAGAAGTCAGCAGAGGTAGGAGTGGATAGCTGGATTTAACAATGATCACAATGATAATTCCGCACATTTTTAAGACTGTCCTTTTAACAGTGATAGCCGGCATAGATGAGCTTGCTTCTGATCACAAGAGGAAATCCTTTATGTAATTCAGAGCACAAACAAGCAATAGCAAAAAAAAAAAAAACAAACAAACAAATCCGAATTCCACTGATAACCGCTCTCCACCTCCCATTAAGCTTAGTTTGGGGTTAGTTATCTGACAGAATCAAGTACTCAGTGTTACTAACCCACCACTTACTAGCTCTGTGACTCTGGGTGATTTACTTATTCTCTCTCTATGCTTCTGTTTCCTCATCTGTAAAATGGGGCTAATAATACTCTGTATCCCAAAGAGTTTTGTGAGGATTAAATGTGAAGCATCTAGAATGGTGATTGCTACACTAAACACCCATTTGTCCTACTGTGATTGTGACTGTTATTAATCTTGGGCTTCTGAACTTTGACTCAAGAAACCCCAACTTCTACAGAGCTTCTTAAAGTGTGGAAGAGTCAGTCATCAAGGAAATGGGCATTAGAAGATACTTTCTTTTTAAGTCACCGCATTCCTTCATATATTTAGGTTGAAAAAAATGATTTCCAAAGACAAAATATCAAGATTATAGCTTGGCTGTACGGTCAAGACTCTGTACGTATCTTTTGCTGGCATTTTATTAGGAAAATGTCAAACACACAGAAAAGTTGAAAGAAGTGGATGGTGAACTTCTATAGAACCACCACCCAGATTCTACAATCAACATTTTGTTCTATTTGCTTTATCACATATCTACCCATCTATACATTTTATATTTTAATGCATTTCAAAGTAAATCCTATACATGGTTTTAAAATTTATTTATTAATTTTTGGCTGTGTTGGGTCTTCGTTTCTGCGCGAGGGCTTTCTCTAGTTGTGGCAAGCGGGGGCCACTCTTCATCGCGGTGCGCGGGCCTCTCACTATCGCGGCCTCTCTTGTTGTGGAGCACAGGCTCCACATGCGCAAGCTCAGTAGTTGTGGCTCGCGGGCCTAGTTGCTCCGCGGCACGTGGGATCTTCCCAGACCAGGGCTCGAACCCATGTGCCCTGTATTAGCAGGCAGATTCTCAACCACTGCGCCACCAGGGAAGCCCTATACATGTTTTTTATTATTTATTTATTTATTTGTTTATTTATTTATTTTAATTTTTTTTTTTTTTTTTTGCGTTACGCGGGCCTCTCACTGTTGTGGCCTCTCCCGTTGCGGAGCACAGGCTCCGGACGCACAGGCTCAGAGGCCATGGCTCACGGGCCCAGCCGCTCCGCAGCATGTGGGATACTCCAAGACCGGGGCACGAACCCGTGTCCCCTGCATCGGCAGGCAGACTCTCAACCACTGTGCCACCAGGGAAGCCCATATATACATGTGTTTTAAAACATAAAAATTTCAGTGACTTCAGCTGGTTCCAAGATGTTGATGATAATTCACATGATATTGGACTTCTGATCCATCTCAGTGCCATGTCACAGATAGCCTCTTTTCTTTATTTCCTTTTTTTTTTTTTTGGCTCTGTTGGGTCTTCGTTGCTGCATGCGGGCTTTCTCTAGTTGCGGCGAGCGGAGGCTACTCTTCCTCACGGTGCGCAGGCTTCTCACTGCGGTGGCTTCTCCTGTTGGGGAGCATGGGCTGTAGGTGTGCAGGCTTCAGTAGTTGCAGCACGTGGGCTCAGTAGTTGCGGCACTAGGGCCCTAGTTGTGGCTCGCTGGCTCTAGAGTGCAGGCTCAGTTGTGGTGCACTGGCTTAGTTGCTCCGAGGCACGTGGGATCTTCCTGGACCAGGGCTCGAACCCGTGTCCCCTGCATTGGCAGGTGGATTCTTAACTGCTGAGCCACCAGGAAAGTCCCCAAAGTCTCTTTTCAACTGAAAGGTCACTGAAGTGTGAAGTTGTTAAACTGTGGATAAAAACAAAAATCTCTAGGTCTGACCGTAGAGGGTCTCCTGTCTGACTCTGCTTTCCATCAACATCTCCATCATCATTCCATCACTGAATCCCTACTAAGTGCCAGGCACTGGGCTATCCTTTTACACACATGGCCTCTTTTCATCCTCAGAACCACCCTGCGAGGCAGGTGTCAGTATTGTCCCGCTTTACAAATGAGGAAACTGAGACTCAGAGAAGTTAAGGTCACACAGTAGTAAGTGTGTGACAACTCTGGGCCTTTGCATGTAACCAGTGTACAAACCTCCATTGCTGCTGGTGGGGCAGAGTAGGGGTGGGGGAATTGCACTGTCTGCTGACACTTGGGACATGTAATAAAAGAAAGTCCTTGAAACCAGCATTCTATCCTCTGAAAGGAAGACAAGACCCTACCTGGGGGTAAGAGAAATAAAAATAAGCTGGATAGTTTATATTTGTAAACTTTGAGGCCTGTGGATGTCCCACAAATATTGATGCTTTCATATAATGAGAAATACATTTGATTAAGTTCGCTGTCATGTATACAGGGGAAAAGACATTTCCTCTTCCCAAAGAACCATGCTCTGCTGCCTTCAGTTATTAATCTTCAATTGCAGAGGACCATGTTAGCACGCAACACATTCAAGTCTAATTAAGCTAAAATGGAAACTTCCAAGAAATGTCTCTTCTGCAGGAAAACCACAGGAAACGCCACTAATCGAAAACTTAAACTTGGATTATGCACATATTTGTTGTTTAGCTCTCACCCCAGACGTCCCCAAGGCTGGGGTCTTCTCTCTGCTCAGACGTCCCCCTTCGGGGCAACCACCTGACCACTCTGGCTAAAGGCACCCTCAGTCATGTTATTCCCCTGCTAGTTTTCCCCTGCTGTGTTTCCTTCCTTGTACTTATCATTCTCTGACATGTTCTTGTTCCTTTCTTTAGTTATGCTTGCTGTTGGTTTCTCTTTCACTAACATATATGTTCCTGGAAAACCAGGACTGTGTTCATTTTGTTCAGAAGCGATTCTTCATGGGTATGTTGTGTTTGTACCCATCTTCAGAGCAAAGGCATTGAAAGATTTTGTCCTGCACTCACTTTCCGAGGATGCTTGTATGGCAAACAGCCTGGGAGGATAGAGGTAATGTTTCTAATAAAGATAACGGCTCCTTCTGGGGCAAAAGTTGGGCAGGTTTGCTAGCAGCCCCTTTCAAAGATTGCAGTTTCCTGAGTTTGGAGTTCCTTACCTGGGACACAGACCCACTGTGCGCACAGCATCCACACTGGCTGCTCTGCACCACCCCGAGGGACTTTCAGGGCAACAGGAACCAATGTGCATATGCAGCTCTGCTGCCTGTTATGTCGGCTGTGCTGTGAGTAATCAAGTTCTTTGTTTCTGGCCCAGGAGTCTCTTGTCTTCTGCCAGGAACTATAAGCTGGGCAGGCTAACTTACTAACTTTCAAACAGGGTCAAATGTCAGACCCTTTGCAGTTCCTGCCAGTTCTGTGCATTACCCCTTCTCCAGGGTAGGGGGCGGCGGGGGGGCAGAACCTGACACATAGTAGGTGCTTGGGAAACACTTGCTGAGTGAATGAAAATACAAAGGACACCTCAAAGCAAGTCAGTACAGCCAGCTGGCTAGGAAGCTTTGATAGTAACTACCTTTCATTTTTCCTGTCAGTATCTAGCTTACATGACTCCTTGGAAAACCTAAATTCTATCTCTTTAGCTTTTGGATTGGACAATATTTCTCCACCTTCATTTTGCCCTGTGCATCACTTCCTTGCGTGAAAACACTGTCAAAGTAATTTGAATGTGTGGAGCTCTGTGAATTCGTTCTTACTCAGTGCCATGGAGCACCAGCCACAGGAAAGAGCAAAAGGGCTTCAGTCATCTGCGTTCCCCCGACCACTTTGGATGGCTCAGAATTGGGCTATAGGAGCAAACTTTCTTTTGAGGTTTACAGTGGCCTCAAAGTTCCTTAAAGAAGGGGAGTTCAGGTAAGGGGCGGGTGTGTGTGTGTGTGTGTCTCTGACCATTGGGTGGGTGTTGTCCATAAATCATGGGAAACAGGGGTTCCTCTCTTAATCCCAGCTATACCCACAGGACATCCAAGAGCTGGTGCCCAGGAGAGGCTTAAAGCTCCCGTGCCGCCTCCCTTGGGGGGCGAGGTAGGGGCTGCACTTAGGAAGGAACGGCTGGTGTTGGGGCACCTTTTCTGGGGTGCTCCTGGCGACCCGAGCCTGGATCAGAGAGTTCGGACTCGGCTGGCGCCGGGTCCCCTGCCTATCCCAACACCCTTGACCTCGCAGGGCTGGCCTCCTCCGGCCCAGGTTTCCTCCCGCCGCCTCCTCGCGCGCCGCTCTCACCTGGCCTGAGGAAGAAGCCCACGCCTCGTCCTCTGCCAAGAAGCCCTGACCTCCGCCCTGCCGCCCTCCCGCGGAGTCTCCAGGCGACAGCCCGCAGCCCGTGCGCCCGCCCGGCCTTTGTACGAACGTCGCCACGGCAACGCCATTCTGACGGCCGAGCTGGGGAGGGGCGTGGCGTGCGCGGCGCCCGAGGATGAGGGGGAGGTGCGCTGGCAGCACCCGGCCAATTACAGCCCGCTGCAGCGCTGCGAACCCTCCCGGACCTGCCCCCTAGAGGTCCCCAGCCCCGTTTCCAGGATCGGGAAACAGGCTCAGTGTTCACAGAAGTAGCTCCAAGTCTTACAGCGGGGAAGGAGCAGACTCGAGAATCCTTCCTACTGACCTTAGCTCTAGGCTCGGTGCGTTGAGGAGGGGGTGGTCAGGCGTGGGAGGGTAATGGAGCTGAACCACGAGAAGCCTGGAGGTTGGTCCCCCCCCGTCCCACCCGAATCTCTAGTTCTCTCTGTTGTGGAGGAGAAAACAGAGTAAGCTGGGGGACCATCACTTCTGGGGATGGGGGTGGAGATGGGAGATGGGTGCGGTGGAGGGAACGCTTCTGAAAGAATGGAAGATTCTCCCACGTGCTAGGGAAGGGGTATTTACAAGCCCACAGCCTTACTGTTCCTGTCCTTCCCTGTCAAAACTCGCGTTTATTCATTCATGTGTTCTTTACTTCTACAAACATCACCTGAATCCCTACAAGGTCAGACGGTGGCCCCAGTGTTGACCTGGATCAGATCCTTAAGAAATCCCCCCGCACCCCCCATGGGCACGGGGCTGGGGGGATGGAGCGTGTGGAGAAGACATGCAAATGCCAACTATCTCCCCTCACCCCATGTCACCTCTTTTCAGATCAGCCCCTTCTGTCTGGGAGCAGAACAGACCTGCTGACTACCTACAGAATGCCTCATTTCCCTGCCAGGAAATGACTGACAAGGTGCCCCAAGACAAACTCAAAATATTCATCTGAGAAAGATGAAAGATGGCAGACTCCACTCTAGTCAATTAGAAGAAGATATAAGAGAGAAAAATCATGGAAATCGATATGGGATGGAATATATGGTAAAGATGCTCCCACATGCCTAGAGGCTCTTAGAAATGCACATTCCCTGGCACAGACCTCAGAGATTCTGATTAAGCAGCTCTGGAGCATGGTCCAGGAATGAATTTGTTGCATTCTTGCAAATTCCTTGTGCATTTGTTAAAAGCTTGGCAAAACCTCAGGACTTATTCAACCCTGCAGTTGAATGGCAGAGCCCTCCCAGAACTTTTCCCTAGAAATCTCTTCCAGGCCCTCAGTCAGCCTGGAAAGTTCTGCCATTCGACCAGAAAGACCTTAGGAATGTATGAGGAGTGACCACAGAGGCCGGGGCCCTGAGTGGTAACTTCAGAGGAACAGAGAGGGTCAGGCTCAACTCTCCAGGCACATTTCTGCCTCAGGGCCTTTGCAGTTACTGTTTCTTCTCCCTACCAGGCACTTCCCCCAGGGATCTCCTTCAGCTCCTTTAGATTTTTACTCAAGTATCACCCTATTTAAAAGGGTCTTGGAATTCCCTGGCGATCCAGTGTTTAGGACTCGGTGCTTTCACTGCCTGGTTCGATCCCTGGTCGATCCTGCAAGCCCCATGATGCCACCCAAAAAAACAAAACAAAACAAAAAACACACCCCCAAAAACATGAATAACAAAACAAACACCTCACTCTATTGCTCTTCCCTTCATCTTACCACTCCTCTAACATGCTATTTATTTAGTTTTCTTCTCTTATTTGTTGTCAGTCTCCCCACTCCCAACTCCCCCCTGCCCCCAACTTAAGCTCCATGAGGGCAGGGATTTTTTTCTCTTTTGTTCACTGCTGTATCACCAGTACCTAGAACAGTGCCTGAATGAACGAATGAGTGAATGAACAGGGGCAGCCCTTGCCACCCGCCCACAGCCTTGCCTCCTACTCTTGAGCTGCTGAGCTGAACTGTCCTTACCCCAGGACCTAGGCTTCTGTAGCCTTGGCCCTCCCCAGCCCCACCCCCATCTCCATGCTTGTCTTCAGTCTCATCAACATGAGCACAGAACAGCAACCCTGCTCACTGCCAGCCAGACCCTATGGAGCCCATTCAGGCCAGCCTGGAGCCGGAGCCGCTCATGGCCCCCTGATAGGCTTGGGAGAGCATATGTTGCCATTAGTCCATCTCTCGATGAGGAAATACTAAACGCAGAACAAAGCTGACATTCAGGCTCACTGGAGCAGAAATTGCCAAATCTTGATTGGATCCTGCCGCTCCCCACAGGATGCCACAGTCATCTCAAAGGGTGTGTGAAAGTCTAAAAACCCAGTTCCATGTCATCCACTTAAATTTCAAAAACAGAAACTAAAATACCCCAATAACTCATGGCTTTATCATAGCATGTCCTGGGCTGAGTGAGAGTTGTACTTTGCAATGATAGGGTGATCAAAATACTGCACCTGGGGAATTCCCTGGCGGTCCACTGGTTCGGACTTGGTGCTTTCACTGCCATGGCCCGGGTTCAATCCCTGGTGGGGAAATTAAGATCCCGCAAGCCACACGGCATGGCCAAAAAAAAAAAAGAGGTTTCTAGCTTATATGGGCTCCTTGGTGATGCCTGTAATCAATCAATCTTATTGAGCTCTGGGTGGCTACCAAGGCTGTACTGTATCTCAATCAACATCAGGATGCTGGTGTCTGAAAGGCCTGGGTCCATGTCCCAGCTTTGTCATTCCCAGCTGTCCTCCTAATACTGGAGCGAGTGATGTTAACTCCGGGCTTTCCACCCGCAGGGCACTGTCCCAGTCCTTCCTGTGGATCATCTCATTTAATCCTCACCATAACCTGGGGCAGTAGGTGTGTATGAAACACCTGGAACAGGGAGCTCTGCAGAGAAATGCTCAAAAATGTCGTGATGGGTATTATTTCTATCACATCACTCCCACTTGAACAGGAAAATAAGGCTCAAGAGACATGGAGGTATGTGACCAAGGTGACACAGCCAGAAAAGGATTTGAATCTAGATGACTGTGATGGGAAGGTATTTTCCCCGGGGACCACAGGTGACAGGTGTCACAGCCACGAGACACCCATGCTCACCACCTGCTTTCCCTCAGCCCTGAACAATCTGGGCTTCTGGCTGTCCTGAAGTTTGCGCAGTGCCTGCAGCAAGAGGGGGAGGGAGCTGAGGCCAAGAGGGCGTAGCTGGAGCTTGCCAGGGACCTCTCCTGCCACCCACTGGGCTTCTTTCCTGCAGGACCTCTGCCCCATAAAATCTCATTGGGCCACAGTTACCTTCCCTGGGCTGTCCTTGACTGGGAGAGCCCATCCACTGTGCCCCCTCCCGAGATCTGCTTGTTGTCCCCTGCATTCCAACAAGAAATGAATGCTGGCCTCCTGCCTGGAAGAGGTAGGGAGCTTGCCCAGCCTTTAAGGGGTAAGAGAGAGCCAGGGAAAGAGCTGGAACAGGAGAAAGGGAGTGTAAAAGAGAGAGAGAGCTCTCGAAGATCAGGAAGTAGCTAAGCTGTTGAGTAGGTGTCAGATGGGAGAGCAAAGGGCCATTGGAGGCTCCACAGTCCATTCATAACCTGACGCTATGGGCTAAGGAAATGCAGGTTTTTATACACACACACACACACAGGTTCACAAAAATAAATTCAAACCACAAAATCACAGCTGGTCACTGAGGCCTTCTGCAGCCGTGCTCACCCACTTCCCCTGTCAGAAAATGAGAAATCACCCAGGTGTTTTCTCAGATAGAGACAAGGCTGGTTGGGACATTCATCTCTTGCAAATCAGAGCTTTGCCGGGGGCTTCCCTGGTGGCGCAGTGGTTGAGAATCTGCCTGCCAATGCAGGGGACGTGGGTTCGAGCCCTTGTCCGGGAGGATCCCACATGCCGCGGAGCATCTAGGCCCGTGAGCCACAACTACTGAGCCTGCACGTCTGGAGCTTGTGCTCTGCAACAAGAGAGGCCGCGATAGAGAGAGGCCTCTGCACCGTGATGAAGAGTGACCCCCGCTTGCCACAACTGGAGAAAGCCCTCGCACAGAAACGAAGACCCAACACAGCCAAAAATAAATAAATTAATTAATTTAAAAAAATTAAAACAAAAACAAAAAACTACTCTCTCAAAAAAAAAAACAACAACACAGAAAAAAAGCTTTGCCAGGGAGGTCAGTCTGTATGTTCTGTTTGAAAACTGCAGATGAAGGGTGCTGATCCCACCTCTGATCGGCCTGGTTTCGTTTGTTTGTTTGTTTTATTCTGTCTGTACCTCACTTCTCTCACCTGTAAAATGGAGGTAATAACAGCATTGACTGTAAAGACCAAATGGGTTAATATGTGTGAAGTAGTAAACTGTGCCCGATACCACACACTCCTTCTGTGAATGTCCGCGTTGCTGTCTGTCTCTTTGCTTGTTTTTGTTGTTTTCTTGATGATGTGGGAGGACAGCACCATCTCAACCCGATCACGGCCATCCTGGGGAGAACTTTGATTTGCATCGTCTCAGTCCCAACCCAGAGCAAACTTGACCTCAGAACACTCGCATATCATCTTGCTTGTTGCCCAGGGACCTTTCTGGGTGTGGGTGTCAGAGGCAGGCTGAGCTCCCCTGATCGCTGCTAGAGGGATTCTGAGAATCCAGCTGGTCTCTGTGGGGTGGCCCCTGCAGGACAACTCCATAAATTCGACTTGCAGGCATCCAGGCAAATCAACCTCCACTACTTCTTTTTTTTTGAGATTAACAATGAACCATTATGAATGAGGTGAACCAAACTAGCTAATATTTATTGAGGCTTGTTAGGTACCAGCTGCTATGCCATGCACTGTTTTATTTAATTCTTAGCCCAACCCATTTTACAGAGGCGGGCTCAGAAAAGTCAAGTAACTTGCCCAGTTACAAATCTTGTAAGTGATAGGTCCAAGATTCGAACCCTAGCTGTTGGACTCCAGCATATTGTCATTTTTGTAAACTTTTGTTTTCAAAACATAATCTACATCTCGAAAAGAGCACAACTGATAAGTGTACGCTTGAAGAATTTTCACAAAGTGTATGCACCCACCCTAACCAGAACCCAGAACAAGAAGCAGAACATTACCACCCGCCCCCACCCCTCCGAGAAGACTCCCTGTGCTCACTTCTGGTTAGCCCCTCCCGCTTGTCTGACTTCCAATCATAGATTAGTTCTGCTTGTTTTTGAACTTCATGGAAATGGAATCTTACAGATTCCATTCGCTGCCTGGTTTCTTTCACTCAACTATGTGAGGTTCGACCATGTTGTCTGATGTAGCTGTGGTTCATTCATTCTCACTGCTGCATTGCTTTACACTCTGTTATCTATTCCTGCAGAACAAATTATGGCAAACTTAACGGATCCAAAAAACACACACTTATGTCACAGTTTGTGTGGGTCAGGAATCCGGGCACTGCTTAGCTGGGTTCTCTGCTCAGGGTCTCTCCCAGGCTGCAATGAGGGAGGTGGCCAGGGCTGGGGTCTCATCTGAGGCTCAGCTGGGGAAGGACCCTCTTTCCAGTTCATGTGGTGGTTGGCAGGATACAGTTTCCTGAGGGTTGTTAGTTAGTCTGAGGGCCTCACCTCCTTGCTGGCTGTTAGCCAGAGATCCTGCACTGTTTCTTGCCATGTGGGCCTCTCCATAAGGTGGCTTGCTTCATCAAAGCCAGTGAGAGTCCTTAGAGAGAGTCTCCAGGCAAGATGGAAGTTACAATCTTCTGTAACATAATCACAGAAATGACATGCCCATCACCTTTGCAGCATCTACTGATTAGAAATAAGGTACAGTCCTGCCTACTCTCAAGGGGAGGGGACACAGAGGTGTGAACACCAGGGATAATTGGGGGCCGTTGTGTATGCCTTTTGGTCTGCACGTGTGCACATATTTCTTGGGTATATATCTAGGAGTAGAATTTCTGGGTCCCACATACGTCCCGCTTTACGAGATTCTGCCAAACATTTTTCCAAAGTGCAGGTACCCTCTACACTCCCTCAGCAGGCTATGAGCTTCCCAGTTAGAGCACATGCTTTCAATACACTCCTCCCCTCTCTCCTTACAGAAGGGGTGTTTGAGCTGGGGCTCTTCGGGACGACAGGTCCTAATTCTGGGCCCATGTCAGAATCACTGAATTCCCGGGCCGCTTCGCCAGACATTCTGATCATTTGAGGGCTCAGATACAAACTGGAAGGTCCACTCCATAAGGCGAGGATCCCTGTACCCTTGGTGCCCGGAGCAGTACCTGGCAGCAGTACCTGGCAGGTACCAGGGAGCTGGCACTCAATAAATGTTTTTTTGATTAAGTGAATGAGTTTAGGAACTATTGTTCAAGAGATGGGCCCCAGGGCGGGTATAAGCTGCTTAAACGGGAAGGAAACTTTGTTGTGACTGAGGCTGTGTTCATTTTTCTGGGAAGAGGGCTCAGAACCTCAACCAGGTATGTCCCCAACAAAGGTTAAAGGCCGCTGTGATTGGCTACTGTCCGGCTTAGGTATTTTATCACATGAAGAAAGAATTGGTCCCGGGGTAGGTGGCATGGGAACTGTGGACAAGGTCCCATGGTCCTTAGAAGTAAAAAGCGAGACAGTGCTTGCCTGGGGTGGCTCATAAACTGAGACCTTGCTTGTTTTGACCTTTGACCCATGGTAACTCTTTTGGTACATCTAGCCACTGCCTGGCCTCTTGGGACCCTCCCTGTGTCTGTCTGTTGAACAGAAAATTCCAGAAGGCCTCGGTGCCCTGAGTTTCCATCAGGGGCAAGCCAACATGAGCCCTAGCTTTTGAAAAACCGCTTTCAATCCATAGAAAGCCTCCCAGTTTATCTGGTTTGAGATGACCTCATCCTTTGTCACCTTCTCTCTTGTTTTCTGGAGGTTGCTCAGCGTCTTGCTGCTCTCTGCATTCTTTTCTCACGTGAACAGTGCACCTATTTTGGGCATTTTGTCGTTGTTGTTTTGGGTCATTCCCATCACACATTTTTTGTATTCCTTTCCAGTCAGATCAACCTCATGCCTCTCTAGACATTTCTTCTCAGGTTTCCTCTGAATCATTTCGTTTGGTCTAAATATGTCCAGTGTTTCCTCCTTCCTCACTGCACTCCACATAGACCCTCTCTTTTCCCCGGAATAACTGTTCTTTTCTTTCGAATCCCTGACCCAAATCCTCATCTTTCACCATGTTATTTGACTTCTCCTAAGAACTGATTGTTTTTTGAAACTTAAGCCTCAAATATCATCCCTTCTAATCTGCGTCTGAATTTGGATCACGGTCAAGAAGCAGGCGAGACAGGAATGTGGCTGGGTAATTAGGATCCTCAGCAGAAGGGCTGAGTGTTCATCGGGGGGTCAGAGGGGCCTGGGGATGGAGGGAGAGGTATCTTCTTCTGCCTCGGGTAGGGCTTAGGGTGGGGTTGTCAGGAAAGCGCTAAGAAAAAAGGACCCATTTGACTTGAGTTCTGAAGGAAGAGTAGGATTTCCGGAGGTAGAGCAGGGAGAGCAGAGGATAGTCCAGGGAAGGAGCAGTGGGAATGGAGGCTAGAAGATGAGTCATCAGAGACGCTAGGGACAGGAGTACAGAAGGAGAGGGCTGGCCAGGTGCTGAGACCGCACACTGAAGGTCCATGGTCAGCCTTCAGATATGTTTGTCTGGCTTTCCCAACGTGTTAAAAGACTTTTAATTAGTTGCTGAAGGAATAGGCCTCTTTCTGTGGAGTGACAGAGAAACCTATTCAAATTGGCTTCAGCATGAATGCAAATTCACTGGTTACCAAAAATGAAAATTCTAGAGGGAACCTCTGGGTTCAGGCTCAGATGATTTCATGAGGCCTTGGCCTCTCTCCAGCTCTCAGGGATTCTTTGTACCATGTGGACCCAACCTTAGACAGAATCTCTGTATAATGGTCACAGAAAGGCGGCCGAAGCTCCAGCCCTTACATCTTCTCAGCTTTGAATTCCATAGGGAAGGATAGGAGTCTTTTTCCTAAGCTTCCCCCAATGGCCTCACTGCTTCTCATTTTCTCTGGGTGGGTCACAAGCCCATTGCTGAGCCAATTATTGTGGCCCAGGAGACTGCTCTGATTGGCTGAGCTTGAGCCAACATGCCCATCCCTGCAGCCAGAGGTGGAATCAACAGCGTCTCTGAGAAACTGGACTGAGACTAGGAGAAAGGTGTTGTCCCCAAAGGAGGATCATAACGCCATAATATTTTAGAAGAGGTGAATTGTTATTAGGTGACGAAAACCAGATGTCTACCACAGTAGCCAACATGTACAGATCATTAACATCTGGATTTATGCCTTTTTTTGCGAAAATGGGAATATCTGGCAATACCTGGACTCTCTTCTTGTATATAGATCAACAATCTGCTGGGGATGAGTAGAGGCTCCCTCTTTAGATACAGCCTATGTTCTGCCTGCCCAATGCACTGCTCATATTTCCTCTCTGGCTCCTGGAAGCACTTGAATTTTTATTGCCAGCATAATTTGATTCTGTAAAGAAATCTGTTTTTCCCACCAGAATGGAAGAGCCAAATGTACAGGGGTCAAATAGCTCTCCTGTGCTCCCACAAACTCCTGAGGACAAATGCCTGGCCATTTTTAATAGTCTCATTCCTTGCTCATTTTAAAAGCCTTCTTTAAAAAAAAATATTGAATACATAGTGATTTTAGAATCTGTTATCTGATAATTCCAACATCTGAAGTCTTTGGGTGGGAGTGGCAGAGGGGTGGTGTCTCAATGTCTTGTTTGTTGTGTCTGCTTACTCTGGCTCATACTGACTTATTGCTTGGATGTTTATGATCTGTGATCTCATTCTTTTTTTTTTTTTTTTTTTTTTTTCCTTTTTGCGGTACGCGGGCCTCTCACTGTTGTGGCCTCTCCCGTTGCGGAGCACAGGTTCCGGATGCGCAGGCCCAGCGGCCATGGCTCACGGGCCCAGCCGCTCCGCGGCACATGGGATCCTCCCAGACCGGGGCACGAACCCGCATCCCCTGCATCGGCAGGCGGACTCTCAACCACTGCGCCACCAGGGAGGCCCTGTGATCTCATTCTTGATTGAACTTAATCTGTGGGAATCCTGAGGGGTCTGATTCCTGGCTGCTTTTCTCTCGGAAGTCTTTTTTGTTTGTTTCAGCTGGATGCCGGGGATGCTAATAACCTCTGAACACTGACATTTATTTCCTCAACTTGGAGTTTTCCCACTGAATACATGGAGTATAAACTTGAGCCCCAGACCCACGTGGTTACAAACCTTCAGGGTGATCATCATCATCATCAGTATTGTGGCCATTATTAGTTTTCCCCTCCAGAGCCACATTGAAAACTACAGGTTTTCATAGGCTCTCCTTTCTGAAAGTCCAGAAAAAAAATTTTTTTAAGCCCTCCTCTTGCCAGGGTGTGGAGCATCTTTGAGGGTGCCAGCTTAATACAGGCATCTTAGACTTGGTTAGCTCATTTTGCAAAGGCCCAAGGCTTAATCTCCCTTTTCCTGCACTTACTAAAGGCAAAAGGCTTCCTCATTTGCTTATGCTTTGGTTGTAGCTCACTCTGTTTGTGTGTGTGTCTGTATGTTCCTTTGAGATTGCCTACATAAAAATTGTTTTTTATTCTGGGATTTTGGAAACACACACGAAACTAGAGAAGCCTGCGATTAACTCCATGTATTCATCATCCAGCTTCAACATTTTCCCAGTGTTCTCTCATTCTTTTTTCTCCCTTTTTGAGTTTTTTTCTAGGTTAATTTAAAGCAAGTTGTGTCATTTCACCCATAAAGACATCCTAACTGAAAGGACTTTTTTTTCCTTTATATTATCCCCGCCTTGACATGATCACAGCTAAAAATACTTATAATCATTCCTGAATATCATCTAATATTCAGTCCATGCTCACATTTCCTTGATTCTCTCAGAGATATCTTTTTTACTTTTATCTTTGTTAGAATCAGGATCCAGACAAGGTCCACACATTACACTTGGTTGTTATGTCTCTGAAATGTCTTTAATTCTGTAACAGCAACTCCCCGCCCCTGACCTTTTTTATCCCCCAGCCACTGATTTGTTGGAGAAACTGGGTCTTTTGTCCTGGAGAACATTCACATCCTGGATTTGGCTGATCACTTCTTCTTGGTTTCAGTTAACTTGTTCCTCTTTTCCCCATGTTTCCTGTAAACAAATAGTTAGATCTAGAGGTCTGAGGAGATCAAAGTCTTTTTGTTGTCCAGACGCCTTCATAGGCGGTACTGTGTGATCCATCCTGCATCACACAGTGAGCACATAATGTCTGGTCATCCTGTTTTTAACGATATTGAGATTGAATGGTAGGTCCAGTGCTAACAGACTGAGCCATCCATTACAAAGTCCCCAACGGCTTTTATTCCCCCAATAATTAACATTTTTAATTATTCATTATGGTAAAATATACATAATATAACATTTACCATCTTAACCATTTAAAAATATACAGTTCGGGCTTCCCTGGTGGCACAGTGGTTGAGAGTCCGCTTGCCGATGCAGGGGACGCGTGTTCGTGCCCCGGTCCGGGAAGATGCCACATGCCACAGAGCGGCTGGGCCCGTGAGACATGGCCGCTGAGCCTGCGCGTCCAGAGCCTGTGCTCCACAATGGGAGAGGCCACAACAGTGAGAGGCCTGCGTACCGCAAAAACAAACAAACAAACAAAACACACAAGTGGCACAGAGGAAGCCAGAATCTTGAGAATACCTGGGCCCAAGGAAATCTTGGAAGATAGTGAGTTAAAGAGAATAGTGAGGATAATGACGATGGTAGGAGAGCATGTATGCTTTGTGGGCCTATGTACTAAGGGTTTTGTATACAAGCTCCCATTGGGAAGGCTACGAGCTAGGTGCCATTTTTATTCTCATCTTAAAGAAGAGGGATCTGAGCTAATTAAGCAGAGGGAAGGTTAGGGGCTTTTCCTGGCTGAGACCACAAGACAAAGCGGTGGTCACGCGTCCTAGCCAGGACTTGATTGGCTGGAGATTTGATTGGCAGGAGAGCTGAGCGGCTTCTCCTGCCAGAAGCAGCCGCTGCCCTTCAGCCGTTCTTCCACTTCAAGCCCTGAGAAAGGGCTTGCGTGCTTCCCAAGTGGCAACTTCTGTGCATTTAAAAATTTCCTCTTGAAAATCCCAGCCTTAGCCCATTCACAAAAGGTATCTGGGTCCTTTCTTGGCCGTGGCCTAGTCGTATTCACCAAAGAGAAGAGCGCGTCCCATAAGAGCTGGCGGCTTTGGGAGGACCGGGGAAGGCGTCAGCTGGCAGGAAGCTCCCTGAAAGAAATAGAGGAATCCCCACCCATCCATGAGCTGCCTATTCTTCCCCCTTAGAAACGGGGCTTGTGATGTGCCAGGCACTGCAGGCATTTTGCCATTTAACCCTCCCACTCCCCCACGGAGTAGGCCCCTTGCTAACAGTTTTGGTTGCTTTTGTTGAGGAACCTGGGATACAGAGGTCAAGCCACTTACTCAGGGTCATTCGGGGCAGTGGTGGGGCTTGACCCCTATTTGTTTGACTCCAAATCTGGCCTCTGAACTCTGAGAGACACTGCCGGCTTCTCGAGTGATGTGAGAAGTGGATTCGAGTGAGCACGGCCTGGGCAGCGGTTCCCGTCCCTCTGCCACATGGACAGAGCCACAGACCCAGTTCGCTGTGAAGGCCCAGCATCTTATACCAAGTCTCATTTTCACAGCCAGAGATATTAGTGTGGAAATAGGACTTTTGATTCTTGAAAGGTCTGCTTGGTGAAGAGATGGTCAAACATTTAAACTACAAACTCCATTTTTTTTGGGGGGGGGGCAATTCTGAAGCTTAAGATGTGTAATTTCATCTCAGTGCTTCAACCTTGCCACCTCTGTGAACGGGTGAAGAGTTTCAAAGTTTCATACAGGAGGCTAAAAAACTAAGGCTCCTTGTGAAAATACTAAGTGTAAAACTTAGGAAAGAGGAATTCTACTTTCTGTTCTTTTCTGCTTAAAGACAACGAAGATATACTCCCTGGAAGGAACGGATGCCAAGACAGATGTATACAAGTGCCCTTTAGGATCCAGCAAAACTTTCAAATGTATTATTGTTTTCTTCCCGACAAACAGGGATTTCTGACGACATATTAACAACAAGCATGAAATGCAAACCTGAGTCCTGGAGTGAAACCCCCAGGAGCAATGGTGCGATGTATCCAAGGGGGCCACCCTGGTAAGGGAGACACAGAAGGAGGGGGTGTGGAAAAGTGAACATGGGCGGGGGAGGGCAGCAGGTGGGGAGGGAATCCTGTTTCTGCCACTTAGTAGCCAGGGAACGGTACCCTCTGTCAACTCACCTTTCCCCTCTCTCTAAGGGGCTGACACTTGCCAGCATCCCTTGCGGGTTGATGGGAGAGATGAAGCATGTGTGGTGTGGAGCAGGTGCCTGTCCCTTGGTAAGTCTTTCCCCCAGTTGTGAACTCCACGAAGTTGAAAGCTTCTAGCTGTAGCTCTTCTGGGGACCCTGACACAGGTTCAGCTTGGCCATTTCAGACCCTTCTCGGCTGAGGGATGTCCAGCGCCAAACAGGCTGGCATGTCCCTTGCGTTGTGTGTGAATGATGCAGCCCAGGAATAATGCATGTGAAACCTCATTATGTAAATCCTCAGGTTTTCAGTACATGACAATGGCTTTTTTGGGGCCCTTCTCTGTCCCATTTTGTGGTCTGGTGTCTCTGCTTTGGGACCTAGTCTGCCAAGCCCTGGTGGCGGGGGTGGGCACCTTGGGGAGGGGTGAGCTCTCCAGAGGGCACATCAAAGGGAAAGTCACAACTCTGTCACTGGCCCAGCTCTCCCTGGCATTGCTTGGTGTGAAAGGAAACTGTCCTCTGCCTGAGGCAGCCCCATGTCACACACAGACTAAGGCCTGTGATGTTTAATTCAGAGCAGTGAGCACTGGAAACACTGCATCCAGGCTCCCTCAGAGCAGGACAGCCACTTTTCATTTCTGGGGCTCTAAGCCAGAGAGCCTGCTGTCTGGAAACCTATTGCCTGGAAGGTTCGCAGGATGGAGGGCAGGCTTCTGCAAAGAACTATCTGACCATCACCTCCTGGTTGAGGAGAAGGGCACCCTTCTATGACCTTGGCCTCCTTAGAGCTCATGCAGGCAACAAACACACACATACAAATACACACACATGCCAACCCACAGCACATACTCACATGTACACACATACACGCAAGCATGCGTGTACATATACACAGCCCCAAGTCAGAAAGACTGGCGTACTATTCTGGCTACTCAGAAGAGGAAACCCAAATCTTTATTCTCAGAGAGCTTATTCCTCGGTGTATCCCTGGCACCTGGCAGAACAATGAAAATCAGAAGCGCCGCCTTTAAAAACACTCGGGCTGTTCACTCAACTAATTGTGGTCATCTTTTCAGGAGGCAGGGAAGTCAGATCATGATGCTGGACACCCTTAAGCTCAGTACAGTGCTGTGTGTCAATTATGTCTCAATAAAACTGGTAGAAAAAACAGTTATCTGGATAGAAAGAACAAGATAAAATACACGAATTATCAAAAGTTAAAAAAATACAGACGAGCTAGACTATGAGTCTCACAAAGCACTGTTCACAACAGCCAGGACATGGAAGCAGCCTAAATGTCGATGGAGGAGTGGATAAAGAAGATGTGGTACAAATATACAGTGGAATACTACTCAGCCATAAAAAAGAATGAAGTAATGCCATTTGCAGCAACATGGATGGACCTAGAGACTATCATACGATGTGAAGTAAGTCAGACAAAGACAAGTATCATATGATATCACTTATATGTGGAATCTAAAAAAAAATGATACAAATGAGCTTATTTACAAAACAGAAACAGACTCACAGACTTTGAAAACAAACTTATGGTTACCAAAGTGGAAATGTGGTGGGGAGGGATAAATTAGGAGTTTGGGATTAACATATACACACTATTATATATAAAATATGTAATCAACAAGGACCTACTGTATAGCACAGGGAACTCTACTCAATATTCTGTAATAACTTATATGGGAAAAGAATCTGAAAAAGAATAGATATATGTGTATGTATAACTGAATCACTTTGCTGTACACCTGAAACTAACACAACACTGTAAATCAACTATACTCCAATATAAAATAAAAATTAACTTAAAAAAAAAGAAAGTTTAAAAAAATAGAGGCAAGCTAGACTATGAGTCTCAGAGAGGTTAAGCTGACATATATATATAGAATCTAAAAAAAAAAAAATGTTCTGATGAACCTAGGGGCAGGCCAGGAATAAAGACACAGATGTAGAGAATGGACTTGAGGACATGGGGAGGGGGAAGGGTAAGCTGGGACGAAGTGAGAGAGTGGCATGGACATATATACACTACCAAATGTAAAACAGATAGCTAGTGGGAAGCAGCCGCATGGCACAGGGAGAACAGCTCAGTGCTTTGCGACCATCTAGAGGGGTGGGATAAGGAGGGTGTGAGGGAGACACAAGAGGGAGGGATGTGAGGATATACGTATGCATATAGCTGATTCACTTTGTTATACAGCAGAAACGAACACCACACTGTAAAGCAATTATACTCCAATAAAGATGTTAAAAAAAAAAGCTGCCTGAAGCCACACAGTAAATGGCAGAACAAGAGTCTAAACCTAAGTCTGCCTAACGCTAAAGCTATTCTGCCACCTTCCTTTGCAATGAGCGAATGCATTCTGTGCTGCCTGGATCCCACTGGGACCTCAGTTGGCTGTTTCTAAAGGGAGCTGAGGGGCAGCCTCAGAGGCTCTGCTCCGAGCAGGGACCTCTCACCTTCTGCTGCCTGATCGCCCTGGTGACCCTCTTCTCCTGGTGCAGCCGCTCTTCCATGTGCGCCAGGGCCTCCTTCAGCGGCGCCTTTTCTTCGGCCTCTCTGAAGATGTCCTTCAGCTTTGCCACCTGTGACTGGTACATCTGAACCGACACTTTGCTCTGCCTGAGCACACAGGAGAGACAAAGTCTCTTTTCTCCTCAGCTTTCTCACTCACCACCAATGCTCCCGACCTGGGAGATCCTCAGAACACTTCCATATATGCTTGGCTTCGCGGTTTCCTTACAAGTTGGGGGAAGGCTGAAGATGTGGGGACTAGAGGGCAGAATAAATAGCCCATTGGCTGTGGACGTGCAGCATGAAGGGGGCACAGGTTATGCTACCAGCCCCTCCCAATTTCCCAGAGAGGGTGGGGGAACGGATACTACTGAAAATACGATGGAATTACGAAAAGCACACACATGGTGAAACATCAGACACATTTATAAAAGGTGCACCTTATTCCTTAACAGTAGGGTACTTTAACTGCTGCTTTCTTGCCCAGAGACTTGGGTCCATCAGGCCCTGAGTCACCATCCCGCCTCCCCACTCCACACCCAGGCCTCTGTCCTCTTGTCCTGGTCCCTACGGGTCTGCAGCTGCACCGAGGTTTAGCCTGGAGAATGGAGGCCTGGGCCTTTTGCCGGGGACACGGGCCATACTTGAGCTGTTCAATGTCCTTCTCGTATCGTCTCAAAAGCTCCTCTTTCCTCTGCAGCTGGTTCTTGAGTAGGGTGATCTTATCAAACACCAGGTACAGGTCTCTTTGTCGAAGCTGGTGGACTCTCTCCCTCTCTTTTGGGGAGAGGTGTTTCATGGACACGTGACCTGACATATCTTTGATGTTCAGCATAGTCCCGAGGGTTTTGCTCATATCCAAGTACTACGAGAAAGCGTTTCACAGGTAAGAGGCCTGGCCCAAGACCGCTGGTGGCCACTTTGAGGAGGCAAACGTCTAATTCTGTTTCATTCATTTTCTGCAGTTGCAGAGAAGAAACACATGCTTTGCAAATGAGTGCATTTGGGGCTTTTAGTAGGACTTTCATTTTCCCCCGCATCCATTTACACTATGCCTTTTTGAGAATTGGGGGGAGGGGTGGAGGGGGAATGACAACAGACATAAACATTCATTCTTACTACCCAGTCTTGCAAGGAATTGGGCTCTGCAATTTCCAGCCCATGCTGGGATAGGAGATGGGTCTCGTGGAGCTACTGTAACAACTAAACATGTATGTGGCGTTGGTTTTAAACTATCTGCAGGGCACACAGGTTTGGACAGGAGGGGACTGATGCTGGGTATACCTACCAGCTTTTCACTAAGATCTAAAGCGTCAGCCACATCCATTTTCCTTAACTTCTCAGAGACCATGATGGACCTTGGGCTGGAAAGGCCATTTTGAGGCTGAAATAAAACAAAAGAAAAAAACTCACTTGGCATTCCATTATGATTTTCTACATCCAGAAGAATAACCCAAAGAATAATGCAAGAACTGGAAAAAATAATTTGAGAGAGTTGATTTTTTATATCATCTTTATTGGAGTATAATTGCTATACAATGGTGTATGTTCGTTTCTGCTGTATCAAAAAGTGAATCACCTATACGTATCCATATATCCCCATATCCCCTGCCTCTTGCGTCTCCCTCCCACCCTCCCTATCCCACCCCTCTAGGTAGACACACAGCACCGACCTGCTCTCCCTGTGCGATGCAGCTGCTTCCCACGAGCTATCTATTTTACCTTTGGTAGCGTGTGTGTGTATATATGTCCATGCCAAGAGAGTTGGTTTTAAATCCATTCTGACTCTGTGAACTGCTTTCTTTATGACTGTGTTCCTACCCCTTCAGAGCACGACTGCCTTTGAAATGATGCATCACTTGTGCCGTTCTTTGGCCACCGTCTCGTCTGTCTTCCCTTTAGGCCAGTGGTTCTCAACCGGGGGTGACTCTGGCCACCCTACCCCCTCCAGGACATTTAGCAATGCCTGGACACATTTGTGGTTGTCATAATTGCTGCTGGCGTCTAGTGGGTAGAGGACAAGGATGCTGCTAAACACCCCACGATGCATAGGGCAGTCTCCCAAACAAAGAGTTACCTGGCTCAAAAAATCAGTACCGCTGATGTTGAGAAGACAAGCTCCAGAAAAATGGGGACCATGCGGCTTTTGCTCACTATCTCCCTCCTTGTGCCCAGCATGGCACCTGGCAACGAGTGGTGCATAGTGGGCATGTTTGTTGAATGAACGAATGAAGGTTAAGTGGAAAATAGCCTCCCTCCTTTTTATTAAAGGAATCTCATTTCTGTGCAGCAGAAACCATACCCTCACAAAATTTGGCCCAACCTTCTCCTAGCTCTGGAACCTGGTGGGTGGGCATCCCTTCAGAACCTTTCCAGAGACAATGCAGATAGTGTTTGCAGCTGCATCTCCCTAAGACCCCAACCAGCCAGCTGGCTGTTGGAAGCCCAACTGACTGCATGGAAAGGCCACCAGACTGAATAGGGGACCTGATCTGAACGACCACAAATAACCATAATAAGACACCTTAAAAAATAAATTGGCTTTTAATGCTTGCCATGAGCATCTCTTAGCCCTAGCATTTGTTGGCACTACCCTGAAAACCTCTGAGATTTAAAAAAAAACAACTACAAAAATATAAAGGCCCCCAAGTGACTGTGATAGACAAGAGTGGACATATTTGTCTATGTATCTATGGAGATGAGAATAAAAGAGGGTATCTGAAGATGACAATAAACTGGGCAGATCTGCTGCAAAAAGAACCTGAGATGCTGCTCAGTGTCTTCAGCTACCCTGAGCTGCATCCTCTGTACCTCTCCAGACGCCCCCTCTTTTCCTGAGGGGAGGGTCACTAAGGAAGAGCCTGGGCTACAGGATCCAAGCACGCAGTCCCCACCCGGTCTCTGCAGGCTAGCAGACACACCACCAGGGACACACCCCTAGTGTGTCTTCAATCATTATTCTGTGACCTTGGGTGAGGTACTTGACCTCCTGAAGCCTTACTTTTTCTTATCTGTTAAATGGGGACAATAATAGTAACTATGACACAAGGCTGCTACGATGGTTCAATGACATAAGGCATGGAGCCGGCTGAGCTCAACGCCTGGCACACAGTAAGCAGTTCACAGATGTCAGCTATTCTTCCTCCTGCTCTTTCGTTTAATTACTGCCAACCTTGGAGGATTGAGAGTTAGGAGGTTTCCTGCTCTGTGGTGTCAGTGGTGGGATGAGGGCTTGTTGCCAAGGGGAAGGTCAATCTTGGAAGCAGGACCATCAGGACATGAGATCCAGCTGAGCTCCCCACCTGGAGACGGTCCCTCCACTCCCAGCCTCAGAGAAGGAAGGTTCGATTTTATCAGGAAAACCAACACATTTCTGAAGACTCACATCTCTAGACGTGTGAGCAAATGTCTAGAAAAATTGTAGGAGAAAATGCTGGTACAGAGAGGATGGCTTTATTATGTTTTCCAAAAGCTGGTTTAGACCAGCTGCCGCAGCAAGCCACGCTATTCAGAGCTGTCCATTGTCATGTGTCAATCAAACACCCGATCAAACATCCATTTAGGATACAGGGCACCTTCAACCTAACAATCAAATTACTTCTGAAAACCCTGGAAAACACAAACTATGCTCCCTAAGAAAGGAAGGTTTTCTTGGATAATACCCTTTAAATACTGTTTGACAATAATAACTATCATCTATTAAAGTGCTCGCTATGAACTAGGCACTGGGATAAGCACTTTACATAATGATCTCCTTTAATTTTTCCATCATCATTTTACAGCTGGGAAATTGAAGTCCCAGAAAGGTTAGGAGCCTGCCCAAGGTCACAGAGCTTGCAGAGCTGGGATTAGGACACAGGTCTCTGATTCTAGAACTTGTGTCTTCTTAATCATCATGGCTCCCTTCTGCTGCCCTTTATGTGTTCATGTTTTTCAGTTTATAGCAAAAAGCAAATGTTAGGCAAGCTCATGACATAATGTTGTACATTAGCTTGTTGAATCTTTTCTGCAGAATACAACATGTGATGTGAAAAGGAGGGCCCAGAGATTGTCCGGGCCAGCATCAGTGCAATGTTATATCATGCTGTACACGATGGGAAGCCGCCTTTCTATTCAAACATTGGATCACTGGTACGGCCAGGCACCAACCAGTCCATACAGGTGTTAGCCCATCAGGGAGGACCTGGCCTCGAACCAATGATGTATACAGTGGTGCCAGGGCACACGGCTCGTGTCTGTCCTCATGCCCACCCTCCCCACGTGTCAGTCAATGCAGAGACAAAGTTTCTTTGGTTACCGTTCGGATCTCTACTCTTGAAAAAGTTGGCAAGTCAGGTTTTGCATCCAATATTTTCTGAACATTTTTTTCCATCCCGAGGGTCTTTAAGTCTAGAAATGATTCATCCATGTGGTCCTTGTGATCTATAAAAGAAATAATTTACACTCAAAAGAAAGGCTCAGGAAGAAGTTACTGCATGTAAAAGTCACAGCTGCTATTTACTGGACACTTACCACAGGCCAGTACTAATTAGCTCACCATCCTCCCTTGGCAGGTGAGGCATTGAGGCCCAGAGAGGTGAAATGACTTGTCCAAGGCCACACAGCTCATATGAGGCTGCAGCCTCCCAGGGCGGGGGCACTGAGGGGGAACCTTCGGCCACAGGTGTGAGGATGGACTTGAACCCAGGCTTCTGTGTCCTAGCCCAGGGCTCCACCCAGCAGCAAGCTTGGCTTCTTGAAAGCCCTATTCCCTCTAAACAGGGTATTTATCCTGGGAAGTTCCCCAAGGTTGGTCCTTGCACAGCATGCGTCTATGAAAAAGTTTCCACTGGGCCACAGTGAAATAAGAAAAAGAAGGACAAGGTTCTGAGTTTTTCATGAAATCCTGTTTATTTAATATCAAGGCCTGCTCTTGACTCTGAGCTCATGCCTACACATCTATTTTTTTTCCTGCCCATCTTTTTTTTATAACTATGTTTTTTTAGTTATGAAATGATGGGGATAGAAGATGGTGGTCCTGGCAAATTGGTTAGTCCCTAAAGTGAACCCTCAAGTCTGGGGCCCATGGTTCTCAGCACAGAGGGATGACTAAGCAGGAGGAAACTTACTTGACAAGCTGGCCTTCTCAAGTTCTTTAATTCGCGCACGAAGCTCAGATAAGGCCTTTTTCTGACACTGAATGACTTCCTCATGTCGGGACCCTTTGCACTTGGCTCCTAGATCACTGAAGGACTGCTCCTGTGGCCAGAATGGTGAGGACAGCAGCTTTATCAGTGATCACAATCTCACTCTCTTGTATTTGAAGAAACATGAACAAATCATGGATTAGCAGAAACCCTGTCACTTACTTAGTACCTTGGAAAATATCATTACAGGGCTTCAGCAGAGAAGGAATTTAAAAATTTCATTTCGAATACAAAGTCACATCTAGGAAGATTTCCAACTTTCCTACCTACTTAGCATCATTATAAATAAGAGATCCCCCCTATGTTCCCTCCCCATGTTTTATTTCTTTTTTTCTTCTAATGTTCTTCTAAGCTTGGGTTTCCACTTGTTGTCATTCTGGTCTCATCTCTGAACAATCACATCAAATTTGCTCCTGGAGGGGCTTTTTTTTTTTTGCCTGCACCATGAGGCATGCGGGATCTTAGTTCCCTGACCGGGGATCGAAACCGCGCCCCCTGCAGCGGAAGCACAGAGTCTTAATAACTGGAACACCAGGGAAGTCCCTGGAGGGGCTTTTATTTATTTATTTTTTTTCTGCGTTACGTGGGCCTCTCACTCTTGTGGCCTCTCCGGTTGCGGAGCACAGGCTCCGGACACGCAGGCTCAGTGGCCATCGCTCACGGGCCCAGCTGCTCCGCGGCATGTGGGATCCTCCCGGACCAAGGCATGAACCGGTGTCCCCTGCATCGGCAGGCAGACTCTCAACGCACTGCGCCACCAGGGAAGCCCCAGGTGGTTCTTATCGGCCAACTTGGGGAAAACCTTCTTCTCAGACTTTGTGGCTGAAAATGTAGTCTGCAGAGCTGTGCTATCGGTACCAGCTGGGAGCTGTTCAGAAATGCAGAATCCCAGGCTCCCCCCACCCGAGACCTGCTGAGTCACAATCTGCATTTCAACAACATCCACATATGATCCGTGGACACCTTTGAGTTGAGAGGTGCCACTGTAAAGTATCCTCTAATTGGCTGGTTTCTGGAAAAGTAAGTAGCAGTTTTGGCCATGTGTTTCCCCTGATATGCATGAAGAGAAAGACTGAAATACTATTGGTTGGTCTTGCACACACTTAGACACAAACCAGGAGCCGCAGTAACGACTGGGATTTGTATCAATAAAATCAGCTGCGGTATATAAACAAAGTACCATTTCTAGACATTTCAATAACCTTGCCTCTTCAAGTTGATCTTCAAGTTGATCTCTGAGTTTTAGGATTCAAGCTTCATGTTAATTCCTCCTACATCATTCACCCTCTTTAATTAATTTAGTTCCCAACAAGGAGTTGCTGAGATTCCTCCATCTAAGTACATGCCCTCTGTTTCTCATAGGAAAGCCCATTTCATCAGTTTCCAGTAGTAAAGAGAAGGACGGGGACCACCTTACCGATTCCTCTGCCATTAGCTGCTTGACTCTGGCTTTCAGCTTCTCCTCTTGCTGCGGTCTTTCCTCGGTCAGCTTCTCCTTCTCTGCCAGATGCTGCTGTAACTCTTCTTGCAGCAAATACTGCTGAGTTTCCCGAGAACTGTTGATCTTCATCTGAAATGAGGGGAAGGGGAACTGCAGCTGATGGGGGACAGGACTAACGCAGGAGTCATTTCCACTACCTTTGGGGGCGGGACAAAGGTTCACGAAACTTTCTTCAAAACACAGAAAAATGATGCTTAGCTTAGTAACTAATAGCGAAGTAGTAGAGCATCGTGGTTAAAAGCTCAGACTCTAGATCTAGATAGAATCTCAGCTCTAGTTCTTTCTAGACACTTCTTCGTATAGAAAATAAGTGGGTGAACTAAGGCAGGCCGTCTTCCTCCTCATTCATCCCTGCCGGCCGCTTGGGTGCGGGATTCCGTGGAGAGCATGGGCCCGTGAAGGGGCTCTGCAGCACGCCTACCTGACCTACTGCCCTTTCCAAATTGGCTTTAATGAGGTTTGCTCTGTTCCTCATTTCTTTCAGCTGAAGCAATTTCCTTCTGGAATCCTGCCGAAGCTTCTCTTCAACCTGAAAGGATGATGAAACCGAGGGCTTGCTGCTAATGTGATCATCATGCCCTCTGGGGAAACTCTTCTGGGGGGGCTAATGGCAGTGGGGGAGTCCCTGAGGGGTAGGGACAGCTGCAGCCCAGCAGCAGGGGTCACAGGCATGCACAGGGTGGAGGCAAACTCACAGGGAGTTGCCCCCTATGGGAAAGGGCCGAGCTCTGCACCCGGGGCTCAACTATGTTCTACCGCACACACCCATCCCAGCTCGGTCCCTAACCAGCCGTACGACACTCGGAAAGTTACTTCACTGCTCCGTGACTCAGTGTCCTCATCCGTCAAATGGGGATGATGATACTAGTATCACTGCATAGAGTTATTGTGGGGATTCAATGTTTGGAATAGTGCTTAAGGGCTCTGTGAGTGTGTTAAGTACCGTTGTAACCTATGAAAGGTGGACGGGAATGTCCGCCGTACAGTCTCGTTCTAATAACTCGTGATGGGTACTTGGAAATGTTATGATTGGGTTTATTATCATAACTGTTTGTCGTTACCACTTTGAGCACACTCACTGGTGGTAACCTCTCTGGAGGCTTCCTAAAGCAATGTCTATTAAGAATTGCAGCCTGCCAAGGAAGGCCTTTAAAGTGGAGAAGCTTGCCTACTTTTCCCCCCTTGCTTGGGTAACAGTCAACGCACGGTAAGCTTGGGAGTGCTCCACGCTACCCTTGGCTGGCCAGTGTAGGCCTCGCAGCTGCTCAGTTCTTGGATGCACCTGCTGAGCCCTGGGCCCTGGCACTAACAGGAAATGAGGCAAACTCTCGTAAATAAATGGAAAGTTTTTGTGCTGAAACAAATTCACAGGCTGTTTTTTTAGGGATCTGAAGAGGGGGATCACAGGGATGTAATAAAAGACCCAGAAAAGCCCTTAAGAGCTTTCTTCTGAGTAGTGTGGTCCAGTGGAAGAGCCTCTACCCAGCTCCGTTACCTTGGAAAAGTCATCTAAGCTCTCTGGGCCTTAGTTTTCTCCCAGGTCTAAACATGCTCTGACTTCTATGTCAGCAGCCTTTTTCATATGCTGCAAAAGCCAAGTCCAGCCTTGGACTCTGCCCTTATCTGTGCTCTGCATGAACAGCCCCCGTTCCCGTCCCCAAGCCTCAGAGTCACCTTCAACAGCCGCCCTGCTCCCTCTCTCACACTCGGGGGTCTCACGCCTGTCCTCCAACCCCTCTCACATGCAAGCTGGACTGTGACAAGTGGCCTCCTCGCCTCGAGTTTAGTTTCTTCCAGTGCAATCTTAACGGTACTGTGAGAGTTACCCAGCTGTAAGGCAGCTCTGTCCAACAGAACTTTCTGCAATGATACAGGTACTCTGAGCGAGGCTGTGTTGTCTAATATGGCAGCCACCAGGCACATCTGGGGATCGAGCACTCGAAATGGGGATGGTGTGACGGAGGAACTGAACTAAAAATTTTAGTTAATTTTCATTAATTTCAGTGTAAACAGTAGCATGTGGCTGTTTGCTACGCCAGGGTCACTGAAGTCAGACGAACCTGGAGTCAGACAAAACCGACTGTGCCATTGGGCTAGTTACTTTACTAGTAACTAGTAGCCTTGACTTTCTCATCTGTAAAATGGAGAGGATGATTTCTAGATCACAGCGCTGTTGTGAAGATGAAGAGATGAAATGTTCAGGGTAACTCCTAGTACGTGAGAAATTGTAACTACCATTTTCACCCTGATTACTGTCCACGAATGTCATTGCATCAGTCACTTGTTCAGAAGCCTTAGTAGCTCCCCACTGCCTGTGTGGTACAGAGCTCAAGCACCTGAACTAAGGCAAAACACCAAGCCAGGGATTCAAGAAGCCCCTACGAACTCAACGAGGTAAATAAAACTGAATCCACACCTAGATAAACCATAATAAAACTGCTGGAAATCAAGGGAAAAGACAATCTTAAAAGCAACCGGAGAAAAAGACAGATTATGCAAAGGTACAACAGTTAGGCTTACAGATGACTTCTAAATAGAAATAATAGGAGCCACAAGACAATAGTGACATATCTAATGCTGTATCTAATGTGCTGAAAGAAAAGAATTGCCATTGTAGAATTCAATACGCAGTCAAATGTGTTTTAAGAGTGAAGGTTAAATATACATCTCCAGACAGACACACAGGCACATTTGAGAATTTGTCATCAGCAGAGCCACAATGAGGGAAAACATTAAAGGGTATTCTTCAGACACAAGAAAAATGAACCCAGGTGGGTGATCAGAGATGCAGAAAAGACAAGCAACAGTAAGGGTAATGTGTGGATATGATACTGACTATAGAAAAACACTAATAATGTCTTGTGGGGTTTTAAGTATCAAGAGGAGTTTAGAAAATTACAGCAATGGCTTATAAATCTGGAGGGGGTAAGTGAAGTTAAGGTGTTTGAAACTCATTGCACTGTCAAGGAGAAGGGCATAATTATCAACTACTATTGCCTCTTGGTAAGTTAAGAATGCAGGGCTTCCCTGGTGGTGCAGTGGTGGAGAGTCCGCCTGCCGATGCAGGGGACATGGGTTCGTGTTCCGGTCCGGAAGGATCCCACATGCCACGGAGCGGCTGGGCCCGTGAGCCATGGCCGCTGAGCCTGTGCATCCGGAGCCTGTGCTCCACTACAGGAGAGGCCACAACAGTGAGAGGCCCGCGTACCGCAAAAAAAAAAAAAAAAAAAAAGAATGCATATTGTAGTCTTCAGGATGACTACTAAGAGAATAGTAGAAGAGTGAAAAACTTAATTAATGAGTGATTTTGGTGAGTCAAGGATGAATGCTATTGTCTTACTATTACTAAGAGAATAGTAAAAAAGTGAAATATTTCCAAGCTAATAGAGGGGGAAAGTGGAATAAGAGAAAACCATCCACTCAGAAGGAGGCAAGAAAGGAGAGAAAAAGGAACATACCACAGATGGTACATCTGGTATTGAGCAAGAAGGTAGATTTAAACCCCAGTACACGAGTAATTACATAATATAAATGGACTAAAAGTCAAAGATTGTCAAACTGGATTTTGTAAAAATGATACGCTATCTGAAGGCATATGTCTAAACCTTAAGACAAAAATTGACAGAGAACATATGAAAAAGATATGGTATGAAAACTCTAACCAACAGAAAGCCAGTGGTGAAGCTAAATGACAAAGGAGACATTAAGGGAGAAACACTACTAGAGATGAAAAGGGATATTTCATGATGATCTAAAGTTTTGCTCTACAGGAAGTATTAGGATTCTAAATTTATATGCACCTAGTAACACAGCCTCAAAATATATAAAGCAAAAATCGTTCATATTAAAAGAAGAAACACACAAATGACAAACATGTTGAGATTTTTAAAAACATTCTCAATGATGGAACAAAAAGACAAAAAAAAATCAATATGAGAATTTAAGTTGGATCAACATCATTGGCAAACTTGATTTAATGGATCAATTCTTTCTTAGATAATTTCACAATTAAGATCTGAAGGCAGTCTAGGGTTGTGGTTACACACAGGAGCTTTGGAGTCAGGCAGACCTGGATTCAAGTTCTGCCACAACTACTTTATGCAAGTGAACTTGGATAACTTCCTTCACCTCTGTGAGCCCCAGTTTTCCCGACTGTAAAGTGGGGTTAATACCAGTATAGACCGCATGGGGTCATTGTGAGGATGAACAGAGATGATGCAGGTGGAGTGCTGGCCCCAGAGTGGTTCCCAGGCCGACCTGTCCCTGCCATACCTTGCTCTTTTCCCACAGCGTCATAGAGATCAGGCTCTGCTCGGTACTGCTCCTTTTCAGCTCCACCCTGAGCTTCCTCATTTCTTTTTCCATGTCATGGATTTGCTGAAAGAGTTCCAACAACAGGGAAGTCAACTTCACAACTCATTTCATCCGGTTCATTAAGGCAGAAACCTAGTCTGGGATTCGCTTAACTCCTTCCCTTGGGGGACAATTCCACGTATTTGAGGCAAAGTAGACTTTCTTTCAACGGATGCAATGAAAGGGCTGGGTGAGGGAAAATTTGAGTTTCTTTTGAAGATCAGCATGGATCCTGGATTAAACAGTACAAGATACCTATCCACTCATTAGAGTCTCTTTCCTTGGGGCACATTTTTGAGTTCAATCTAAATAAGGGCTGTTTGGAAGACACAATGGGCACAGTTTGGAAGAAAAGAACAATGACATTTTTCTTTTTTCTCATTTGAGGCAGAGAAGTGTGCTCCTGACAGAGAGAAGAACACATGTCTCCTGCTCCCGTCCCAGGCACCGTCCTTCCCAACGGATGGAAAACGTATGCCTGGTGATGTGCACGAGGGTTCGGGCCGGTACAGGGGGTGAACATTTACATTGAGTGGTCATCTTTTCATTGTATTCATTTTTATGTTCACCTTCCATACAAGGCCAGTGATACATTTGCTTTTTATTTTGTTTTTATGAATTGTTGTAAAATTGAATGTATTTAAGTAAAAATACTTCAAGAAGAGTTGTGTTAATAACAGTGCTCAGGGCCGTGATAAAACTTGTGACAGTGGATCATGAAAGTCTGGGCATCACAAGTCCAGGGGTAGGGACCATGGTGAATTTCTAGCAGCATATGGTGGCCACCTCCCATCCCTTTCCCCAGGGGAAACCTGATGAGGGGCCTTGAGCCAACTGCCCAGAAAATCTGGGGAGAGTGTGTTTTCCATGGTCTTTTCACCCATCTCTTTGAGGCCAGCAAATCAAAGAATTAGGAGACTACATTAACAGACAAACACCCAGAAAGCCCCAGAGCTTGTGCTAGCTAATGGGCCAAGGAACCCCTCCAAAACCCTCAAGGCCACAATCTAGGCTTTCAGTGGACACCTAGGGGTCAGGAGGTTCAACGCACGGTTTTGCAGAGTTTTAACTCTTTCTCTTGGGCTTCCCACTTCTCCTTCTGGGCATCTTCCTTCTGTAACTCTTCTTTCAGCACTGAGCACTGTGGAGAAAAAGGACAAGGCCACGGGGGCTTGGCTGGGGGTCCCAAGTACCTGTGTTCATGCCCAGGAGTGTTTCCTGTTGTATAACCCAATCACACCTCTGAATTCTGAGAGGCGAGGTGTGATGGGAGCATGGGATCCTGCAGTCCTTCCCAGTTCACCCCTCTCCTGAGTTCTGAGGAATAGAGCATCTAAGTTCCTCTTCAAAAGCCAGCAAACTTCACTGCAGGGGAAATCCAGCTTTGTAGACTCTGGGTACTTAGGGTGCAGGAATTGGGATGTTTTCACGCTGTGACTGGTGAGGGTGGAGGGGGCCGAGCCAGTGAGCTGGGGTCCATCTTAGGGCTTTTGTGCAGGTTGCATCTCAAAGACACAACTGCCCTGACTGGTGTGGAGGGGTAAACGGAGCTGTCTTGCCCGAGGGCGGCTTGGCAACAGGCATTAAGGGCATAAGGATGGATGTGCCTTCTTTTGACCCAGCAATTCCCACTTTAGGAATGTACCTTAACGACAATGACTGGAGAAATAAGTAAATCTGTAGTTTCAAGGATGCTCTTCACAGAATTGTCAGTAACAGTGGAAGAAAAAAAAAAAAGAGGAAACAACCCAAGTGTTGTTTATAACAGCAGACCACTTTATAACACTGGATACATCCAGGAGAAAGTATGTAGCTTTTAAGACGAATGATAAGAGCGTTGATTTATTAGCACGGGAAAATAGTAAGCATTTAAAAATTTAAAAAATGTGCATAGTATAAATTAACTATAAAATGATTGATTGATTGATTTCTAGGCAATATATAGAAATAAGACTGGAAGAACATACATGAAAATATTAACACTGATTTCTCAAGGTAGCATTTCCTCTCCTCTCTTTTTATTTTTTCTTGTCAATGTCATCTACTTATTTTTCTAAAATTAACACACATGATGTATGTCATTAAAAAAAAGGCATCTCAAATGTTCACAAGAGCAGTACCCTTGGTGATGACGAGCCCTTGTGCTATTGGCCAGCACAGTCTAGAGGAGAAGGGACCTCATTCCAAGGTCAACGAGGAAGGGGAAACGGGGATATAAATCATCCAAATGCACTTCAGGAGGTAGAAGAGCCAAGCAGGTGCTGTCTTTGCAGATTCCTTCTACTTAGCACCAGCTCTGCATCCCCTTCCCGTCCCCAACACACACACACACACACACACACACACACACACACACACACACACACCACATTAAACAGCTATAGCACATGCCTGGGAAGACACTCTGCTTGGGAGAAACGAATGCAGAGGGCTTGGCCAGGCAGCTGACCCGGGGCAGAGGCAGAAGAGCACAATGAAAACCAGCCTCCCACTTCTCAGAAAACGATTTTGTCATCCCCATTTCACAGATGGGGAAATGGAGGCCAAATAAGTTGCAATAAAAGAAAGCTCTGGGATGGGACCCTGGTCTGTCTGATCCCAAAGCTCATGCAGTGCCTTTCACCAGCTCCAAACTGGGTATGGTACTACGTACCAGGTGTTACTTATTGTGCCTTTTCCTTGGAACCTCAAGATCTGTTCTCACCCCACCCCCATGCAGACCTAGCTATCGGGTAGCCTCTGGGAATCTCTGAGTTGCCACCTGAGATGAAAGCTTTGAGGTTTTACCTTGACTCACAGAAACAGGCACATCATGCAAATACTGAGAAACCTTATCCTATAGAGGCAGGATTCTAAAGTTAGCATTGAAGGCAAGATTTGCAAAGGGTCAAAGTTACATGTAAAGAGCTCTTTGCTTGCCTACCTCGTTCATCTTCCATAGAGACATTCTACACACTAAAGTCTAAGGAAGAAATGAGCGTCTGCGTGTTTGCATCTGGATCTTCAGACGTTCTGCTGTGAAGACAGTTATGAGAACCAGCGGTGCTGGGGCCACGATGCACCCGTGTGGTCATCCGTGCTCACAGGGAGATCGTATTCTGTTTAATGTCAAACTTTGCAATGGCAGTATATGCTCATAGGTGTGTTTGTTGCTGGGATTAAACAAACTCATTTATAATAGGGGTTAGAAAATGTTTGCTGGATTTGAAAATCTATTATGCTTCTTCTGAGCCACATACACGCTGTCCTTTGAAAGGCTTCAGAGAAGTTGGCCACCTGCCCAGCAGCTACCCTCCCTGTGTCCTTGGGCACTGGCCTCATCTCACCACCGTGTGTCATGTGACTCCACTGTGTCTGCTTTTCGCAGCTACAATTTGCTGATGACCCGACACTCACTCTGGAGCTGAGGGCTTCGAGCTGGTGATCCTTTTCTTTGTTCTCACTTTTCAGTTGATTCACCTCCTGTTGTAGTTGTTGAACTTGACCATCCTTTACTAACACGTCTCTTTGCAAAGATGACACCATCTCTGTAAAAGAACCAAACCAAACCAAAACAAAAGACTCATGGAGGTCAAAGAGGCAAGAAGGATTCTTGGCAACACCATGGCTCTCAGCCAACGTTCGGACAAGACGTTCAAAACCCGGGCCACCACCAGTGCCCGCCTAGAACTGGGGGGCTTTTTGCAAGGGTCCCAGAGCAGGAATGGGAATGAGAGCAAAGTCCACGGAACAGGGTTTGAGGCTTCAGTGAGAATGAGGGGCAGTCAGCACCAGCGAGAGGAGAAGCCTTTGGGGGCCCCTTGTGGGCACAGGCCAGGCAAAGCCGGGAGGAGAGGCCACACCATGGGCCTGGGGAACAAAGGCCCAGCACAGGGAAGGTCCAGGAATTCTTCTCCAGAGGCCAGGAGACGGGCGTGTGGCAGAGGGCACTGCTGGACACTATTGATGGGGTGGGTGGTTGGTTTCACAGTCCTCTGAGTTTGGACCCCTCTCTACCACTTATTAGCTTGGTGGTCTTGGACAAGCTATTTCACCTCCCACTGTCTGTCCCACACAGAGTTATTGTAAGGGTCAAATGATGCGATATGTCCCAAGAACACAAAGTGGCTAAATTATGTTTGTTCCATGGCGCCTATGATTTTTCTCGGCAGCCAGCTTCCAAAATGGGCCCAATGATCCCTACCACCTAGAATTCATGCCTTGTGTAGCCCCTCCCACCCTGAATAGGGCTGCCATGGGTAACCAATATGATACTCTGGAAATGACGGACTGTTTCCTCTCAGGCTGGGTCATAAAAGACACTGTGGCCTCCTCTTTGCTCTCTCTCCAATCACTCACTCTGGGGGAAGCCAACTGCTGTGTCGTGACGACACTCAAGCAGCCCTAGAGAGAAGCATGTGTGCTGAGGGACTAAGGCCTCCAGCCAATAGCCACATGAGCAGCCATTCTGAAGGGGGATCCTCCGGCTCCCCCCGAGGCTTTAGATGACATGACTGATGCCCCAGCCGACATCTTGCCTGCAACTCATGAGAACTAAGTCACCCCCCGCTCAAATTCCTGAACTACAGAAACTGGGGGAGATAATAAATATTGGTTGGGGTTTTATCCATTACATTTTGGGGTAACTTGTTATGCAGCAATAGATAACTACTCCATTACTGTAGTATCATTTTTTTTTAACATCTTTATTGGAGTATAATTGCTTTACAATGGTGTGTTAGTTTCTGCTTTATAACCAAGTGAATCAGTTATGCATATACATATCTCCCCATATCTCTTCCCTCTTGCATTGTAGTATCATTTTGAATAAAAGTGGGAAGAAGGGTGCATAAATGCAGTGGTATTGGGTTATCTCCTACGGTTCTTTTCTTAAAAGAACATCAGGCCCAGTTTTAGTGGTAGGTTTCAATCAAGAATGTCTATGAAATAAAGCACAAAATGCTCCAGAATTTCAGTTTAAAAATGAGCTTTGCCTCCAGGACACAGTTCAGTTACTTGGAAATCCCTCTGGGGCTTGCCACACTTTGAGTGGGTCCAGCCCATCTCAAGCATTATCCCAACCCAGGTCTGTCCGACTCCCTGATCGGAGAAGGTGGGATCTGAGACAGGCTTGATGCTTGGATGAGGTTTCACTGGCCGACATACGGGAGGAAGGTGAGGACCAGCGAGTTCATCCTTCCATTCCTGGTGCCCAGAACAGCACCTAGCCTGGGGGAGGTGCTCAGAAAATATCTGAGGACATCCCAAGTGAGGGAGGAGAATAAGCAGAGACCTGGGGGCAGCAGGGGGTGGGTGTGGGTGTGATTAAGTTGAAGAGTGAGGCAGAAGAAAAGCACAGATTCATACAGAGATGGGGATTCACGTGCGACTCAATGCTGTGCCTGGCTTCTACAGCTGTGGGCATGTTTCCTGCTACGCGCTGGCTGCCTTCAGAGTGATGTGCCCCTCCGAGGCTCACTGCCTCCTCCCTGTCACCTGCTTCTCTCCCTCCCCTCGTCTGTGAGTGGTCCCATCCTCTTCAGGTCTCTAGGCATGTCAGTTTCGGCTTAAAAAACTCCACTGGATTCCCAACACCCTTGGAATAAAAACCCAGACCCCCCGACCCTGCCCAGCCCCACAATCCTCTGTTCACTCCACGCAGCCTCGCTTGCCCTTGGCTTGTCCTTGCCCACCTGAAACAGGTCCTCTCTAAAAGAAGGACATAGCCGTGGAGGATACAGCATAAACTGGTTAGAATCGGCTAGGTCCAAGGGGGCGTAAGATTCGACTTCCAGTGGAACTGGAGCCCCATTACAGGCTCATTGTAATACATGAGCAAAATGACACACGCACCAGCACCAGGACTGTTCCGAGGCTGAGCATAAAGGTCAAAAAGTGGGTGGTGGGGCTTCCCTGGTGGCGCGGTGGTTGAGAGTCCGCCTGCCGATGCAGGGGACATGGGTTCGTGCCCCGGTCCGGGAAGATCCCACATGCCGTGGAGCGGATGGGCCCGTGAGCCATGGCCACTGAGCCTGCGTGTCCAGAGCCTGTGCTCCGCAACGGGAGAGACCACAACAGCGAGAGGCCCGCATACAGAAAAAAAAAAAAAAAAAAGTGGGTGTTGGCCCAATTCCTGGAAATCCCCGCCTCTTCCCCAAAATATTAGAGTTGTCCCAATCCTCCCACTCATTAGCCTATAAAATTACCCAGCCCATAAAAACTAACCGCCCCATATTTGGGGGCCTCTAGCCTTCTGAGATGGCCCACACTCTGTCTGTGGAGTGTGTTTCTCTCTAAAGAAATCCACTTCTTACTTTGTCTCTCACTGAATTCTTTCTGCGATGAGACATAAAGAACCTGAGCTTTAGTAAGTCCCGAGACCAGATGCATGATCTCGATTAAAAGATAGTGGGTTCTGACTGGGTTCGAGTCCCAGCCCACGGGTTCAAGTCCCACCTGAGTTCCATGGTTGCACACCCACTAAGCTGGTCCCCCTTGGCCTCCCCCCTTGAAGCGCTGGCCACCACGACACACAGTTTATTTTCTCCACAGCACCACTGCTCTCTGAAGTGGGCTTGTTTATTCATCTGTTTACTTTTATTGTCTGTCACCCCCTCCCAAATCTGTGAGTACAGGAATCTGACTGTCTTGCTTGGCTCTCCCTCCCCGGAGCCTGGAACGGGGCCTGACACCTAGAAGGAGCTCAAGAAACATGTGGAAGCAATGAAGGAATCCAGGGAAATCAAAGCTCAGTCACAGCTGTGCATTGGCTGCCCCTCTCCCAACCCAAGCCCTTTATCAGGGAACCACCTCTGATCAAATTAGAAAATGGTTTCCTTTGGGCCCAAGTGCACTCGGCTGAAATGGGTGAGACTATGGGTGCCTTAAAGGAGTGACCCCATTTTGTCCATGCTCTAGTTTGCACTCAGGCTGCTTTGTGGAACCACCCAAGCCACAAGGCGACCTGTGTTCTCCCTGGTGGGGCCAGTGCTCAGGAGACCTTGTAGCCAAGAGATACCATTCTCTCAAATATTTACCAGGCCCTGCCCTCGGAACTGGGTGGCAAGAAACCTCCACTGAGGGAGAACTCTAATGCACCGACACGGGTGATCCCTGAGCCTGCACCCGTGTCACGGGCACAGGTGCGCTGGTTGACTGGTGATGTCTGCAGGGGGAGGGCAGAAGCTCTGGGGCCTGAATGCAGAAGGGCCTCACCTGACGTGATTGCAGCATCCCTCCTTAAGTTCTCGGCCTCGTGCTTCAGGGAGGTGATTTCCAGGGTCTGGCTCAGCACCTGGTTGTAGCCTTGCTGTAGGGCACTGATCTGTGGAAGGAGGCAACACACAGTCAGAGGGGGTCAGCCAGGCCTGCAGGACACGCCGGTACTTCTCCAACGTTGGGCAAAGAGTCGGGCTGATCTTGGATCGGGGTGTTGGGGAAACCAAGGTTTTCAGTTGTCACTAGTGGAAGGGGCAGGAGGGGCCTGTTCCTTCAGTGACCACCATGTCATCGGTCCTCAAGACACGAACCTTATCTTTGTGGCCACCCAGGGGCTCCGGTGCTGCTGTCTTCCTATGACCTGTGGGTTTTCATCCATAAATAGACCAGCTGTTGGTTCCAGATCATCCAGCACTGACTGGATGCACAGCAAAGTTCAAGAGCCGGGAGCAGGTTATGAAATGAATTCCCTCTAATGAGAATAGAGGGTAGTTTATACCTCACAGAACACTCCAGAGTTTACAGAGCCCGTTCACACATGCTACACTGATACTCGTCACAGCGTTGCTGAAGGCTGACGTTCCCATTAATGTGCGCATTTTGCAAGGGAGCCAGGTTGAGACTCAGAGAGGCGAGGCCCCCTGCTCGGGATCACGCGGCTGGTCAGACGTGGAGTCTGATTCAAACCCAGTCTTTAGTTGCCTGGTTCCTCCTTCCCAGGTGGCTCTAGGAATGAGCGTGAGAAGTTGGAGGCTGTAAAGCATGGCATGGACTCGGGAGCCGGACTGTGGCCTTCAAGTCCTGCCTCTGCCAGTTAACGGGCTTTGTGAGCACAAGGAGGACACCATATTCTGTTTCCTTTTGTTCAGTCTGCACGCGGGGTGATGGTAGTCCCAACCTGATAGGATTGTTAGAAGTATTTTAATAAGTTAACATGTGTACAGGTGCTCAGATCAAGCCTGGCACACGGCACAGGGGGATGAGCTATGACGGTCCTCTCCTCTGACTACCCACGGGGTGTTTTCTTTCTTTTGTTTTGGGTTTATTTTGGGTTTTTTTTGCTGTATGCGGGCCTCTCACAGTTGTGGCCTCTCCCATTGCAGAGCACAGGCTCCGGTCGCGCAGGCTCAGCGACCATGGCTCAGGGGCCCAGCTACTCCGCGGCATGTGGTATCTTTCCGGACCGGGGCACGAACCCGTGTCCCCTGCATCGGCAGGTGGACTCTCGACCACTGCGCCACCAGGGAAGCCCTCACGGTGTGTTTTAGCTTCAACTTCCCTCGTCCGTCTCTGGGGAAGGTAGTTGGTAATCTTTATGTGTGCATTTGTAAGCCTTGCCAGGCTCACTTAAATGCCAGTGTGGTTGTTATTAAGAGGAAATACAGGGGCTTCCCTGGTGACGAGGTGGGTGACAGTCCGCCTGCCGATGCAGGTGACGCGGGTTCGTGACCCAGTCCGGGAAGATCCCACATGCCGCGGTGCGGCTGGGTCTGTGGGCCATGGCCGCCGAGCCTGCGCATCCGGAGCCTGTGCCCCGCAATGGGAGAGGCCACAACAGTGAGAGGCCCGCGTACCGCAAAAAAAAAAAATAATAAAAAAATAAAGGAAATACAGGAATCGTGGGTGGGAGCACCACAGGCCGGCTCTATCTATGGCTGCTGTGAGCACCCTCTAAGTCCATGGCTCAGAGCCCCCTCAAGGGCGGGCCCCCCTCCAGGAGTCTAGGTCTACACGTGGGGTGCGGAAGGCTCTCCATCAAATGCAACGTTGGTAAGGGCCCGAAAGTAGCTGCCAGGCCTCGGCCTCCACAGAGCAGGTACCCGAGAGGCCGGGAAAGAGAGCTGGGCCCAGAACCCCCTCCCTCTCGGTCTGATGTGGCCAGACTGCTTGTTCTGAGTGGCCCGGACATTCCCACCTCAAGGTGCACTGTGGGCCTTTGCCCTGTGATTTTTCAGATGTCAGGCCTCAGTACTCCCACAGGGACACGTTTATTGGGGCATAAATGTCAAGCAATCCGTAGACAGGACAAGAGCTAGCTTGTTTTGTTTTTTTTTGTTTTTTTTTTGCTGTACGCGGGCTTCTCACTGTTGTGGCCTCTCCCGTTGTGGAGCACAGGCTCCGGAAGTGCAGGCTCAGTGGCCATGGCCCACGGGCCCAGCCGCTCCGCAGCATGTGGGATCTTCCCAGACCGGGGCACGAACCTGTGTCCCCTGCATCGGCAGGTGGACTGTCAACCACTGCACCACCAGGGAAGCCCCACTAGCTTGTTTTGATAGATCAAAATGGAAGTGACAAGGAGAAGGATGCAATTTCTTTTCCTTTTTTAAAAATAAATTTTATTTATTTATTAATTTATTTTTGGCTGCGTTGGGTCTTTGTTGCGGTGCATAGGCTTATTGCGGCACCTTCTCTTGTTGCGGAGCCTGGGCTCTAAGCACACGGGCTTCAGTAGTTGTGGCACGAGCGCTCAGTAGTTGTGGCGCACAGGCTTACATGCTCCACGGCAGGTGGGATCTTCCCGGACCAGGGCTCGGTCCCGTGTCCCCTGCACTGGCAGGCGGATCCCTAACCCCTGTGCCACCAGGGAAGTCCTGGGTGCAATTTCTTTGTTCTCCTAAGGTAAGGTTGCCAGATTTAGGGGAGGAAAAAAGGATGTTCACTTAAAATAGGATTTCAGATAATGAATAATATTTCAGTGCAAATGTGTCCCATGCAATATTTGGGACACACACTACAACGAAATTCTAAAATTCAAATTTAACTGGGTGTCCTTACTTTATCTGGCAACCCCACCCGAAGAGAGTTCCTAAACTTCAGTCATTCATATACCACTTTCACTATTTTTCCCATGTCTCTTGGCTAGCCCCACTATAATTTCTTAGCGTTTTTCGTAGAAGCAGCTCCCTTTTTAAACTTAAAAACGTGCATTAAATTTAAAATAACTGTTATAAGAGTAAATAGAGACTCAGTGTCTTAAATAAAAATAATCCCTCCAAAAGAAGAAATACAGGAAATTCCCTGTTTACAATCAGACCAGGTTGCGGGCATCACGCTAAAAAAAAAAAAAAAAAAAAAATTGGGGGGAGGTGGTGGGCATGCCCAGGTAATGGAGTTCGGGCGTGCTGATATGGCCACCAGATGGCGCTCACAGCCTTTGGTCTTGGTTTGTATCCTTGGAAATCTTGTCATTATTACTCTGGTAGAATTAACAGAACCGTCAAGGTCTCACAAGTTTTCTGACTCGTTTCATACACCATCATGGTTCAGAGTCTAGGACATTTGGGGCAGTTACACTTACTTTTTCCCTGGGGCACCTGAGACATTATTGGGGGGGGTCTATGCTAGAAGTTGCGGGGACACAGGCCACTCTGACCCCCACTCTCCCCAAGGCTATACTTTTGCATGTTTGTGCTTTGGAAACTTTGAGTGAAAAAATTCTTTCACATCTTACTTTTCTCTGTTGGGGGGAAATACAACTTTTCCATAAAAGGTCCTTGGAACACTGAAAGTGTTTGTAAGCTCTTCTCAGCTTAATGCTTTTATTTGCATGATACCAGAGATAGAACACACAGAGACAAACTTCCAGAAGGGAAAACATACGTTCCCCTCTAAGACTCCAGTGGTTTTGACAGATTGAAAATATTTCAATCTGAGTGTCAGAGTTTTAGGATTTTGGATTGCTGGAAAACTCCAAAGAGTCTTCAAACCTCTTTGATACTTTTACTATCAAAGTAAATATCCATATTGTTTGTAATGGCATAAATTCCAAGATGTTTAATGTCTGTTAAGCTGTGTAATAAAATGGGCACTGAATCATAAGAAAGTTAAGAGTGCTAGGAGGAGTGATTCTTTCAGGATGATAATTTGGTTTCTAATTAGCACAGGCGTATAAGAGCACATGGAGGTAAGAATTTTCTAGTGATACTGTAGCAGATCGAAGATCTCTGAGAGCAAATCATTATGCACACACCTTCGGGGACCAGGGAAAACACATAAAGTAATCAGAACCATAAATCAACCTGCCATGTGGCTTACACTTCTGGTGGAATGCTCTGCAGGCAGTAGAATAGTTAAGAAACTAAAATGTCAGTGGTTGAAACTCGATTTGAGTTCAAACCGATGGAGCCTCTGGTTCATATATGCCTTGCTATAAAATATTCTTCTTCAGTTATAAGTGAAGCTCCAGTGGTAGGGGAGGCAAGAGCATGATGCATCAGTGTAATTATTTCTAGATAATTTCTTTGTAAAAAAACATTTTTTCCCCCAGATATCGGCAGCCACTTTAAATAATACTCAAATTGGGACCGGCTGATATTCAAAGCTATGTGGAAATTATATAATATTCTATGTCAAATATATTTCAATTATTTAAAAAATGGTATGTGGGGAATTCCCTGGCAGTCCAGTGGTTAGGACTCTGTGCTTCCACTGCTGGAGGCCTGGGTTTGATCCCTGGTCAGGGAACTAAGATCCTGCAAGCTGCGTGGTATGGCCAAAAATAAAAAAGGTATGTGGGAATAATTCAGCCTCATCCATGTACCTGAAAAAGACATGTCATTTTCTCAGGAAAGCTCTGAAATGGGAGAATAACTGAAAGGAATATTTCAGCAAAATTGGGTTCAGTTCAAGAAAAAGATGCTCATTAATGTGTCAGCTACATGTCAAGGTAGCTGTTTGCACTAATAATTCCTACAGGACCTGTTACTTTCATTGTTTTTTCAAAACCAGGTTTGAAGGAGAGTCATTAGTTCATTTAAATATTAGAGCATGTATTTGTTGACTTGTTTTTTCTGTCTCCCTCACTAGAGCATAACAGGGGGAAGGATCATGTCTGTCTTGTTCTCTGCTGAATTCTCAGAGCCTGGAAGAGGGCATGGCACGGGATAGGCCCCCCAAAATATTTCTTTGGATTAATGGACGGATGGGTGGATGGATGAATAAAGAACAGACAAACAGACACGGTCCTAACAGAGTTCTAGAAGGTTACTGGGCCCAACCTTTGCCTTCATGGAGCTTACAGTTTCCTGCTAGAATCTCCTAGGTTCACCATACACAATCTGTGTCCTTTCTAGAGCACCATTTCTAGGATTGAAACTGTGTACCTAGAATCGGTTACAGAGGGAAAGACAGTAAACAGAGAACAAGAGAACAAAGGCCCCCAAGCATTGACTATGGTTTTTTTTTTCCTCTCTCCTTTTTAAAAATGTTTATTTATTTATATTTTTCTTATTAGTCACCCATTTTATACACATCAGTGTATACATGTAAATCCCAATCTCTCAATTCATCATACCAACACCACCACCCCCTGCCGCTTTCTCCCCTTGGTGTCCATACGTTTGTTCTCTACATGTGTGTCTCCATTTCTGCTCTGCAAACTGGTTCATCTTTACCATTTTTCTAGGTTCCACATATATGCATTAATATATGATATTTGTTCTTCTCTTTCTGACTTACTTCACTCTGTATGGCAGTCTCTAGATGCATCCACGTCTCTACAAATGACCCAATTTTGTTCCTTTTTATGGCTGAGTAATATTCCATTGTATATATGTACCACTTCCTCTTTAACCATTCGTCCGTCGATGGGCATTTAGGTTGCTTCCATGATCTGGCTGTTGTAAATAGTACTGCAATGAACATTGGGGTGCATGTGGCTTTTTGAATTATGGTTTTTTCTGGGTATATGCCCAGTAGTGGGATTGCTGGGTCCTATGGTAATTCTATTTTTCGTTTTGTAAGGAACCTCCATACTGTTCTCCATCGTGGCTGTATCAATTTACATTCCCACCAACAGTGCAAGACGGTCCCCTTTTCTCCACACCTTCTCCAGCATTTGTTGTTTGTAGATTTTCTGATGATGCCCATTCTAACTGGTGTGAGGTGATACCTCATTGCAGTTTTGATTTGCATTTCTCTAATAATTAATGATGTTGAGCAGCTTTTCATGTGCTTCTTGGCCAGCGGTATATCTTCTTTGGAGAAACGTCTATTTAGGTATTCTGCACATTTTTGGATTGGGTTGTTTGTTTTTTTAATATTGAGCTGCATGAGCTCTTTATATATTTTGGATATTAATCATTTGTCAGTTGCTTCCTTGGCAAATATTTTCCCCCAGTCTGAGGGTTGTCTTTTCATCCTGTTTATGGTTTCCTTTGCTGTGCAAAAGCTTTGAAGTTTCATTAGGTCCCATTTGTTTATTTTTGTATTTATCTCCATTACTCTAGGAAGTGGATCAAAAAATATCTTGCTGTGATTTATGTCAAAGAGTGTTCTTCCTATGTTTTCCTCTAAGAATTTTAGAGTGTCTGGTCTTACATTTAGGTCTCTAATCCGTTTTGAGTTTATTTTTGTGTATGGCGTTAGGGAGTGTTCTAATTTCATTCTTTTACATGTAGCTGTCCAGTTTTCCCAGCACCACTTATTGAAGAGACTGTCTTTTCTCCACTGTATATCCTTGACTCCTTTGTCATAGATTAGTTGACCATAGGTGTGTGGGTTTATCTCTGGGCTTTCTATTCTGTTCCATTGACCTATATTTCTGTTTTTGTGCCAGTACCATATTGTCTTGATTACTGTGGCTTTGTAGTATAGGCTGAAGTTAGGGAGTCTGATTCCTCCAGCTCCATTTTTTTCCTTCAAGACTGCTTTGGCTATTCGGGGTCTTTTGTGTCTCCACACAAATTTTAAGCTTTTCTGTTCTAGTTCTCTAAAAAATGCCATTGGTAATTTGATAGGGATTGCATTGAATCTGTAGATTGCTTTGGGTAGTAGAGTCATTTTCACAATATTGATGCTTCCAATCCAAGAACATGGTATATCTCTCCATCTCTTGCTATCATCTTTAATTGCTTTCATCAGTGTCTTACAGTTTTCTGCATACAGGTCTTTGTCTCCCTAGGTAGGTTTATTCCTAGCTATTGTATTTTTTGGTTGCAGTGGTACATGAGAGTGTTTCCTTAATTTCTCTTTCAGATTTTTCATCATTAGTGTATAGGAATGCAAGAGATTTCTGTGCATTCATTTTGTGTCCTGCAACTTGACCAAGTTCATTGATTAGCTCTAGTAGATTTCTGGTGGCATCTTTAGGATTCTCTCTGTAGAGTATCCTGTCATCTGCAAACAGTGACAGTTTTACTTCTTCTTTTTCAATTTGGATACCTTTTATTGCTTTTTCTTCACTGATTGCTGTGGCTAGGACTTCCAAAACTATGTTGAAGAATAGTAGTGAGAGTGGACATCCTTGTCTTGTTCCTGATCTTAGAGGAAATGCTTTCAGTTTTTCACCATTGAGAATGATGTTTGCTGTGCCTTTGTCATATATGGCCTTTACTATGGTGAAGTAGGTTCCCTCTATGCCCACTTTCTGGAGAGTTTATATCATAAATCAGAGTTGAATTTTGTCAAAAGCTTTTTCTGCATCCATTGAGATGATCATATGGTTTTTCTTTTTCAATTTGTTAATATGGTGTATCACATTGATTGATTTGCATATATTGAAGAATCCTTGCCTCTCTGGGATAAATCCCACTTGATCATGGTGTATGATCCTTTTAATGTGTTGTTGGATTCTGTTTGCTAGTATTTTGTTGAGGATTTTTGCATCTATATTCATCAGTGATATTGGTCTGTAATTTTCTTTTTTTGTAGTATCTTTGTCTGGTTTTGGTATCAGGGTGATGGTGGCCTCAGAGAATGAGTTTGGGAGTGTTCCTTCCTCTGCAATTTTTTGGAAGAGTTTGAGAAAGATGGGTGTTAGCTCGTCTCTAAATGTTTGATAGCATTCACCTGTGAAGCCTTCTGGTCCTGGACTTCTGTTTGTTGGAAGATTTTTAATCACACTTTCAATTTCATTACTTGTGATTGGTCTGTTCATATTTTCTATTTCTTCCTGGTTCAGACTTGAAAGGTTATAACTTTCTAAGAATTTGTTCATGTCTTCCAGGTTGTCCATTTTATTGGCATAGAGTTGCTTGTAGTTGTCTCTTAGGATGCTTTGTATTTCTGCGGTGTCTGTTGTAACTTCTTTTTCCTTTCTAATTTTATTGATTTGAGTCCTCTCCCTCTTTTTCTTGATGAGTCTGGCTAATGGTTTATCAATTTTGTTTAACTTCTCAAAGAACCAGCTTTTAGTTTTATTGATCTTTGCTATTGGTTTCTTTGTTTCTATTTCATTTATTTCTGCTCTGATCTTTATGATTTCTTTCCTTCTGCTAACTTTGGGTTTTGTTTGTTCTTCTTTCTCTAGTTCCTTTAGGTGTAACGTTAGATTGTTTATTTGAGATTTTTCTTGTTTCTTGAGGTGGGCTTGTATAGCTATGAACTTCCCTCTTAGAACTATGGGATGCTTTTGCTGCATCCCATAGGTTTTGGAACGTCATGTTTTCATTGTCATTTGTCTCAAGGTATTTTTTGATTTCCTCTTTGATTTCTTCAGTGATCTCTTGGTTATTTAGTAACGTACTGTTTAGCCTCTATGTGTTTGTGTTTTTTACAGGTTTTTCCCTGTAATTCATTTCTAATCTCATAGCGTTGTGGTCAGAAAAGATGCTTGATATGATTTTAATTTTCTTAAATTTCCTGAGGCTTGATTTTTGACCCAAGACGTGATCTATCCTGGAAAATGTTCCATGCGCACTTGAGAAGAAAGTGTAATCTACTGTTTTAGGATGGAATGTCCTACAAATATCAATTAAATCTATCTGGTCTATTGTGTCATTTAAAGCTTGTGTTTCCTTATTAATTTTCTCTTTGGATGATCTGTCCATTGGTGTAAGTGAGGTGTTCAAGTCCCCCACTATTATTGTGTTACTGTTGATTTCCTCTTTTAGAGCTGTTAGCGATTGCCTTTTGTATTGAGGTGTTCCTATGTTGGGTGCATATATATTTATAATTGTTATATCTTCCTCTTGGATTGATCCCTTGATCATTACGTAGTGTCCTTCCTTGTCTCTTGTAACATTCTTTATTTTAAAGTGTATTTTACCTGATATGAGTATTGCTACTCCAGCTTTCCTTTGATTTCCATTTGCATGGAATATCTTTTTCCATCCCCTCACTTTCAGTCTGTATGTGTCCCTAGGTCTGAAGTGGGTCGCCTGGAGACAGCATATAGATGGGTCTTGTTTTTGTATCCTTTCAGCAACCCTGTGTCTTTTGGTTAGAGCATTTGATCCATTCACATTTAAGGTAATTATCGATATGTATGTTTCTATGACCATTTTCTTAATTGTTTTGGGTTTGTTTTTGTAGGTCCTTTTCTTCTCTTGTGTTTCCCACTTAGAGAAGTTCCTTTAACATTTGTTGTAGAGCTGGTTTGGTGGTGCTCAATTCTCTTAGCTTTTGCTTGTCTGTCAAGCTTTTGATTTCTCCATCGAATCTCAATGAGATCCTTGCTGGGTAGAGTAATCTTGGTTGTAGGTTCTTCCCTTTCATCACTTTAAGTATATCATGCCACTCCCTTCTGGTTGGTAGAGTTTCTGCTGAGAAATCAGCTGTTAAACTTCTGGGAGTTCCCTTGTATGTTATTTGTCATTTTTCCCTTGCTGCTGTCAATAATTTTTCTTTAATTTTTGCCAAGTTGATTACTATGTGTCTCGGTGTGTTTCTCCTTGGGTTTCTCCTGTATGGGACTCTCTGTGCTTCCTGGACTTGGGTGGCTATTTCCTTTCCGATGTTAGGGAAGTTTTTGACTATAATCTCTTCAATATCTTCTCGGGTCCTTTCTCTCTCTCTTCTCCTTCTGGGACCCGTATAATGTGAACGTTGTTGTGTTTAATGTTGTCCCAGAGGTCTCTTAAGCTGTCTTCATTTCTTTTCATTCTTTTTTCTTTATTCTGTTCCGCAGCAGTGAATTCCACCATTCTGTCTTCCAGGTCACTTATCCGTTCTTTTGCCTCAGTTATTCTATTGATTCCTTCTAGTGTGTTTTTTTTTTCAGTTATTGTATTGTTCATCTCTGTTTGTTTGTACTTGAATTCTTCTAGATCTTTGTTAAACATTTCTTGCATCTTCTCGATCTTTGCCTCCATTCTTTTTCTGAGGTCCAGGATCATCTTCACTATCATTATTCTGAATTCTTTTTCTGGAAGGTTGCCTATCTCCATTTCATTTAGTTGTTTTCTGGGGTTTTACCTTGTTCTTTCATCTGTTACATAGCCCTCTGCCTTTTCATCTTTTCTGTCTTTCTGTGAATATTGTTTTTGTTCCACAAGCTGCAGGATTGTAGTTCTTCTTGTTGCTGCTGTCTGCCCTCTGGTGGATGAGGCTATCTAAGAGGCTTGTGGAAGTTTCCTGATAGGAGGGACTGGTGGTGGGTAGAGCTGGCTGTGGCATTGGTAGGCAGAGCTCAGTAAAACTTTAATCTGCTTGTCTGCTGATGGGTGGGTCTGGGTTCCCTCCCTGTTAGTTGTTTGGCCTGAAGTGACCCAACACTGGAGCCTACCCGGGCTCTTTGGTGGGGATAATGGCATACTCTGGGAGGGCTCATGCCAAGGAATACTTCCCAGAACTTCTGCTGCCAGTGTCCTTGTCCCTTGGTGAGCCACAGCTGCCCCCCGCCTCTGCAGGAGACCCACCAACACTAGCAGGTAGGTCTGGTTCAGTCTCCTATGGGGTCACTGCTCCTTCCCCTGGGTCCCAATGCACACACTACTTTGTGTGTGCCCTCCAAGAGTGGAATCGCTCTTTCCCCCAGTCCTGCCAAAGTCCTGCAATCAAATCCCACTAGCCTTCAAAGTCTGAGTCTCTAGGAATTCCTCCTCCCATTGCCGGACCCCCAGGTTGGGAAGCCCGACGTGGGGCTCAGAACCTTCACTCCAGTGGGTGGACTTCTGTGGTATAAGTGTTCTCCAGTTTGTGAGTCACCCACCCAGCAGTGATGGGATTTGATTTCATTGGGATTGCGCCCCTCCTACTGTCTCTTTGCGCCTTCTCCTTTGTCTTTGCATGTGGGGTATCTTTTTTGGTGAGTTCCAGTGTCTTCCTGTCGATGATTGTTCAGCAGTTAGTTGTGATTCCAGTGTTCTCGAAAGAGGGAGTGACAGCATGTCCTTCTACTCCGTCATGTTGAACCAAATCTGACTACGGTTTTAAGCAGAATTATGCACTGAGGCCAAAATTCATCAATTTCCAATTGCTTTTTTATCAACGTTGTTGAGATATAATTTACGTACCAGATCAGTGGCCAATTTTAAAGTAGTTCTTTAAAACTTAAGAAAAATTTTTTTTTTCTTTTGGATTTAGTTTCAGGAGGAAGGAAGTTGACTGGTAAATCCAGACATTCTGGGTGGAGAATTTTTGGTGAAATTCCCTATAAATGAACCAGCAGCTGCCTTCAGGGTTTGATAAAGGCCTCAGTGTTTGGAACACTGTGGGGTTCCTTCTCCCCATCTCCAGCTCTTTCTGGCTGGGTCCGGGTGGGTGTGAGAAGTGGTCACTGAAGCGACAGGAGTTGGGTGGAAATGCAAAGTGGGTGTGAAAGCATGAGGTGTACAAGGTGGCAGAGCTGAGCCCAAATCACATCACTGTCTCTCACTTGCTGTGCAAGCTGTAACAAGCTCCTGGGCATCGCTGAGCGTGCCTCAGTCTCCTCATCTGTAGAATGGCATGTGTCAGAAGACTGAGGTTTAAATAGCTAATGAGGGGACTTCCCTCATGGTGCAGTGTTTAAGAATCCCCCTGCCAATGCAGGGGACAGGAGTTCGAGCCCTGGTCCAGGAAGATCCCACATGCTGTGGAGAAACTATGCCCGTGGGCCACAACTACTGAGCCTGCACTCTAGAGTCCATGAGCCACAGCTACTGAAGCCCTCATGCTGCAACTACTGAAGCCCACGTGCCTAGAGCCCATGCTCTGCAGCAAGAGAAGCCACTGAAATGAGAAGCCCATGCACCACAGTGAAGAGTAGACCCTGCTCACTGCAACTAGAGAAAGCCCGTGCACAGCAACGAAGACCCAATGCAGCCATAAATAAATAAATTAAATAAATTAAATAAATAAATAAATAAATAAATAAATAAGCTAATGCACCCAAAGCACCTGCACCGGGGCCTGAACATGGTAGGCACTTAATCAAATCTAATATTGTTCTTACAAGGCTAGAAACTTGCCAACCCTGCACTCCCTGGAACTGTACTCCTCACCATGCTGTGCTCACTGCCCATTTCTAACTACCTGGGTGGCTCCCCCCAGGCTCTACCTGAGAGCTGTCACCCTGTGTTGTGACCCCAAGGCCCCGACCCACTTGTCTCTGAGCCCTACCTGGTTTTTCAAGCTCTGGATCTCTCTCTGTTGGGCATCGTCCTCTTCATGCAGAACCTGAAACTTGGGCGGGATCACCCTCTCCTTCTGCCTGGAGGCAGCTGTTTCCAACAGCTTCTGGCTCAGGTTGGCCACTTGGTTCTGCAGGCTTGCTATCACGGTGTCTTTGTATTTAGATTCAAGTTCAAAATCGGAGAGACGGCTGACTTCTTTTCCCAGCAGCAGAATTATTTCATCCTGGGTGGAGGCCAGATGGGAAATTTACTAGGTGTGGGTCTGGGTGTAAGGCTGAGCCCATTTAAAGAAAGACAGGAAAAATATGGTATCATTCTTTGGGAAGGTGAGGGCAGGCAGGGAGGGAAAAGGCAGACTTTCAAGGCTATCTCTGTCACTTCGAAAATCTCATAGAGACAAGAATTGGGTTAAAATGAGGTAATTGTATATAGACTCCTGTAATGGATGTCTATACCTCACAGGTACGGACACTTTCCTTTCCCTGAGAATTAGACTTTCATATTAAGAACAACCATCCCACTTGGGAACATTTGTTGCTAGAAAGTTTACTTAGAGTGTTTTCATTTATAATATACAGCCTAGCACACTGGGGACCTAGGAAAGGTAGTTAGGAAAACAACATTCTGTTTGACCACATTCTGCCTATAATGAGGGTTATTTGTTTTAACTTAAAACATTCTTAACTATTTGTTTTCCCTTTCCTCTCTTCTAATATTTCCTGCCTCTTTTGGCTATTCATGTATGAATTTTTTCCAGGTAACTCAATCTGGAAAGTAAATGAGACAGGAATACTGATTTATTTGCATGGGCTCATGTAAACTTTTGGCTGGAAAAACAAAATTGCTGGTAGACTGTACCCACAGGTATAATTAACCCTGTCCTCCATCTCTCCAGTGATAAAGCTCTGCAGCCAAAGAATTGGTTAGGTTTTCCAAAAAAGGAAAAAAAAATTCCCCCAAATTTCTCACCAGACGTTATCAATAAAATGTCAGAAAAACTGAAGAAGAAGAAGAAGAAAAAATTCCCCAGAGGCCTTTTCCAAAGCAGTCATGGGAGGAGGTAAATGGGCAATTTCTGGGCCAGCTCATTCCCAGGAGAGCCGTCCAGTCAGCCTCACGACCTGCTAGCTCCGTGACCTGGGGAAGGACAGGGTCTTGCTCATGAGAAAGCCTGTCTGACATTGCCAGCTGCTGCCAGGGGCCTTCCTTTGGGTCCTTGTGAAAGTTGGTGGCAAAACTTCAAGAGAGAGCATCAGACATATTCCCTACTCCTGGGCAGTTTCCCCTGTTTCACCCTGTTATGATCAGCCAGGTGCTTATTCATTTTTCATGCAACAAACATTCATAGGGCAGCAACTAAGTGCCAGGCCCCGTGCCAGTGCTGGAATATAAGAAGTTTGCAGAGGGCAGTGGACAGCTGTGGGTTCTGCTTTCCTGCTGAGGGTCCCTTTGCCCTTCTGGAGGGAGCGTTCCTCCTTCCATGGGGTCTGGGTAGGATTGTCAGTCATGTGCCCTGCTCCTTCCTGTCCCACCTCCCCATGTGCATGTGGCCCAAGCTGGTCAATCAGAGATTTCACACATCGATTACAGAGGGAGAGCATCTTGCCTTCTTTTGGATCATAAACTTTAAATATGTAGGCTTGTTTGCCTGAGTTTGTCTTTTCTGACACACAAAGCCAGCGTCATGTAGAAAGCCAGACTCTGAGGGAAACAGAGGGGAGAGGTTGGTAGTGAGGAGGTGTTCTGATGACATTATTCAAGCTCCTGGATCTAGCCATACCTGAAGCTAGTGGCCCTTTAAATTTTCCAATAAGTTGAGCTAATCGATGCTCCCCCTCAAGCTAATTTGTTTATTGTCACTTGAAGGAGTCCTGGCAAGTTAGGGTAGAAATGGCTTATAAAGAGAAAGAATTCTTTCTATTATAAATAGAAAAAATGATAAATGGCTTATAAACATTTTCTATAAATAGAAAAAATTATAGTGGTTGCACTATATTTCCGAGTTAAAATTGAGGCAGGTTGAAAAATGGCAACAAATACTTTGCAGTTTTGCCATCCAGTCTATTTCCCCACCCTCTAGTCTGGGCTGGCCCCGTGACTTGCTTTAACCAACGGAATGGAGTGGAAGTGATGCTGCATGATCTCCAGGCAAGTTCTTACAGGCTGTGCAGCTTCTGCTCTGGCCCCCTGGGAACCCTGAGACCACCGTGCTGTGATGAAAAACCACATGCACAAAGGGGCGCACCAGTCCAGGCATCCTGGCTGAGGCCCTAGATGTGGGAAGGAGGCCAATGGAGACCGACCACCAAACTGGCCAAGCCAGCGGCTGACTGAGGCCGCATGAGTGAGGCCAGGGGACGTGAGCAAAGGAACCTTCCAGGTCAACCCATAGATTCTGGGGAATAATGAATTGCTGTTTGAAGCCGCTAAGTTTTGGGATGGCTTGTTACACAGCGATAAATACAGAATCTGAGCGTGGCTTCTCGCCTTTCTGCAACATTTTTCAGAGTCTGGTCCCAGGATGCCTGGGTTGGAACCCCCTGCCTCCTGAAGGTTTGGATTTCCGTGTCTGACAAGAACCCCAGGTAGGTCTGCTCCTCACAAACTCTGAGAATTGCTGCAGGAGCAGGCCCTGGCCCTGAAGGAAAGCGAGATATTATAGACTGCTTCTTTTAGAGTAACTTTCGAGTCGTGTCTAAGTGGGGAGAAATTGACCTGGGCCCTTCCCAGGATGGCTTGAATCCACCTGTTCTGCTCACATCCCTGCTTTAAACCTCTCTGGTTCTTTAACGAGTCTCTCGGCCCACGCCTCCCTGACTTCAGGGCTCAATTCCTCCTGCTAGGAACGTGTTTTTGCGTCACTGTTCCATCACTGAAGGTTGACCAAGTGATTACTGTGTGGGAGTTAGAAGTACCCGCTGAGAAGCTAACCAGACCTCGCTTTGAATCCTAACACTGCTCCTTGCACTGGGCAGCCGTGAACACATCACTGAACCTCTCTGAGCTTCAGTTTCCTCATCTGCAAAGTGAGGCTGATAAAATCTATTTTGAAGTTGGTGAAGATTAACGAGCTAATAAATGTCAAGTGCACAGGACATGGCCCAGCACACAGTAGGTGCTCAGTACCTTGTAGTTGTAGATGTTATTTGGGATAAAATGAGCAGTGGCCAAACCTGGCTGAATGTCTTGGGAGGAAGAGGTGGTTTCTTGGAAGTAGGAAAAAGGGACAGTCCTTGAGACACAGAGAACAAGAGGCAGTGGCAATCTCTCCATGGTCCCTCTTGCTGCTGTAGCTCTGTGCTTCCCCAAGACCCCTCACCTTATCGTGCTGGGACAGGTCCTGGTCCACAAAAATTTCTCTGTAGGGCTCTGCCCCAGGAATTTCCTCGGCCACTGATTGTTCCGACAGTTCCGCCGCGTTGGTCCACACTAACACACAAGATCAACAGAGAATGCAGAGGAGACAGTGAGTTTCCCCAAAGTCTTAAAGAATATTTTCAGATTAACCTTCACATTCATGAGACTTATGCACTGAAAGCATTACAGGAGGACTGGAAAGGGTAAGAGCTGCCTCATTTCTCTTCCCCAGCGTTAACTGCACTGATGCACTGTGGTGTGCCTCTTTCCAGACTTTTTTCTATGCCGCATAAGAGCTGATGACCTTGGGCAAGTCATTTGCTCTTTCTAAGCCTTCGTTTCCACATACATAATTCAGGATCCCTGATAGTCTCTGTTATAAAGGGCTATCTGGAGATTAAATAGAATAATGATATAGAGCAGGGGTTGGCAAACTATGGCCCTGCGGCCAAATCTGGCCTTCTGCCTATGTTTGTAAATAAAGTTTTATTGCAACACAGCCACAGTGATTCATTTACATATTATTTATGGCTGCTTTCCAGCTACAAAGGCAGAGCTGAGTAGTTGCAGCAGAGACCATGTGACCCACAAGTCCTAAAGTATTTACTATCTGGCTCTTTACAGGAAAAGTTTGCTGACCCCTCATGTAGCGCATTTAGCGCTAAACATTAGCTATATTTTTTATTGCAGTCATATCTTGTCAAAAAACAAAAATGCATTTACATGACAGAGATTCTTATCCAGCTTACTTTTCAGCTAACAATATCAAAAACATCTCCCCATGTCAGTATTTGTAGCTGTACTTGGTTCTTTTCCAGGGTAGCATTGTGGTCCATTGTCCAAGTGTGCCAAACGTGTTTAACTAGGATCCACTTGATAGACATTTAAGCTTTCCTATATTTTTTCTTATTTACCCCAGTATTACAAGGCCTTTTTATATGACTTTCAGGGATTATGGCATTGTGTTTGGGGACCCCACTCTGTATCACATCAGACATCTCGCAATTCACTCACATCAACACTGAATACATTTCTTTTTATTGGTGTAGAAACGTTTGTAAAGATTTCTATAATTCTACGTGTGAGATCACTTGGGCCCAAGCAGCATATTTTAAATTTCCAAGCGACTATGGTTTCTGGACAGTCACTGCACATTCTTATCTTCCTGTGAAGTGAGAAACTGAACAAATTGTTTTCAGTGGTGATGAAACTTTAATGAGTATTAACATTAATGATGAATGAAGCACACACTGTCATGTTTGTGGACATTCATCATTTATTCATTTTGCTTCTGTATTTTTTATTTATGCATTTTAGAGTCAAAGATTCCTGCCCCCCAGCCAGGTCTCAAACCTGTTTGTGGACCCCAGAACCTCTAGTGGACATAGCTGATGGCCTGTGGTGCCCAGAGAATGCACAGCCTTGCGTGTTGAATGAGCAGCCCTGGCCACACTGGTTCCTGGGGCACGAGGAACAGAAGGGCCTGGAACTTCAGCAGCTGCCCATTTTCTCTCCCTCCACCTCCCAACTAGGTCCATGATTAGCAAACTTTTATTTGAAGCTCACTGCCCCCATCTGACTCTCTTGGATCCTGAGCAGCTAAGTCCTAACTGACTATAGCAGCAGTGCCTGATAGAGAAATAAAGGGAGCTACAGAATGCAATTTTCAATTTTCTCGTAGTCACGTTAAAAAGGTAAAAAGAAGAGAGGAATTTTTAATGATCAATTTTATTTAACCCAATACATTAAAAAGCATCATTTCAACACGTGATCGACAAAAAATATGGAGATATTTTATATTCTTTTTCTTCGAGGCATGAAGCCTTTGAAATCTGGGGTTTATTTTACACTGATTGCGCATCTCAATTTGGAAACTGAGTTTTCAGGAGGAAGAGTTGATCTGTTTTCAGATTCCTCAAGAAATCGGCTCTCATTGGAGGAAGGTACTGACTGGCCTGTGTCCCCAGGGAGGGCCTCGGGGTCTGACCCTAACTGGGCCCCTGTCCAGTCTCAGCTTAGAGTTCTGGCGTCTGATGCCATCTCTAGGGGTGACTCCGGCTGCCTCTACGACCGTGTCGTGGCTGTCTTGAGGGACGCTTCCCTGCAAGATGATGGCCGGAGGGGGGACTTCATCAATCTTACAGAACAGGCTGATCGATGGGGTCCCTTTACTGGGGAAGGTGTGTTTACTCAAAGTCTTTGTGGGGCTAGAATTTGCTCTGAGACTTGCTTTCCTTACACCCAGGCAGGGAGGTGCGGGAGCAGTTACCCCTCACCTGCCCCAAACTTCTTTACCGGCTACTGTTATTTATCAAAAAGAACCTAAGGGCCATGTATGACCAAACCGGCTTAACTCTAGCTGCTGGATCCTTCGGAGGTCCCAGTGGGGAGAAGCCCCAGGGAGAGTCGGGAGGGCTGGGGCGGTGGGACGGTGGATATGGGGACGCAGGCACTTTAAGAATTTTCGGGCATGAGCTGTTGGCCAAAAGGCAGGGGAGTTACTTTAATATTTTAACAACCCCCAGCTGTCCTGGTGCGCTCCAATAATCACCAGTCTGCACCAGGGGCAGTATGTGTGCACCTTAACTGTGTCTTTCAGACATTGTAAGTTGTAAATAAAAGTTAAATAACAATCATGGTTAGGTAATAACTTAATTTTTAAATTTTAATATTTAAAATTTAAATATTAAAATTTTAAAATATTTAAATTATTAAGATTGTAAAATTTAAAATTTAAATATTAAAATATTAAATATTTTAATATTTACTGAATGTTCGCTATGCACCAGGCGCTGTGCTCAGCACTTACAGGCAGGATACGATTTCGTCTTCATAACAACCCAGTGAGATAGGCATTATTATTCCCATCTCCATTTTATACGTGAGAGATATGAGGCACAGAGACGGCAAGTCACCTGCTCAAGGACACACAGCTGGTAAGTGGTAGAGTCAAGGGATGAACCTAAGTTTGTTGGATTCAGAGCCTATGCTTTTAACCACTATGTAGTCAATGTATTGAAGTGGGAAGATGTTTATGACATATTACTGAATTTTAAAAATCAGGTAGGGAATTCCTTGGCAGTCCAGTGATTAGAATTCTGTGCTTCCACTGCAGGGGGCACAGGTTCCATCCCTGGCTGGGGAACAAAGATCCTGCAAGCTGAGCGGCACGGCTAAAAAAAGAAAAAAAAAGGTTACCTATGTTAGGTTCATATGATCCTATTATTGGGAAAAATATATATATATATGAATCAAGATGCTATTTTAATAAGTCACTCCACATATTTTCTTTTCTCAGTAATTCTTCCCCACCTCCCATGAGCTCTTGCCATTAAGATTTGGCCTTGGAGCTGACGTTTTATTGCCTTGTGGTAAAGGAAGGATGAGTATTAACTAGAACAGGGTGAGTTTTCCCCCAGGCAAAATGACGTTTTCATTTTTGACAACGTCTGGAGACATTTTTGAGAACCACAGTTAGGGGGGGTGGTGGTGTTGCTACTGGTATCTCTGGTGGGTAGGAGTCAGGGATGCTGCTAAACACTCTACAGTGGACAGGACAGATCCTTCAACAAGGAGTTATGCGACCCACCTGTCACTGTGCCAAGATTGAGAAACCCTGACCTGATCTGCAGTAAATAAATCCTTGGCTTTGGGTTTTCAAATAGAATTTTTCAAGTCTAAAGCAAGGTGACAGTCTAACAGTAAACCAATTTAATTGGAAGAGCCCAGCTTTGCTAAGAGAGGAAAGAGCTTTCTCAGAACCCTTAAAAAGAGGTGTTTTCTGTCAAGAGACAGCATGGAGGACTGGAGCACAGAGTTTTCTCTAAAGCGTGCAGTAGAGAGGCCCAGACACAAAGGAACTCCCCATGACACGGGAAGATGAAAGTCCTTTTCTGAGGATGGCGAGAGTGTCAGGGGAACGAGGGCAAACGTTTGGAAACATGAGACCTGGCTGAGAGGCTGAGGAGATAGAGCCCAGGTAGATGTGAGGGACTCTAAGCCATACGACTCATCCTTCATTTCTCCAGGGGGAATCCAAGTCCTTCAGAGAAGCCCCAAGTTCAGCATGGCACTGGAGAAACCAGTGATTACAGTGGAAAAATTTAAATGGCGGAGTGAAAAAAAGAAAAGAAACAGCCCATGTGCCATGTGTCCAAAGGACACATTAAAAAAAAAACCCGGGCCTCCCTGGTGGCGCAGTGGTTGAGAGTCCGCCTGCCGATGCAGGGGATACGGGTTCGTGCCCCGGTCTGGGAGGATCCCATGTGCCGCGGAGCGGCTGGGCCCGTGAGCCATGGCCGCTGGGCCTGCGCTTCCGGAGCCTGTGCTCCGCAGCGGGAGAGGCCACAACAGTGAGAGGCCCGCATACCGCAAAAAAAAAAAAAAACAAAAAACCCCAAAACCCTGTATATATGTTCATAAGACAGAACATGATGCATACAACAAAATGAATGAATCTCAGAAATACTATGCTGAGTGAAAAAAGCCTTCCACAAAGGAACATGTACTACATGGTTCTGTGTACTTGAGATTCTAGAACAGGAATATCTAATCCATGGCGGGAAAAGAATTCAGAAGAGTGGGTGCCTCTGGGGCCTGGGGCTGGGAATTGACTGGGGAGGGACATGAGGGAACTTTCTGGGGTGATGGTAATGTTCTATATCTTGATAGGAATTTGGGTTACATAGGTGTGCACGACTGGCAAAACTCAGTGAGCACATTCAAGATCTACACCTTTCAGGGTGTGGTAGCCAGTCTCCCAGATGGCCCCACTGATTCTTGTCTCCTGGTATTCAGAGCCTTGCATCATCCTCTCCAATACTGGATGGACTTTATATTAGTTAGCTGGGGCTGCCATAACAAAACACCACAGGAGGTCTTAACAAAAGAAATTCATTTTCTCACAGTTCTGGAGGCTGGAAGTCCAAGATCAAGGTGTGGGCAGGGTTAGGCCTCTCTCCTTGGCTTGCAGACGGCCACCTTCCTGCTGTGTCCTCACATGCCCTTTTCTCTGTGCACGTGCATCCCTGGCGTCTCTCTCTCTCTTCTTACAAGGACACCAGCCCTTGGATTAGGGCCCACCCAATCATCTCATTTTAACTTAATCATCTATTTCAATACACTATCTCCAAATATGGTCACATTCTGCGATATTGGGATTGAGGCCTCAGCATATGAATTTTGGGGGAATGCAATTCAGTCCGTAACAAAGCTTCTCTATGTAACCAAGGATATTGCAGAAATGACACAGTTTGATTCCTGAGGTTAGATCATAAAAGACATTGCAGCTTCTGCCTCACTCGCTAGGACCACTTGTCTGGAGGAGCTGGCAGCTTGAGGATGCTCAAGCAACGTATGGAGAGGTGCACTTAGTGAAGAACTGAGGCCTCTTACCAAAAGCCATGGGAGTGACCCATCCTGGAGGTGGGTCCTCCAGCCCCAGACAAGCCCCCAGAGGACCACAGCCCAGCCACCACCATTACTGCCACCTCATGGACAAGCCTGAGCAAGAATCCCCCAGCTAAGCCATTCCCAACTTCCTGCCTCAGAGAAGCTATGAGATAATAAATGTTTACTGTTGTTTTAGGCCATTACATCCTGCAGTAATTTGTTATGCAACAATAACTAGCAAATACAGGTTTGGGCACCAGGAGTGGTGCAAAATTTAACAAAAACCCTACAATGTGGAGTGGTTTGGGATGGAACAGTGGCCAGAAGCTGGAGGACTTTGGCCAAGAGTCTTTGAGAAAGCCTGAATAGTCTTAGGAGAAGCCCGATGGCCTTTGAGGAGGCCGTGAGGGAAGGGTTCCAGGAAAGTGAGGAAAATGTTACTGGGGTTAAGGGATCCTTGTCAGGTGGTGGCAGAAGGTTTCCTAACACGTTGCCTGTGGTCATGAGGAAGGTAGAAAATGTTTGTGATGAGGCTGAGTGGTCAAGCTAAAGAGAGTCCCAGACAGAGTCTTGGAAGGTGCTGCCTGGTTACTTCTTACTACTTATAGTGAAATGTGAGGGGGAGAGACAGTTAAAGGAAGGGCTGTTAAATCAGGGCAATGTTCTGGGCTTGAAAATTCCCTGCCTCTCCAGGTGGCAAATGAAATGTAAGAAACAGGTTCTGGGCAAACATCAAATCAAGGGCGCTCTCAAGAAAACACAGTCCAGAGAAGAAGCTGAGGGTGTGGTTGTAAAATCCTTTGTTAAGAATACAGATCCAGGGCAGTGTCCAAGAGAACCCTTTGGTCAAAGAACTGGGCTTCTAAGAAGCTTCGGTCCTTTGTCAGTCTTTGCAGAAGCCCATGGTGGAAGGGCTTGTGACAAAAAAGTCTGTGGGCGTGGTTTTTGCCTGATAGGATGAACCCCAATAAGAAGCACTGCCAACTCAGACTGACAGAGACCCACAAAAGTCAAAGAAGCGTCTGGACCCCCAAGCTTCTACAGGCAGGAAGCAGGCTATAAAACTATGCAGCCACATCCATGGGACACCTTTCATAGGGAAGGGAGGACGACTCAGAAGGCGGAACTCACGGACCAGGGGCAGAGCCAAGAGCCCTGGAAAGTCATTTCTGGGCAAGAGTTGGACTGAAGCCCAATCAAGGAACTGGCGATATTTTCCCAGCTGGACTTCAGAACTGCTTTGGGCCAGGGACTCCTGTGTGTTTCCTGTTTTTCTTCTTTTGGAACAAGAGGAGTGTATGTAGCAGTGATGCTATGTCTGTCCCACCAATATGTGCTGGGTGTGTGAGGGACAGACCCTTTGTTCAGAGGTCTTCAGATTTCTGGAAGTAGTACTTGATGAGCTGAACGTAACGTACTACACCCATGAGCCCCATCTGTACCTGGACTTGATTTAGACGAGATTCTGGAATTTGAGCCGATGCTGTTACTGGGGTGAGATTTTGGGGGGCCTCGGGAGAGAGGAGGAGGAGTGTGAATCATTGAGGACCCGAGGGCAGGCTGTGGTAGTCGGCCTCCAAGATGACTGCTGATAATCCCCACCTCCTGGTCTTCAGGCCCGTGTGTAGTCTTCTCCCACACTGGAGGGTGACGCCCTGGGTAACCAGCAGGATATTGCAACAATGACAGAGCATGACTTCTGAGGCTTAGTCACAAGAGATGTTGCCATTTCCATCTTGTCCTCCAGGATCACTTGCTCAGGAGGAGCAGCTGCCGTGTCATGGGAACGCTCGAGCCACTCTCTGGGGAGGCCCATGTGGTGAGGAACCGGGGCCTCCTGCTGACACCCATGTGAGCAGCCGTGTTCCAAGTGGATCCTCTGGCCCAGGTCAAGCCTTCAGATGACTGCAGCCTTACGAGGGACCCTGAGCCACAGCCGTCCTGCTAAGCTGCTGCCAAATTCCTGACCCACAGAAACTGTATAGATGATAACACATGTTTGATTTTGCTTTAGGCTGCTACGTTTGGGGAGAATTCGTTATGCAATCATGATAACTAATACACATTCTGTGTTCATTTTACATGAAGGAGACAAAACATGTTGAGTTCTAGTTAATGGTATATGTGCTAAAACATTTAGGGGGAGGACTACAGATGTGTGCTATTTATTTTGAAATGCATCCAAAAAATAAGATGGATTAATGCAGGACAAGAAGGATGGGTAGACAGAAATGTAATAAAGAGTACAGCAAAGTGTTAGTGGTAGAATTAGGAGGAGAGCTGTCTCTGTAAAATTCTTTTTGCTTTGCTGTATGTTTGAACGTTTTCACATTAAAATGCTGGGGTGGGGGCTTCCCTGGTGGCGCAGTGGTTGAGAGTCTGCCTGCCAATGCAGGGGACACTGGTTCGAACCCTGGTCTGGGAAGATCCCACATGCCACGGAGCAGCTGGACCCGTGAGCCACGACTACTGAGCCTGCACGGCTGGAACTTGTGCTCCGCAACAAGAGAGGCCGCGATGGTTAGAGGCCCGCGCACCGCGATGAAGAGTGGCCCCTGCTCGCCGCAGCTGGAGAAAGCCCTCACACAGAAGTGAAGACCCAACACAGCCATAAATAAAGAAATAAAGAATGTGAATTGGTACAGCCACTATGGAGAACGGTATGGAGGTTCCTTAAAAAACTACAAATAGAACTACCATAGGACCCAGCAATCCCACTACTGGGCATATACCCTGAGAAAACCATAATTCAAAAAGAGACATGTACCAAAATGTTCATAGCAGCCCTATTTACAATAGCCCGGAGATGGAAACAACCTAAGTGTCCATCATCGGATGAATGGATAAAGAAGATGTGGCACATATATACAATGGAATATTACTCAGCCATAAAAAGAAATGAAATTGAGCTATTTGTAATGAGGTGGATAGACCTAGAGTCTGTCATACAGAGTGAAGTAAGTCAGAAAGAGAAAGACAAATACTGTATGCTAACACATATATATGGAATTTAAGAAAAAAAAATGTCATGAAGAACATAGGGGTAAGACAGGAATAAAGACACAGACCTACTAGAGAATGGACTTGAGGATATGGGGAGGGGGAAGGGTAAGCTGTGACAAAGTGAAAGAGCGGCATGGACATATATACACTACCAAACGTGAGGTAAATAGCTAGTGGGAAGCAGCCGCATAGCACAGGGAGATCAGCTTGGTACTTTGTGACCGCCTGGAGGGGTGGGATAGGGAGGGTGGGAGGGAGACGCAAAAGGGAGGGGATATGGAAACATATGTATATGTATAACTGATTAAATTTGTTATAAAGCAAAAAAATAAAATTAAATTAAAAAAAAAAAACAAAAAAAAACAAAAAAAAAACAAAAAACAAAAAAAATAAAGAAATAAATAAAATTAAATTAAAAAAAATGCTGGGGGGAAATGGCTGAGTAATTTCTTAACTTGGGTGGTTGGTACATGAGCGTTCCTTAGATGATGATGATGATGATGTAAACTGCAGAGATACCTTTCATTTGCTCCTTAGTCTGTTTATTTCAGGATAATAACTATTATTTGAATGGCTGAGGGAAGTGACTAGGTGAGTGGTCCTGAGTGAGACCAGGGAAGGGTGTGGAGGCATCGAGAGACCTGGGGACTCAGAGGGGTCTGGGGCTGGGACACAGAAAACAGAGAATGGGACCTTCACACCAGTGGCCACAGAAGAAACCTGGGAATCATGCCAGGGACTAAGTCGACCCAGCTACTCTGCCAGTAAGCCTGGCAAGGCCAAGAGGATGGTGACAGACAGGAAGTCTCCTCCCCAAGTGCCATGAGGCCTTCTGGGGGGGAGGGGGGGAGAAGGAAACCCTGATGGCTGTGTGTCCCCAAAGTGACCAGGCTGTGAGTGACAGTCACTGAGATAACCAGCCTTAAATTTGACTGAAAAGCGTTATTTTAGATTAGATTGAATACATAACCTCCGGAGAAGTAATTTTCTCCATAAGCCTCAGTCTCCTCTTACCTGTAAAATGGTAATAAAATATTTAAAAACCTCCTAAGGCAAGAGGGATTTCAGTTACCAATATGTCTGTACATCTGAGTCGAAGTATATAAATTTAGATTCTGATACACATTCATATATATTCATATATATGTACAAACACACACACACACACACACACACACACTCACCACAGAGGTACTGATGTGTGCAGATGGGCAGAGCACAGTCTTGGAGGAGTTTGTACCAAAAAGTCAACAGGGAGAATTCTGGTGATAAGGGTGACAGCTTATCTTTTACTGTTTTCTAACTTTCTGCTTATCCCAATTTTTTCACATTTGATTATGTTCTACTTCAGAACCAGAGAACATAAGCAAAAGCCAGAGAAAGACAAATATCATACCATATTGCTTATATGTGGAATCTAAAAAAAGGTACAAATGAACTTATCTACAAAACAGAGATAGAGTTACAGATGTAGAAAATAAACTTATGGTTACCGGGAATAAGAGGGGGGAGGGATAAATTGGAAGAGAGGGATTGACATACACAATACTATACATAAAAGAGATAACTAAGAAGGACCTACTGGATAGCACAGGGAACTCTCCTCAATACTCTGTAATGGTCTATATGGGAAAAGAATCTAAAAAAGAGTGGATACATGTATATGTTGAACAGATTCAGTGTGCTGCATACCTGAAACTAACACAACACTATAAATCAACTGCACCTCAATAAAAATTTTTAAAAAAAGGGGAAAGCAGAAACTGAGACCCATCCTCCTAGCAAAAGCCCCTCCCCTAAGCCGCCAAGGAAGCACCCATGAGTACCTTGCCTGATGATGGGAACGCTGTGGGCGGCTCTGTCCACCTTGAAGGAGAACATCTTCTCGCTGGCACTCACGGGCCGCCTGTGGGAGGCTGGTGGGACCATGGGGGGCTCGGGGGACCCCTGCGACCAGCTCCTCTGCACTGGCGCTGTCCAGATGCCCGGGTAGAAGGGGGTCTGTGGTGGTGAGGGTGACTGGTTCAGTTGCTGGGTGGCCCAAGGTGGCTGTGGCCTTGGCCAAGGTGCTGGGCCCCTCACCCATGGGAAGGAGACCTGCAGGGGCAGACAAGAGGGTCAGGGGAGGTTACGAGCAGCTGGGGTGGTCTTCACCTTTCTGTCCCGGCGACATAATTGCTGCCCTAGATTTTGGCGTATAAGTCACTTCTCCCAAGAATCCCTCCCACACTCTCCCCAAATTTGGGATGGCGGTCCCCACCATGGTTCACCTTGCACACTATCACACCACCATTTATTGGGTGCAGCCTTCGTGCCAGGCACCCAGTCAAGAGATTCACATGCATTACCTTATTTAATACCCCTGATGCTCTGTGATGAGCCCGAGGCTGAGCAAGACCTAGTGACTTTCCCAGGACCACAGATTTGGCAGTGAGCGTCTGAGCTGGTACAACGCCACCTCTGAGCTCTGAGAGGCTGACAGCTTTTTGTCTACCTTGCTCAGCACCGTATCCTCAGCTCCTAGAATAAACCCTTGGCACATACACAGTAGGTCCTTAAATACTGGTTGAAAGAATGAATGAACACATCTCCGAGATTCAAGCCCAGCTCTCCAGGACACACACATCCACACTGTGTGTCTCCCTGGCACTCCCATTCCACCTGTTCCCCGAAGCCGAGAGCTCTGGGGTGGAAGGCACCCCAACTGGCTCGAAACCCAGCTGGCTCATTAGCCTGTGATCCTCAACATCTGCCACATCTGATTCTTGGCAGACGCTCCATAAATATCTATCGAGGGAACCTTTTTTCATCTGACCCGGCGGAAGATGTCTGTAGCTACTTTCATTAGAGAGCACATCAAAATCCATCTACACCGGGAGAAGTAAATGCTGAGAGGTGCTGACACCTGGCTTTGTCTTGGTTAATGCTGTTGTGGCCGTCCCTCCCCGAGCCTAGTGGTTAAACCGTGACATCGTGAATGCTACCATTTATTGTAATTACTCACCGATTTCTCGCGATAGCCCTGAAGGGGAGGAGCTCTCCTTATTCCTAGCTTACAAATGAGGCTTGGAGAGGTTAAGGACTTCACCAAGCTCAGGTGGTGGTGGAGAGGGTGGTGGGACTGGAGTTCTGGAAAGCTCTTTCCCTCTCTGTCTCTCTCTCCCTTCTCTGCCCCGCCCCCAGTCTCTTGGCAGAAAAAAAACACTTTTCAAGGAAGAAGCTAAGTTCAAAGGTTTGCCGCCTGTGGCGGTCACGTTTCTCTTTCTGCAGACTGCAGACACGCAATGAGAAACAGGACAGAATGCTTCCGAAATAGGAGCACTGGCAGACAGAACTTCCTATAGCTCCAGCTGGATTGTATTCAAGAGGAAGGTTCTCCACTCACTCAGGTTCCCAAACCAGTCTTTTAGCTACAGTCTTTCCCAGCCAAGTCAAGAATCCGGTGAATTCCCCTGAAGACTTTTTTGGAGTCAGGGAGAACACTGTTCGGGAAAATCAAACTCCAATTGCCTGGCGACACCTGGCCCAGCATTTATGACACTGGCCCCGTTGAAACCTGTTTCAGGAACGGACTTGGCAGTGTTCCAGAACTCTGTTACCTTATGTGAAGATTCGAATTTCTCTCCACTGTGGGCACCTCGGTCTCCACCTAAGCTTTCTTCCTTTCTCTCCTTTCAGAAGCTGAGGTGTCCTGCTTCTGCCTTGCACTCACTTCTCCATCCATCCTATCCCTTCCCGTCCTCTCCTCTGGGGCTGTCTTGCCTCAATCATTCCTACAACCTTTCCTCATCGATTTAATAAAGATTTATCGAATGAAAGGGCTGAAGGTGGGAAGGGGGAAATTTGAATATGTTTTACCCCCGCCTGATAGAAAACAAATCGAGAGACCACGGGTAGTATGGAGGAATTCCCTTTTGTGCTGGGATGCTCAGGTAGATGTGCCTCACTGCCCACTAACTGCCAGGGTGCTAAAGGGAGTGCTCATATCTCATGCCTCAAGTGGTTCACTGCCGTAGTGGACAGGCCGCAACCCACCTGGCTCTTCTGGAAATTCCAGGAATCTCCCTCCCAATCTGTCGGCCCATTGCTGTGGGTGGGGCTAAGCAATCAACCAATCACATTCCCTGGACATACTGATTGGTTCAGTGGTGGGACAAGTGATCCAATCAGAGCCAAGGAGACCTAAGAAGACTTGGCTGGACACCAGGATCTGGAGTGACCTGGTGGGACTTCAGAATGCAGCCAGCATGAGGGAGTGGAGCCCAGACATGGAGAGAGGGAAGCTGTTTATTTATTTTTCAGATTGTGGTAAATAACCTGCAACATAAAATTTATCATCTTAGCCATTTTAAAGCATACAGTTCAGTGGTGTTAAGTATAGTCACATTTCTGTGAGATGGATCTCCAGAACTTTTTCGTCTTGCAAAACGTAAACTCTATTAACCATTAGACAACAACTGCCCATTCCCTCCGCCACCCAGCCCGTGGTGACCAACATTCTGTCTCTATGAATTGGACTACTCTAAGTACCAAGTACCTCAAATAAGTGAAATCACATGGTACCTGTCTTTTTGTGACTGGCGTATTTCACTTAGCATAATGCCCTCAAGGTTCATCCATGTTGTAACATGTCAGAATTTCCTTCTTTTATTTTATTATTTTTTTGTGTGTGTGGTAGGCGGGCCTCTCACTGTTGTGGCCTCTCTCGTTGTGGAGCACAGGCTCCGGACGCGCAGGCTCAGCGGCCATGGCTCACGGGCCCGGCCGCTCCGCGGCATGCGGGATCCTCCCGGACTGGGGCATGAACCCGTGTCCCCTGCATCAGCAGGCGGACTCTCAACCACTGCGCCACCAGGGAAGCCCTTCCTTCATTTTTAAGGCTAAATAATATTCCACCATACAGTTTAGAGTGTATTTTTTTTATCCATTAAGCGTCATGGGCACTTGGGTGGTTTCTACCTCATGGCTATTATAACTATGCTGCTGTGAACATGGTGGGGAAAATAAGGAAGCTGGTTTTGAGCACTGGCTGGGGTGCTACCCTGAAGTGCTCCATCCCTGAGGCTGGCTAGAGCTGGTTTCTGTTGCTTGCAGCACACAGAGCCCGAACGATAGGGCCCCTAGTGGGAAGGAGCCAAAGATGTATAAACGCAGCAGAGACTCCAAGCTCTTCGGGTTTAAAAATTTAAAAATAAAGGTTTTTTTTTTTTTTTCTCTGAAGCATGTTGGTTGAGGGTAGCTTTAGTTGGATGGTTAAAGTTGGTTTTCTCTAGTTTCCCGGCTTGCTTTATCAAAGGGAAGGTCAAGGTTTTCTCAGAAATTGCTGCTGGCAACTACAACGATACAGGCAGGGAGAAAAGCAAACATAAGAAGAAGACTCACATTAAAAGCTAGCTCTGGGCTGTACAGGAAGCATGGGGTCAAGGTCAGTTATCAACAAGTTTGTTTTTATTATTTATTTATTTTAGATTTAATTCTATTTATTTTTGTCCGTGTTGGGTTTTCGTTGCTACGTGCAGGCTTTCTTTAGTTGCGGCGAGCGGGGGGCTACTCTTGTTGTGGTGCACAGGCTTCTCCTTGTGGTGGCTTCTCTTGTTTCGGAGTGTGGGCTCTAGGCGCATGGGCTGCAGTAGCTGGGGCACATGGGCTCAGCAGTTGTGGCACGTGGGCTCTAGAGCGCAGGCTCAGTAGTTGTGGCGCATGGGCTTAGTTCCTCCACGACATATGGGATCTTCCCAGACCAGGGCTCAAACCTCTGTCCCCTGCACTGGCAGGTGGATTCTTATCCACTGTGTCACCAGGGAAGTCTTCAAGTCTGTTTTTAGAAACTTTAGTTTAAAAATACACGCTAATGCCTTTTCTCTTTCTTTGTGTCTGTTCTCTGACCATATGGTATGTTGCCATGGTTGGGTTTTTTGTTTTGTTTTTGAGGTAGCATATGTGATACTCCTGATTTCTTTTCCATACTACCTTTAAAATAGCAGGTTGGGGCTTCCCTGGTGGTGCAGTGGTTGAGAGTCCGCCTGCCGATGCAGGGAACACGGGTTCGTGCCCCGGTCCGGGAAGATCCCACATGCCACAGAGCGGCTAGGCCCGTGAGACATGGCCACTGAACCTGCGCGTCTGGAGCCTGTGCTCCGCAACGGGAGAGGCCACAACAGTGAGAGGCCCGTGTACCAAAAAAAAACAAAAAAAAAGCAGGTTGTCAACCACCTGGATTAACCATGACCACATCCACGGCTGAATTTATATTAGCTTTAATAAACACAGGTCAATGATTTACTCAAGAAATCACTATCTATTTTTTTTCAAATTATCTATTTGTTCTTTGTGTTATCTCCCCAATATCTGCTTCTAACCCTGAAAAGAGTATAAGTTGAACGGGAGACCCTAAAAAAAATTCGAAGTAGTTTGCACATCGAGTGCCTACAGTACACATGAATTCTGCCAGGAAGCCCTGGAGCCTGCAGAGAAGGTGGAAACTTAGACCTTGCCCTTGGAGAGCTTGTTATGTGCTCTGCCATTTGTAAGTAATTGTGGACAATACAACGGCTATGAGCCACTGTGTAGAGAAGCCTCAGATGTGCCACAGACTGTGCTGGGCACTTAATGCATGTGGTCTCATCTGATCTCCAGAATAATCTTGCAGGAGGCATTTTACCCCTCATTGTGTGGATTAAGAAACTGAAGCTCAGAGAGGTTAAATGACTTGCCCAACATCTCACGGCCAGGAAGTGGTGACACAATTTGACTCCAATACCTGTGCTTTTAGGACTTCTAGGTTACTCGAAGTCATGATTTATTACCTGCTTTCCATACTCACAAACGGATCTTAGACGATTGGTTAGTGAATGATAGGATATTTTCCAAGTTAAAAAAAGGAAATGAACATTAGATGGTGTGAAAAAACACAAGACATCGCATGGGCTACTTAGAAATGGGATTTTCTAGGAACACTGACAACTGTCTTATGGAAGTGTTATTCATCTGGTACATGCCACGCCCTGGAAGCAGCTCAGAGGACCCCAGCCTCCATCCGGGAAGACCTGCGGTATGTTCACTGCTGTACCAGAGGAGTGCTGGGGCCAGCTGGTACCCGCCCACGAGAACTGATTGTTAAATGTCCAGGAATTTTGCCAACTGGTTGATAAACACAGCCATTAATAAGAATTAACTTACATAAATTTACAATTAAATTATATCAGAAACAATTGGTATACAAACTTAAAAGTCACCCCTTCCTAATTATTTTACTCTATTTTATTATTACCTATGCTCTTGAGGTTATTTCACTCTACTATATGTTTCTGTTGGAAATGTTACATAGTAATGTGTTACCACACCTCTCTTTCCTTCTCTGTATTCAGGGATGTGTCATTGGGAGCTTGAAATTGACCGTGGAGGGCGTATTACACCATACAAATCAGGAAATGTTATAAATGAGGGCTTGGTTTTTAAAAAGTTTTATAAATATGTTTGATAATGGTGGTTCATGTAGAGCTTGATTTTGTTTGTTTGTTTGTTTTGTTGATTGCCTAGACTTAAGACGGTAATGGAGAAAATGTTAACAATGCAGATTATACAAAAGCATGTTGTGTCTTAGCCGTTATGTTATGAATAGAGCAAAAAATTGGGGAAACGTTCTTCCAGTATTTAAAAATTATTATCTGATGCAGCAACAAAGTCACTCATGTCACTGATGAACATGTGAAGTTCTAACGTCTTTCTTTTTTCACTTGTATTATTCATAAATCCAAAATATCCAAAAATACCCACGAGTGCTCAGGTTGGGAACTCTCTCATTCGTCAACTGCAATGAGAAATTGGCTATGGATACAAGAGTTCACCTAAAGTCAATGAAAGCATTCTGTGAGACTCAGCTGGCTATATAGAATTTACAAGAAAGAGTACTGCATTTCTTGTTACATGGAAAGACTGTGCTACACATTCTTTATATCAGTAAACGTTATGCTATGCACCCATGTACTTTACTTTTTCCAGAGAGCTGGTCATTAAATATTTACCAGCAATTTCTGGCTGTGCTGGCACCCAGCAGAGTGCCTACTACTCATGGTAGGTGTTCGCTGACTGAGCTGAACATTTGGCAAATGGAGTGTAAATAAAAAGCACTTTGATTCTGGGGCTGGGATGGGGAAAACACATGTTAAGCCTGGTGCATCTTGTAACAGCAGAGAGTAAGCAAGTGCCCAAAACGAAAAGGTGGGGAGATGCTCAAGGACACAGCAAGCAATCTGAAAGAGCTCCCAGTGGCCAAGGCTGGAAGAATTTGAGCGAAGAAATATTTAATGAGTATTGGATTATAATTCAAAGTGTAAAATCAGTATACATGGATCCATACTGACATAGATACATTAGTGAGTAAATACATAAAGGAGGGAGAAGAGACCGGCTTCCTTACAGAAAAATTTAACATACATAGATGTGGAGCTTAATTCCCATGGTCTGGAAGGGCCTGGGGGGTAGGGGTGATGGTGGCGAGCAGGGACACTGACCGCAGCATGGAGGAGCCATGGACCTGGAAAGACAGAATGGAGACTAGAAAACATGGCCAGTAGATCTCAGAAGCCAGGAGAGGGTGCTACTTGGTGCCAGGACAAATGGCCTTTATCTCAACAGCTACCGGGGTGTCACCGTAACTCAGAGACGGGTAATAATTCTATGTCCCCAAGAAAAGGGTAAATCACGTACGGGGCTTCAGTGTGAGAAATCAGGGTTATACATTTAGAACACAGAACCGCCAAGTTATACATTATTTTTAGGTTTTGGAACTTAAAAGAATTAAGTCCCTTTGAGCTGTTCAGAAAAGCCATTCGTTTGGGGTTTTCCCAGCTGTGTTAAAGGAGATCTGGCCCATCTAATTTTCCCATTTTCTTGTAAATCTTCAATCTTACGGTTTTTCCTTTCCTTTCAAGTTCTAATCAGCTTCCTGGTCAGTCCATAAAATGGGAAATAGAATCTAATGAGAAAACAGCCGAATTTTTGCAAATAGCTTTTGCTACCCCTAGACTTGGCCTGCTTCAATTGGGTCTTGCCAGATAGAGAGACGGAATGAATGAATGAATGAATGATCATCAACTAAGTTCAGAGAAGGAGCAACGTGGTTCTGATTTGGTAACAAAGGGTGTGGTCTGCCAGAGGAAGCAGGACGCGGCCTGGTTCCTGACCGAGTCTGGGTTCTGTCTCAGCAGGATGCTAAGGGTTCAGCCCGCGCTCCCGTCTCCACCTCCCCCGATGTCATCTGCATCGCCTGTAGACATCTGGTGACAACACAGCCTCAGGGGTCCTTTTGTGTGAGTTTCTGCTGCAGAGGCCGAGCCTGAGGCTGTCTGCTGCCCCGTGCCCTCCACTTCACTGGTCTCGGGAAATCGCCTTTGATATAAAACACCCAGCCTCAGGAGTTCTCATCACATCAGTAAGTCCCCACGGGACCTGTAAGAGCACAGGGTAGAGGAAATCCTACAAGGTCAGGTAGGAGATGACAAAGCTTGACCAGAAAGAGGCTTTGTTCTGAAGGGCACCATACTCTCTGGTCATTCACTCAGTTGCCGGCTTCTCAACCCCCGGTACAGTAAAGCCACATCCTCCTCAACAACGGGCCCTATTCAGAGGTCCCAGGAATGTGGAAACATCACCCTTCTTGGGGATGGACAACTAAGGCCCTGACTCTGAGCTTCTCATCACACCAGTTCACCACAGGAGAGAAATGAGCAACTCTGCTTCCTTGGAGACTGGCCTGGGACTTTTCCAATGGAAAAGTGGATTATTCGTCATTTTCCTCCCCCCAGATCCTTAGTGGCAAATCCTGTTAGGAAGGCTCCACTTAGGCAATAGGAATGCTTCCTAATGTCATGGACATCTTCTTTGTTTTTGCCTCCCCTGCATCCATTTCTTCCATCTTCTGGATGGGCACCTTAATTTTTTTTCAGGGAAGACACCCTTTCCCTGACAATCCTGAGTCCATAGAACTCTGACCCTTCCACCCCAGGGGTGAGACCATAAACCAGGCCTGGCCAATCAGAGCATTCCTGGCCCATGGCCTCAGTGATTGGTTCAGGGGAAGCCACGTGATCCAAGCCACTGTCAATGAAGATGCTGGCTCTATCCCTGGAACTGCTACTTTGTAGGGTGCTGGGGCTGCTGGTGGCCACTTTCCTACAGGTGAGGCAAGAGTCTGTCTGAGATTGGGAAGCTAACAGGGAAGAAAGAGTCAGATTCCTGACCATGATTTGGGCGCCTGGATCCAGCTGGGCCTAAGCTGCAGCTTTTGGCCTTTTCAGTTCCATGAGCTTTTTTTTTTTTTTTTTTTTTTTTTTGCCTAGGCTAGTTTTAGTTGGTTTTCTGATACTTGCAAACAATCAAATTTCCTGGACAGTATGCTTACTGAGACTTTAGCATAAGCATCACTATGTACTCAGAGTGAAAGTTGTTTTAAAGGTTATGACATGCTCAAATAAAACCCACCAGACTGTCATCATGCACCAAATTTACCTTTCAACTTATAAAAGTAAAGCAGCATCTCCAGAGAAGAATGATTTAAGACCAAGGAATCAATCATAAGACAAGTAGTAAAACGCTGCTTAGAGAAACTTTGATAGATAAATAGTTCTCTAGCTACAGCAGGCTTCAGACTACAAATCCCAAATTTCTGCTTCAAAAGTGACTCAGGGAAGACATTCCATAGTTTTATTTATTTAGCTTTTTGGCCTCGCCGTGCACTTGTGGGATCTTAGTTACCTGACCAGAAATTGAACCCAGGCCCTCAGCAGTGAGAGCACTGAGAGCACTGAGTCCTAACCACTGGACCACCAGGGAATTCCCAACAGTCCACAGTTTTAAAAGAAAACTTTCCAGTTGAAGAAACAGGCAAAATTTGTAATATGCATCTGTTGTATATATAATATGTTAATGTCTAGTACATTTATCAGATCCATGTCAATGTAATTATATTATTACTATATTTGCAAATGCATATATATGTGTATGTATATTTAGAACCACATATTTCCAGCTCTCTTTTAAAGAGGTATTGAAAAGACTGTTCAAAATTTAGTTTTCCAGCTTGTCTGTTTTTTCTTATTCCTCAGTAAACTTAAGCAATTAACCAGCACATTTCCTGGCACACAGTAAGGCTCAATCTGAGTGAGTTCTTTCTCCCCAGCTCCCCCCTCTATTTTAAGTTCTTCTTTTAGAAACCAAGTCAAATGAAAGAGGCAGTACTGCATAATGTTACAAGCAGAGGCTGGTAAACGTTTTCTGTAGAGCCAGACAGTAAGCATTTCCAGCCCTGTGGGCCATAGGATCTGCCCAGCTTACTCTGCCGTTGTAGCCGACAACACAGGCAATACTGAAATGAATGGGATGGCTGTGTTCCCAGGAAACTTTACAAAAGCAGGCGATGGCCCGCATTGGCCTTGGGCCATAACGTGCCGACCTCGGGTTAAGACCTTGGGATCCGGCGTCACACAGACTCTGGTCCGGCTCCCGGCTCTGCTCCTTCTCTGGGACCCTGACGAGTGTGTCATTTCTGTGCCTTGTCTGTAAGACATAGGGATACTAACAGCCATTTCTTAGTCTGTGAGAAGTGGGTGAGATAGTACACGTGAAATGCTGGGAACACTTCCTGATCCATAATAAATGAGCATAAAACATTAGCCATCAGGTATGATCACCATCGTCAAAAAAGAAGAAGAAAGGGGGCAACTGAATTTGTCCAGGAACGGCAGCAATATCCCTGGTAAAGAGTTAGTGGATGGACTTCCCTGGGGGCGCAGTGGTTAAGAATCCGCCTGCCAATGCAGGGGACAGGGATTCGAGCCCTGGTCCAGGAAGATCCCACATGCCGCGGAGCAACTAAGCCCATGGGCCACAACTACTGAGCCTGTGCTCTAGAGCCCGCGAGCCACAACAACTGAGCCCGCATGCCACAACTACTGAAGCGCATGCACCTAGAGCCCATGCTCCGCAACAAGAGAGGCCACCGCAATGAGAAACCCGCGCACTGCAATGAAGGGTAGCCCCCGCTCGCCGCAACTAGAGAAAGACCGCGCGCATCAATGAAGACCCAACACAGCCAAAAATAAATAAATAAAATAAATAAAATAATTAAAGAAAAAAAGTTAGTGGAGCCAGGGACTTCCCTGGCCGTCCAGTGGTTAAGATTCCACGCTTCCAATGCAGGGGGTGCAGGTTTGATCCCCGGTTGAGGAACTAAGATCCTGCATTGGTGCAGCCAAAAAAAAAGTTAGTGGAGCCAAACAAGCAAGGAAGCCAGATAACTGAAAATGCATTTTCTTCTATTATCAGTGGCTTTCGTTTTTACCCACATAATGAATCATCCCCTGTCAGAGTGTGAAATTGCAGGTTGGACTGGGAATTGCAAGACCTTCCTTAACCGCTGGGCAGTGAAGGACCTGCCTGGGCTCTCACGGCCCCACGATGCTTCGTGCTATTAGGAAAAGCCTCCAAGGGACTCAGGAGAGCTGGCTTTTAATCCTGTCTCTGGATCTATATGACTGATGCCTAACCTTGGGGAAGTCGCTGAAACTCTCTGAGCCTCAGTTTATGCCATGATAGGGGTGGTCCCAGGGACCTCTATAAAAACAACTGAAGGGGGAAAGGGGACCTGGGATTAATGAGTAGCTCCTTGGCAGAAATTGGAAATTGAAGCTCAGAAAGGTAAAGTCAGTTGCAGCTGGCATTTCAACTTGGGTCCATCTAACTCCAAAGGCCTTGCTTTCTCGATTGTGTTCTGCAGAGCTTCCCCATTAAAGCAGCAAGGAATATTGGCCGACAGAGGGCGCTCTTCTCGCAAGACAGGACGTCATGACATTGCAGGGACAGAAGACAGTATCCAGGAGCCACGTGGGAGAGTCTGGCTGGACTGGGAACAGGGCAGAGCAGGCAACAGGGAAGGCCAGACACAGGCAGTCATGGGGATGGGGGCTGCCGACAAGGAGCTGTCAACCCCCTCATGGAACAACTCGGCACGTCATTTGTGGCGCCTGGCTTCCTTTTTCATTCTGGCCATTTCCATCCGTTTTGCCGTATTTCAGAACAGAGAAAGACATGATGGATACATACGGGTGACGTGGGTTTCCTTACTCAGCTGCCTTGTAAGAACGGCGCCACTGTGACTAGCACAGCTTGTTTCCACACCTCCTTTCCCAGAGCTCAGAAAGCACGAGTAAAGGCAACAACCAACAAAACCCACAACACGGCAGCACACCTGACTCTGGGACTTCAATTTCCCACGCCTGGTGCCAAGACTCTATGGGATTAATCAACGGTTGCTTCAGGGCATTGCAGATGGCCCTGCGGGTTATGTCCTGCACAGCTTCAGTGGGCGCCATCCACATGGACTACGTTGTGAATGGTGACCCTGGAGTTGTGCAATATGGCAGCCCTAGGTAATACTTTGATGAGAGAGCTATAATTTACAAAGTATGGTCCTGGGGGCTTCCGTGGTGGCGCAGTGGTTGAGAGTCCACCTGCCGATGCAGGGGACACGGGTTTGTGACCCGGTCCGGGAAGATCCCACATGCCGCAGAGCGGCTGGGCGTGTGAGCCTTGGCCTCTGAGCCTGCACGTACGGAGCCTGTGTTCTGCAACGGGAGAGGCCACAACAGTGAGAGGCACGCGACCGCAAAAAAAAAAAAAAAAAAAAAAGGATGGTCCTGGGCACAACCTGCCTGCCAATGCACTTTGTCAAACGAGAGTTTTTCTTTATATTTTTCCATCTTGTATGTTATTCTATGGGTAATTTATCTGCAAATGTATTTATCTGCTAGTGGGGGCAGGTCTTGGGAGGTTTCCCTGTCCAAAAGGACACTTACAAAGGAGGCATCTTGGCTGCTCCATGCTGGTTTGCTTGACTCTAAAGCTGAGGGTTATCATGTGCTTATTAGGTGCCAGATGCTGGACTAAGCAATTTACGCACTTTGCCCACTTAATACCACAGTCACTCAAGGTGGTAGGAACTACTGTTACAGGAGTGGGGACCGAGGCCCTGAGAGGTAGATGATTTGTGCACGTCCAGTATAAAAGCCGGTCAAGAGCAGGGCTGGGACGGCGCTGGAGTCAGCCTGACCTCAGGGCACGTGCTCTAACCACTATGACATCTGCAAACACATCTGGATTCCTAAGCGCCCCACACCTCACCCCCCTCCCCCAGTAAAATGCTGTCACACCCTCCTCTATTGGTTAGGGTCACCACAAAACCTGAACTAAATGCTTTCATTTGGGAACTCTTTGTCGGGAGAAGAACAGTTCTCATCATACTTAATCTGTATGATATCAGGGCAGTCCTCCGTGGAAACTCCATCCAAGGAGGAAACACAGCGCCCTCACCAGGGACCCCAAAATCAATTGGAAACAAGAATAGGCCGGAAGCAAGAGGGCCACGAATTTTTTAGAAAAACTGGGCTTCAAAATATTTGATGACAGATGCTCTTCAATACCTCTCCCTTTTCCCCTCTTCCTTTCTCTTCTTTTAAATAGCCAGCAGGTTGGGGTCATCAGGAAGTGGAATTTGTAGGAAGGTGTCAGTCAGTCCACAGGCTGCCCTCACACGGACGCTGCAAAGGACCCCTGCATGAATATGAGCATCATGGATGGAAGCTTCTCAAGCTGGGGACGCCCCGGCAGAGAGCACTTTTGAGAAGATGGGGCTGTGGAGAGTCCTGCAAAGTGCCCTGGGCACAGGCCAGGGGAACACTTGTGCAGCTGCCTGCAGTCAACCAAGGAATGAAGCAAGGTGCAAGTGCGTGTAGGAATAAGAATTGAAAAAATCCGTGTATATTCGAGTGACCGTGAGAGTATGCTTTCCTCGGTGTGAAAACCAGTCAAGGCTACTGCTCCAGCTAGCATCAGACTAAATGGTTTTCTCCCATCCTTTTTCCGCAAGTGGGGATAGTGTTTAATTTGCACTGACAAGCTGTGTGGCCCTGGGGAAATTACTTAACCTCTCTGAGTTTCGGATTCCTTGTCTGTAAAATGGGGATCACGGGAGAACCCATCTCATAGGTTGCTGTGAGCGTGAAATAAGGGAGAGCAGGTGAATTGCTTAGCACAGTGCTGTTCACGTCAGTGATTCCTCCTGCTGCTCTCCTGGTTTCTCTTCTTACAAAACATCTTCTTCCGTCTTATCTGCTCAAGGTTAGAGGTCGTCATCACTGTTTCCCACAATTATATAAGAAGCACCTTGTAAAATAAAGTCCCCATTCCATAGTTGTACACCCGTGTTCATAACAAACTTACTCAAAATGGCCAAAAGGTGGAAGCAACCCAAGTGGCCATGGATGGATGAGCAGATAAACAAAATGTGGTGAATCCATACAATGAAATATTCAACTGGAATGAACCATGAGGATATCATACTAAGTGAAATAAGATGATCGCAAAAGGACAAACAATGTAAGATTCCATTTATATGAGGAACCTAGAATAGTCCAATTCACAGACACAGCATGGTGGGAGGGGAGGAAGGAAGCAGGGGGTTTGATTTGATGGCCTTAGAGTTTCAGTTTGGGAAGATGAACAAAGTTCTGATGATGGATGGGGATGATGGCTGCACAACAGTGTGAATAGATTTAATGCCACTGTGAACTGTACACTGAAACATGGTTAAGATGGTAAATTTTATGTGTATTTTACCATAATTTTGAAAATTAAAAGTTAAAAACAAACCCCAAAATGAAATACCTCCAAGGTTTCTCCGAGGTTTGGGGTGATAGAAATGGATGAAAGTGTTCTGAAAGCAGGTTGTGGTGATGGCTGCACAACTCCATCAATATATTCAAATTGATTGAATTGGACACTTCAAATGGGTGAAGTTTCTGTTATGTAAATTGTACTTCAGTGAAGCTGTTAAGAGCAAGCAAGCAAACAAACACTTGCTGTGATCCGGAGGAAACTTTGGAGGATGAAGGAGCTGTTCACTGTCTTGATTGTGGCTATGGTTTCACAGGTGTACCCATATGTCAAAGCCCATCCACTTACAGACTTTAAACATGTGCCGTTTATGGCATGTCAATTATATCTCAAGAAAGCTGTGTTTTAAAAAGGCAGAACAGTATTCCATATATAAACAAACTCCTTATAATATATTAAACTCCTTAGAATATATTAAACAATATAATTTATTAAACAATGCCTCCTTTGGATGGAAATTTAGGTTTCAAATTTTATGCCCCTATCAATAATATTTCAATAAATATCTTTGTAGGAAAAAAAAAGAAAAAAATGCAGATATTATTTGCTGCTCCCCTATTCTTCTCCCCACAGGCAAGCCACAGAGTCAGAATTTCCCAGGGAGGGGGCCTGGGAACCTGTAATTTTACTGAACATTCCTGAAAATTCCTTGGAATCAGACATGTTGGGGCACATTGATTCAAACTTCATGAACTTGGATTTTCAGGCTTGGGAGTGTGAAATCCCCTTTTCTTTGATCCCTAAAAAATTCTGTAAGTGTTCCATACAGATGATTCTAAATTTCGGTTTCCCTCCTATTGGCGGTGCATCAGAATCATCAGGGAGCTTGTGAGAATGCATATTCCCAGGCCCTGCTCCCAGGGAGGATGTGTATGGTTGCCAGATTTCGCATAAATAAAGAAATGAATAAATCAATATATAATAAACTATAGGGTGTCCGTTAAATCTGAAGTTCAGATAAACACCAAATAATTATTTTAGCATAAGTGGTTCCTTGCAATAGTTGGGCCACACCTGTACATAACAATGATTTGTTGCTTCTCTGAAATTCAGATTTAACTGCGTGTCCTGTATTTCATCTGGGAATCCTAAGTATGAGTCCTCAGGCCTGGGGTGAAGCCCAGATCTGCACTGTGGGTCTGCTCCCCACGTGCTTCTCACGAGGGGGATCCTTAGAACCCATGTTGAGAACCCCTGATCAGGTCAACACCTTCTGGGTCAGGAGCCCCTCCTCAGGGCGGCCAGTGGATCCCAGTGCATCCCACAAGTGAGCACACTTTAATGTTGGTCCAAGGAGGAAAAGGGGGCTGAGAAGCAGCAGGAGAAAACTGTCCCAGGTTTTCAAAGCCAAACGTGGTGGATGCGGTGTCACGAGCCCTGCAGCCTGAGGGACGGTGCTCATCTTCTCTGAGTGGGTATTTAGGGCTGCCTAGGGGACCCACACCCAGGATTCTGCCTAGATTCTCTAAACTTTATTTATTTATACCCAGCCTCGTCCCCGAAAGGACTTTAAGCCTCGGAGGTCTCAGTCCATGCAGCGTTCTTGGTGCTGGGGAGTGAGGTTAACACGCCGTCTCTCTGGGACACACACGACAGGTATTAATTGTGTGCTCACCACGAATGGGCATTATTCTGGGAGTTTTACAATTAGAACCATCTCATTTAGCCCTCGAGATAAGCCTGCAAGGTCATTGCTGTCGTTGGCCCCATTTTGTAGATGAGGAAACCGAGGTTCTGAGGGGTCCAATGGTTTGTGCAAGAGTGCACCGAGTAGGCCAGTGGCAGAGCTGGGGTTCTGACCAAGGACTGTGTTGCTAACCAGCCCCCATCCTGCCTCCCTACTGAACCAGATACTTCTGGTCACTGAGCTTTGCTGGGCGAATTTTGGCTTACGTTCCGCTTAACCTGGGGCCATACCTTAGGTCCTGATCCCGGGAACATTTCTGATCCGGTGTGATAACAGCTGGCAGGCCTTGAGCGTCTACTCTGGCCAGAGACTTTGACTTTTTATACATAGATACTCTCTCAACGCCCTGCACCGCTGAGAAGACCCAGACCCAGGCATACAGAGAAGCCTGGCCGAGGTCACAAAGCTAGGAAGTTGCAGAGCACTGATCTGCCTAAAAAGGAAGCATCCATCTCTGCATCTTCAAAAGCACACACTTGCTTTCCACCTCCCCTCGCCAAGCTTCACTTTTCAGGAAAACGCTCTCGCTCCGGGCTGGTCGCTAGGCAACCCTTGCATGTAATTCCACGAAATGCCCAGAAGAGGGCGCGAGGACTCGCTCTCCCCGGGCACCCACGCGATGGGGCTGAACTTCGCAGAATCGCGAAAGGAAGAGTGACGCGCTCCAGACGAACTCCACCTGTGGCCGTACCCGAGCCCTAGGCTGCACGGAAGGTGACACAACACGGCACCTCTGCACCCCACCCCACCCCACCCCCGCAGGGGCCTGGACTCACCGAGGCTGGGTTTTCGATGACCAGTTCGTAGGTCAGCCCTCTGGACCCAAACCTCAGGATGTCTCCGGGTAGGAGCTTCACAGCCACGTTCTGAATGTGGCACTCATTGACGAACGTGCCGTTGCAGGAATTGAAGTCGTGGAGAACAAAGCTGCTTTCGGCCTCATTATATTCAATGAGTGCGTGATGGTTGTCGACGTCTGCAGACTGAAATGCAGAAGGGGGACAGTCAGAGCCAGGAATAACAGGAATAACAAGGAATAACTAGTGCCACTGACACTGGGGGCCCCAATGTGCTAACCACTTCATCTGGCTGGACGGTCACTGCAATCCTCATTTTAAGAGGAGGATGCTGAGGGTCAGAGAGGTTAAGTGACTTGCCTAAGGCCACACAGCTAGTGAGTGGAGGGTCACCAGACCCTGACAGCAGACCCAGAATAGATGCCCAGTTTTGGGGTAGGGCGTCAGGCAACACAGAGGCAAGAGGGAACTCGGGGGGAATTGGCCAGGAATTGGCCACGTGATAGTTCTCTGATCCCATGCAAGTATCCTTTTGGTTGTCCCGAGTGGCAAGACAGCAGAAATGGCCCAACACAAACCAGAAAGGTCAGTTGGCAAGTGACAACTGTCCATTTACTGCAAGTGTTAAAGTTCAGGGGAGGTTTTGTAATAATTGTTGTTTTCATTTGTTTGTTCTATTCATTTTTAAAATAACATGTTTTTTCTAATAATGCAGAAAATGAGAACTAGAGAAAAACACAAAGAAGACATTAAAATCACTTAGACTCCCGTCCCCCAGAGGCAGGCACTGAGAACACGGTGGTTCACATCATTCCAGTCTTTTCTCTATGCTTACAATCTTTTTAAAAAGTTTAAACACGGGCCTCCCTGGTGGCGCAGTGGTTGAGAGTCCGCCTGCCGATGCAGGGGACACGGGTTCGTGCCCCGGTCTGGGAGGATCCCATATGCCGCGGAGCGGCTGGGCCCGTGAGCCATGGCCGCTGAGCCTGCGCGTCCGGAGCCTGTGCTCCGCAACGGGAGAGGCCACAGCAGTGAGAGGCCCGCATACGCAAAAAGAAAAAAAAAAAAAAAGTTTAAACACAATTGAGCTCACACCACAAAACATAGTTTTATAACTACCTTTTAAAAGCCTTGGTGTATAATGAAGGTTTATCCCATGTGATTAATTATTACTGTTGCTTCTTAAAAGCTACTCAGAATTACCAAAGATGATCTATTTTTCAATAGGGGCCCTGGTGTGACCACATTTCCCTCAAAAGAGAGAGACCCCAGACAGTGATTTGTCAGTGGCGTCAGAAACCTCCTGTGTAACCACTTTAATAAGAAGAATGAGCAAAACTCGGCACCAAGGAGGAAATATCACATCCCCCCCTGGCCCCGGCGCCCTGGACTATGGGCTGCAGGGCACGTGCGAAGTCCTCTGTCTTCTCAGGACACTGCCTATGAGCCATCCACTCCAGCCTGAGACTTTGCAAATATTTTCTAAGTCAGTCTTCTCAGAGTGCCTCATCCAACTTTCATAGAGAGTACTTGGACTTAGAAATCTATACTAATGTCCCACCATATAATTATAACCAATAGCTTTTATTAATAATAGCTTATAGTATATGAATAGATAATAATATAACTGCATATATTAGTAGAATATATTAATGACACATTATGTGTAATTACACAAATGTCAGGAAATTTGCTAAGTGCTTTACTGCATTATCCCGTTTCATCTTCACAATAATTCAAAGGGATACTTCCTCATTTCAAAAAAAATTTAATTTTTTATTGAAGTCTAGTTGATTTACAATGTTGTGTTAGTTTCAGGTGTACAGCAAAGTGATTCAGTTATACATATATATAATATCTATTCTTTTTCAGGTTCTTTTCTATCACAGGTTACTGCAAGATATTGAATATAGTTCCCTGTGCTGTACAGTAGGTCCGATAGTTACTCATTTCTTAGATGAGGAAACTGAGGCATAGAACGATTAAGTGTGCCCACAGTCAGCCACTTTGACTTGCTTGGCTTGTTCCCAGGTTTGCCTGATTCAAATGACTGTGCCTTTACCCACTTTTCAAATTCCTACGACACACTTTGGCACTTAAAATACTGAAACACAAGAAGAAAGCAGGAGTAGCTCTATTAATTTCAGGCAGAGCCAACTTCAGAGGAAGGAAAGTTATCAGGGATAAAGAGAGGCGATACATAGTGATAAAGGGGTCGATTCTCCAAGCAGACATAACAGTCCTTCATTGTATGTACCCAACAATACAGCATCAAAGTATGGAAGGCAAAAACTGATAGGACTGCAAGGAGAAGCAGATGAATCCATCATGGTAGCTGGAGACCTCAACAGCCCTCTGTCAGTGACGGGCAGACCCACCAGGCAGAAAATTAGGAAGAATGAAGTTGAACTGAACAGCACTACCATCATCTGGATCTAACTGGCAACCACACAGCTTCATCCCAAGCAACAAAACACACATCCTTCTCAAGCTCCCATGGAACATTCATGAAGCAGACCACATTCCAGGCCACGAAATATACCTCAACAAATGTAAAAGAATAGAAATTATGCAAAGTACGTTTTCAGAACACAACGGAATTAGGCTAGAAACCAATACCAGAAAGACAGCTGGAAAATACCCAAATATTTTCAGATTAAACAACACACCTCTAAATAACAGATGGGTCAAGGAGGGAGTCTCATGGGAAATAAAAATTTATCTTGAGCTAAATGAAAATGAAAATACAACCTATGAAAATTTGCAAGATGCAGTGAAAGCAGTGCTTGGAGGGAAGTTTATGGCATTGAAGGCATACATTTGAAAAGACCTAAGCTTCCACCTTATGAAACTAGAGAAAGAAGAGCAATATAAGCCTACCACAAGCACAAGACAAGAAGCAATGAATGAAATAAAAAGCAGGAAAACAAGAGAGAAAAGTCAGCAAAATAAAGAGCTGTTTGGTCTTTTTTTTTTTTTTTTTGTAAAGATCAATAAAATTGACAAACCTCTAGCAGGATAACCAAGAAAAAAAGAGAGAAGATACAAATTACTCAAATCAGAAATGAGGGCTTCCCTGGTGGCGCAGTTGTTGAGAATCCGCCTGCCGATGCAGGGGACACGGGTTCGTGCCCCGGTCTGGGAAAATCCCACATGCCGCAGAGCAGCTAGGCCCATGAGCCATGGCCGCTGAGCCTGCGCGTCTGGAGCCTGCGCTCCACAACAGGAGAGGCCACAACAGTGAGAGGCCCGCGTACCGCAAAAAAAAAAAAAAAAAAAGAAATGAAAGCGATGGCATCACTACTGATCTCATGGACACTGAAGGGATACTAAAGGAATATTATGAATAATTCTATGCCCACAGATTTTATAAGTTAATGAAGTGGACCATTTCCTTGAAAGACACAATCTACTGAAACTCACACAAGGAGAAATAAATACTCTGAATAGACTCATATCTAGTAAAGAATTTGAATCAATAATGAATAACCTTCCAAAATGGAAAGCACCAGGCCTGGATGGGTTCACTGGTCAACTCTATCAAACATTAAGGAAAGAATGATCCCAGTTCTCAATAATCTCTTCCAGAAAATAGAAGAAGAGAGAACACTTCCCAGCTCATTCTGTGAGGCCAAGCTTATTCTAATAGCAAAACCAGATAAAGATATTGCAAAACAGGAAAATTGCAGACCAATACCTCCCATGAACATAGATGCAAAATCCTCAACAAAATATTAGCAAATTGAATCCAGTGATGTATAAAAAGACTTATACACCACAGTCAAGTGGGATTTATTCCAGGTATGCAAGGCTGGTTCAACATTTGGAAATCAATTAATGTAATCCATCACATCAACAGCGTAGAAAAGAGAAATCGCATTATCATAACAGTAGATGCAAAAAGAGCATTTGACAAAATTAAACACCATCCATGATAAACTAACAAACCACCAAACCACCACAACAACTCTTGGCAAATTAGGGATGGAGGGGAACTTCCTCAACCTGATAAAGTACATCTATAAAAACCCTAAAGCTAACGTCATATTTAATGGTGAGAAACTAGAAACTTTCCAATTAAGATCAGGAATAAGGTGAAGATGTCCCCTTTCACCACGCATTTTCAACATTGTACTGTATCTCCTAGCTAATGCAACAAGGCAAGAAAAGAGAATAAAAGATAGATTGGGAAGGAAAAAGAAATCTTCTTTGGTGAGGTGTTTGTTCAGATCTTTTGCCCATTTTGCAGATGGCATGATTGTCTATGCAGAAAATCCCAAAGAACCGACAGAAAGCCCTCCTGGAACTAATGAGCAATTGTACCCAGGTTGCAGAATACATGATTAATATACAAAAGTCAATTGCTTTCCTATATACCAACAATGAACAAGTGGAATATGAAATTAAAAACACAACACCATTTACATTAGCACCAAAAAAAAAATGAAGTACTTAGGAATAAATCTAACAAAATACTTAGCTATATGAAGAGGTATATGAAGAAAACTACAAAATGTTGATGAAAGAAATCAAAGTAGTCTAAATAAATGAAGAGATATTTCATGTTTATTTGAAATTCCTTAATGATATATGATGTTTAACATCTTTTCATATGCTTATTTGACATCTGTAGATTTTCTTTGGTGAGGTGTCTGTTGAGCTCTTTTGCCCATTTTTAAGTTGGGTTGTTTGGTTTCTTATTGTTGATTTTTAAGACTCATTTATATTGTTTATTTATTTATTTTATTGAAATGTAGTCGATTTACAATGTTGTATTAATTTCTGCTGTACAGCAAAGTGATTCAGTTATACATATATATACATTCTTTTTAAAATATTCTTTTCCATTATGGTTTATCACAGGATATTGAATATAGTTCCCTGTGCTCTACAGTAGGACCTTGTTGTTTCTCCATCCTGGATGTAACAGCTCACATCTGCTAACCTCAACCCCCCACTCCATCTCTCCCTCAACCCCCTCCCCCTTGGCAACCACAGTCTGTTCTCTATATCCATGAAGACTCATTGATTTTGGATACATGCTTACAGCATCTTTATTCATAACTGCCAAAAACTGGAAGCAACCAAGATGTCCTTTAAAAGGTAAATGGATAGACAAATTGTGGTACATCCATACAATGAAATACTAGTGATAAAAATAAATGAGTTATCAAATAACAAAAAAGACATGGAGGAATCTTAAATGCATATTGCTTAGTGAAAGAACCTAGTCTGAAAAGGTTACATACCATATGATTCCAACTGTATTAAATTCTGGAAAAAGTAAAACTATAAGGAGAGTAAAAGATCAGTGCTTGCCAGGGGCACGGGGGCTCTGGGGCTCAGAATGAAGAGGAGGGGCACAGAGGATTTCAGGGCAGTGAAAATATTTTTTATGATACTGTAATGGTGGATACTTGTCACTATACATTTGTCAAAAGGAAAGAACGTACAACGCAAAGAGTGAACCCTAATGTAAACTATGGACTTAGTTAATAATAGCATATCAATATTGGTTCATCAGTTGTAACAAATGTACCGCACTAATGCATGATGTTAATAATAGGGGAAACTGTGTGTATTGGAGGGGTGGATATATGGGAACTCTCTCTATTCTCTGCTCAATTTCCTGTAAACCTAAAACTGTTCAAAAAATAAAGTATTTAAAAAAATGAAAACACATTAGTTCTTTGGAAAATGTCACCCACATCATCTTCATCACCATTGCCATTGATCTTTGTGTCCTTTGAACCTTTGATAACCCATGAATGAGAGAAATTCTGTGTGTTACATTTTGTTTGTCTCTTGCCAGGCTTCACTGCTTTCAGTTCCTCAAAACCTGTCAAGCCATTATTAAGAAATCAAAGCAAGCAGGAAGTTTTAAATGACTCCACAACTTTGGGTGAGCCTCTACCACATGTTAGGCCAGGAGACAGCTTCCTAGTTTGGCCCTATAATATCACTCGCTCCCTTTACTTGGAAAATTGCTAAATGCTGCTACTGTACAGACGCCCTGCTGCTAATACAGACTGACTCTATAAGCCCCAGCCTACTGAGCTGTCCAACTATGAGATGAACTGTTATTTATTTATTATTATTTTTATTATTATCCTTATCATCCTCTAACATATTTTGAGGGCTTCCTGTGAACTGGGCCCTGCTGAAGCATTTTGTGTGCATTTTTATCATTTAATCTGCATGACAGCCCTAAACAGGGACTCTATTATTATCTCCATCTTAGAGATGAAGAAGCTGAGACTCAAAAGGTGAAGTGAGAGGACAGCATTACCTTGATACCAAACCCAGACAAAGACACTACAAGAAAACTACAGACCAATATCTCTTATGAACACTGATACCACAATCCTCAACAAAATAGGAGGAAACCGAATTCAACAGTACATTAAAAGGATCATACACTATGACCAAGTGGGATTTATTCTTGGAATGCAGACTTGATGGTTCAACATATGAAAATTAATCCACGTAATACATCACATTAACAGAAAGAAGGAAAAAAATGATCATCTCGATTGATGTACAAAAAGCATTTGACAAAATGCAACACTCTTTCATGATAAAAGCACTCAACAAACAGGGAATAGAGGGAAATTACCTCAACATAATAAAGGTCAAATATGAAAGGCCCACAGGTAGCATCATACTCAAAGGTGAAAGACTGAAAGCTTTTCCTCTAATTTCAAGAATAAGATAAGGATACCTGCTTTTGCCACTTCTATTCAACAAAGTACTGGAAGTCCTAGCCAGAGCAATTAGGCAAGACAAAGAAATAAAGGCATCCAAATTCGAAAGGAAGAAGTAAAATTATCTCTGTTCACAGGCAACATGATCTTACATGTACAAAATCCTAAAGAGTCCATGAAAAACCACAACCCTCCTAGAACTAATAAATAACGTTCACTAGCAAAATCGTAGGACACAAAATCAACACACAAACATCAGTTGTGTTTCTATATGCTCACAATGAACAATCTGAAAAGGAAGTTAAGAAAATAATTTCATTTACAATAGCATCAAAATGAATAACATATTTTGGGATAAATTTAACCAAGGTGGTAAAAGATGTGTACACTGAAAACTACCAAGTGCTGCTGAAAGAAATTAAAGACACAAATAAATGGAAAGACACCCTGTATTCGTGGGTTGGAAGACTTAAGATTGTTAAGATGTCATTACTACACAGCAGGATCTACAGATTCAAAATCCCAACAGCAGTTTTGGCAGAAATAGAAAAATCCATCCTAAAATTCATATGGAATCTCAGTGGACCCCAAATAGCCAAAATAATCTTGAGAAAGAAAAGCAAAGCTGGAGGTCTCACACTTCCTGATTTCAAAACTTACTGCATACAAAGGTACAGTAATCAAAACAGTGTGATACTGACATAAGGTCAGGCACATAGGCCAATAGAATAGAATAGAGAGCACAGAAATAAAACTTTGCATGTATGGTCCAATGATTTTTGACAAGGGTGCCAAGATTATTCAATGGGGAAAGAGCAGTATTTTCAACAAATGATGCTGGGAAAGACTGCAAAAGAATTAAGTTGAACTCTTACCTTACACCATGTATAAAAATTAACTCAAAGTGGATCAAAGGCTTAAACATAGTCTAAAACTATAAAACTTTTAGAGGAAAGCACAGGAGGAAAGCTTTATGACATTGGATTTGGCAATGCATTATTGGATATGATACCAAAAGCATAGGCAGCAAAAGTAAAAATAGATAAATTCAACTATATCAAAAATTAAAACTTCAGTGAATCAAAGGACACAATAAACAGGGTGAAAGGCCATCTAGAGAATGGGAGAAAATAGTTGCAAAACACAAATCTGAAAAAGGGTTAATATGAAGAATATATAGAGAACTATAACTCAACAACAACAAAAAAAAAGAACCCCCAAATAACTTGATCAAATATGGGCATAGAACTGGAATAGACATTTCTCCAAAGAAGATATATAAATGTCCAACAAGCATATAAAAAGATGCTCAACATTACTAGTCATTAGGGAAATTCAAATCAAAACCACAGTGAGATACCACCTCATACCCATTAGGATGGCTACTATCAAAAACAAACAAACAGCAACAGAAAATAACAAGTGTTGGCAAGGATGTAGAGTAGGGGAACACTTATGCACCGCTGAGAATGTAAAATGGTGCAGCTGATATGGAAAACAGTAGAGCGGCTTCTCAAACAATTTAGAATAAAATTATCATATGATCCAGCAAGTCCACTTCCGGGTATATACCCCAAAGAATTGAAAGCAGGAACTTAAAGAGTTATTTGTACACTCATGTTTATAGTAGCATTATTCACAATTGCCAAAAGGTGGAAGCCACCCAAGTGCCCACTGACTGATGATTGGATAAGCAAAATGTGGTCCATCCATACAGTGGAATATTATTCAGTGTAGGAGGAAGGAAATTCTGACACATGCTACAACATGGATGAACCGTGAGGACATTATGTGAAATAAGTGTCACAAAAAGGCAAATTTTGTATGATTCCACTGTGTGAGGTACATAAAGTAGTCAAGCTCATAGAAACAAAATAGAACGGGGGTTGCCAGGAGCTGGGGAAGCGGAAACGGGGAATTGTTGTTTAATGGGTACAGTTTCAGTTTTGCAAGATGAAAAATTCTGAGGCTGGTTGCACAACAATGTGAATAACTTACAACTACTGATCTGTACACTTAAAAGCGGTTAAGACCGTAAACTTTATAGGTATTTTACCACGATTTAAAAAATGGCTAAGATGAAGGGACTCACTCAACATCAGGATGCTGGCACAGGGCAATGTCAGGGTTTGAACCCAAGGCTAATTCCAAAACTTGTACCTTTGATTTGTACCCTGTGATTTTCAGAGTAGAGAGTGATTTAATAATGAGAGAGGAGACAGGCAGGACCTAATATACAAAACAAGTGCATTTTTTAAGGCTCCTGCATTGAAAATGTCTTTAAAATGTATATAGTGAGTCCATAAAATATTGAGACGTTTAAACTTCTATTAACAATGACCATCTGCTCTGATGACCCCTGTGCTTTAAGGAAGCCTCCTCAGGAAGCTGACTTAGTTATGACATTGCCCTGAGGTTCACTGACATTGTCGCTGAGGTTCGACGTGTACCTGGAACCGTCCTTTGGAGCTAGGTTTCAACCTTGCATCACCTGGCACTGGGAAGCCCCATCTCAGACCATAACCTCCCACTCCCGGCCTTCCTTATCCTCTGTCTCGTCCTCTCCTTGAGTCACGTAGCCTTTGCTCCCTGTTTGCTCCCTATGGGTAATGCCCTATACTCACCCAGCCTGGGCCCTGCTCAAGCTCACCAGCTCCTTCAAGTCCATCCCGGCCCCTAAACCCTCCTGCCACCCTCACACTTCTGTCCTGAGGCTGGCCCAGTGCCTTTTGGGCACCCCAGACAGCAGGTCCCTGCTCTCAGGCTTTTCATTCTACTTTGACAACAGCCTCCTAGGTCTTCACCTCCTGCACCTGCCTGCATCCTCTGTCTGCTTCTCCCGACCCTCCTCCATCCCTTTACACGGCGCCTTCTGCCCAGCAGGCCCACCTGTGCGGCTACATCCATGGGCTGATGGGCTCCTTGTGTCTGGTTTCTTGTTGGGTTTGGCCAATGGGGGGGTTAGATATCAGAGCAGGGAGGAGAGAGCTTGGGGTACTTACTCCCCTGGCTTCCATTCTCTGGGGCCACACAGCTTCCCTCAGAGGACTCTACCCAGCCCTCGGGGTCTCCGGGTCCCAGGAAATGCCCCTGCCCCTCACCCCTCAGCTCTGGGGGTGGGAACAGTCCTCACTCATACTAGCTCTGGGCCCTGCACTATCCTTTGAGGTTTCTCTGAGCCCTGCCCACTCCCTATGGAGTCCCTTCAGGAAACTCCCCTCCATCACTCCACACCCCTTTGAATGTGCCTTCAGCTCCCTGCCAGGACCTGGACTTCCCAGGCATGGAGAAGCTCCTAGATGGGACCTTCAAGGCTTCTCCTAGCTGCCAAGGGCCTCTGGGTGGTCCTGCCTTCATCCCACCCTGGTCTGGTCCCTCTCCTCAACCATCTCCTCTTCTGCATCCTCACCTTGACAGTGTAACTTCCGTCTAACCTGTGAACATGCTCACCACCCCCTCGGCCTGGAAACACCGCCTCTTCCCCCTTCCTTTCCTTTATTGTCAAATGGCTTCAAGAGGTTCCTCTCCCGCTGGGTCCTCAACCCACTGCCATTGCCCTCGGGGGCCTCCTCGGGCTCTCGACCTCCCTGTGACATGTGACACAGTTGTCAGAGAGAGGCACATGGCCTGGTGGTTCAGGGGTTGGGGGAGCAGGGCAACGTGGTGGTTATTAGACTGGGCTCGAGTCCAGCTCTCCTACTTCCTAGCAGGGTGACCTTGGGCAAGTGATACCTCAGCTTCCTCATCTGTAAGGTAACAAAAGGACAGTCTTATAAGCTACTGGTGATGTATAAATGATATAATACATACAAAAGCACTTAGAAGAGAACATAGGGCAAATGGGAAATGTTCTCTATTATGAGCAAGAGGATGGGCTCTGGAGTTAGAAAGCCTTGAGTTCAAGTCCCACCTCTGCTACCTTCCAGCTGTGCAGCCTGGGGCACGGTTCTTTGCTTCTCTTTGGTTGCTCCCTGAGCAGCAAAAATGAGTTTGATAAGCTGGGCTTCGTAGGATTGACAAAAGGTACTGCTTGGTGACATGTTCAAAGGAGTGGGATAACATTTTTGAAATTAACTTGTGTGTGTGTGTTTGTGTGTGTGTGTGTGTGTGTGTTTTATCTATTTCTTTTAACCTTTTGGTTCTAGGCTATCCCATCCCCCAGCCCCATCCCCCCACTGCCTCCAGAAAGGGATGTAGTGCAGAAATAGTAAAAAAAAAAAATGGGGTTTTCAAAAGAATAAGGATATGAGGAAACGGCCAGGCGCTGGTGAGACGACGAGTCTGGGATTGGAAGGAAAGAAGAAGCTTCTCTGCTTCCCCGTCAGCTGGATCCTTCCTCCCCGGTCTCCCCGGGAGAGCCCTGTGGACCGGCAAGGCCTCAGGAGAGGCTGGTCCTGAAATCAGACTGCCCGAGCGTGGTGCCCAGTGCCCCAGCCTCCCTCTGTGACCTCAGGCAGGATACTCAGCCTATCTGTGCCTCAACGCCCTCATCTGTAAAGTGGGGCAAACAACACTAACCTCCTAAGGATGAAATGAGTTAATACACTCGAAAGTGCCCAGAACAGTACCTGGCACAAAGCAAGCTGTCTCTGTGATGAATACCCTCAGCCTGGAAGCAGCTCTCTGGCTCCCTCACCTCTCTGACTGCTTCCAGGTCTCCACGCCGGGCTCCTCTCCCCTCAAATGTCCGTTTCCTCCGCACTCTGTCCATGGGCTGGGGCCACTGTGCCACCCCGTCGATTCGCAGGTGTGTATTTCCAACCCCTGGCTCATCTCCAGACCCCAAACTGCCTGGCTGCTTCCGGGATGTTGAGGTGCTCACTCAACCAGTCCTGCTTCCTCCCCTCTTGGTAACGGTATTATCACCTGCCAGCTCATCCAGCCATCTTTCTCCGTGGCCTGTGGCATTGATCCTACTGATTCTTCCAGAAAGCTCTCAGACCAGTCCCAAAGCAACGGTCCAGTCAGGTGGTAGTATTAATGTGGTGGGCAGAATGGTCTCCCAAAGATGCCCATGCCCTGATCCCCAGAACCTGGGAATATGCTCCATGACGTGGCCAAAGGGACTGTGCCGATGTCAAGGTTACTAATCAGTGCTCTTAAAAGAGGGAGACTAAGGACTTCCCTGGTGTTGCAGTGGTTAAGAATCCGCCTGCCAATGCAAGAGACACGGGTTCGAGCCCTGGTCCGGGAAGATCCCACATGCCATGGAGCAACGAAGCCCGTGTGCCACAACTACCGAACCTGCGCTCCAGAGCCCACGAGCCACAACTACTGAGCCCACGTGCCACAACTACTGAATCTGCGTGCCTAGAGCCCGTGCTCTACAACAAGAAAAGCCACTGCAATGAGAAGCCCGTGCACCGCAACAAAGATTAACCCTCACTCGCTGCAACTAGAGAAAGCCTGTGCTCAGCAACGAAGACCAAACCCAGCCAAAAACTTTTAAAAAATTTTTTTAAAAGTGGGAGGCTATCCTGGGTTATCCAGGTGGGACTAATTGAACTCCACCAGTCCTTATAAGCAGAGAACTTACTCTGGCTGGATTGGAGAGATAAGTGGTGTTTCTTGCTGGGCCCCCACTTAACAGCCCCAATGCTCCTCTTCCTGGGAAAGCACCAGGTCAACGTTTCCTCTTTACCCAAATCCCCCCCTAGATGGCAACACCTCAGTCTGTTGCATGAATGAGGATCACTAGAACATTGATCTCACATTTCACTGACAACCCCCATTCTCCATTCCACAGGGTGGAATTTCCCTAGCTTACTCAATTCTCTTGTTATCTCAGTTAACTGAGAATTTCCCATTTAGATATTAGATGTTCCCAAAGCTAAATTTACACTCAAAAAGTGAAGCTTCTGTTTTTAGAAGCTTGAGTCAGCTCAGTCTGAAACTCAGCCCCACCTCCCCCGTCTAGCTGTGTGATTTGGGCCAGTTCCTTAACCTTTCTGAGTCCCATGTCCATGTCATCAAATGAGGATAATAATGATAATAGTAGTTCTCACCTGCACAGGATTTGTTTTGTGGATATAATTCTATAAATATATATACAGAACATACATAGATGATGTATAAAGCCATGTGAGATACAGTAAGTAGTCCATAAATGTATGCTGTAGCTGTTTGCATTATGTATGCTATTCAAAAGATTATGATCGAAAATTTCTTTCATCTCACATCCATCAGAATGGCTACTATAAAAAAAAAAAGGGAAATAACAAGTGTTGGTGAGGACGCAGGGAAAGTGGAACCCTTGTGCCCTGTTGTGAGAATGTAACTTGGTGCAGCCACTATGGAAAACAGCATGGCAGTTCCTCAAACAATTAAAAATAAAATTATCATATGATCCAGCAAGTCTACTTTTGGGTATATATCCCAAAGAACTGAAAGCAGGGCCTTGAAGAGATATTTATACACCCATGTTCATAGCATTGTTTGCAACAGCCAAAAGGTGGAAACAACCCAAGTGTCCATCAGTAGATGAATGAATAAACAAAATGTGGTGAATCCACACAATGGAATATTATTCAGCCTTAAAAAAGGAAGGAAATTCGGACACATGCTGCAGCATGGATGAACATGGACATTATACTCAGTGAAAGCATGTTATACTCAGTGAAAGAAGCCAGTCATGAAAAGACAAATACTGTTATGATTCTACTTATATGAGATACCCAGAGTAGCCAAGGTCATAGAGACAGAAAGCAGAACGGTGGTTGCTGGGGGCTGGGATGGGGGGACAAGGGGAGTTGTTGTTTCATGGGTGCAGTTTCAGTTCTGCAAGATTCAAAGAGTTCTGGAGATGGATGGGGGTGATGGCTGCACAACAGTGTGAATATATTTAATGCCACTGCACTGCACACTTAATAAAAGTGGTTAAGATGGTAAATTTTATGTTATGCATATCTTACCACAATAAAAAAAAATGAGAAAAATGAGATCACGATCTAGCCCTTTCCTCTGAACTTTTTCCTCTTGGAAGCCCTCCATCTGCTGGTGAGAAACTAGTCCCATCAGTTGCTGTGGTGGGTACTGACCAATGAAACCAGCCGCCAGTTCCCAAACAGGGGACAAAACATTCCCTGAGGACTGGTGAGACCAAACAGGTGAACCCCCAGAGCAAGGAGCACTTGGGGAGAAGCCAAGGGTGAGGTGGGGGTGAGGGGGGAGGATGGGAGCACGACCCAGGCAGGAGGACAAGCGCGATGCAGATGGGGAGCCAGCAAGTGCACCCTCCCAGGCCTGTTTCATTCCGTGGATTTCCCCACAGAGAGTCCACCTGTCACCTTCTGTCTCAAAATGCAGGTGTTCGCTTAGAATAACAGAAATGTGAATTAAAATGACACAGGTACCATACTTCACCCCGTAGATCAGTGAAGATCCAATGGGGGGTCAGCACCCTAGGCTGGGGAGGGAGTGGGAGACGGGCGTCCACTGCTGGCAGGACACCACATCCGGAAACCTCTGGTGGGCAATTTGGCCATGCCCATCAGAGTTACAGCTGTATGTGTCCTTTGACAGAGCAGACATACCTGCACGTCCGTGAAATGATGCAAATAATAGGAGAATCCCAGCAGCCTTGTTTAATAATAATAAACAAGATTATGGTGTAGGCTCTGGTTCTTTTCTGAGAGGGAGCCCAGAACTGGCAGGGGCCAGGAAAAGGGACGAGAGTCATCCGGCTGGATGGGATCTGGGGTGTGTGTATGAGATCAGTCTGGCTTCACGACCCTCAGATCCCACGCTAGAAGGGCTGACACAGGCTGGAGAGATGGCTCCACCCATGAGAAAGGAGATGGCTGGCAGGACACTGATCACCGAGGGTGAGGGGTGGACACCAGCATTTCATCCCCCTGTCATGTCTGTTCTTTCTTTTTCTCTTCCATCTCCACCCTCGTAGCTGCAGCCCTGCGCTGACTTGGGCTGTCCTAGAGCTCAGTCTTCTAGGGATCCTGGGACTTCCCCAGGGTGGGACTGAGGGAGTCCCTGGGGAGGGGTAGGGTCAGTCAGCCCTTCATTGTTTACCCTTCGCTTCTCTTTTCCTCAAAACAAAGTTTATTGAAAGAATACACACACACACACACACACACACACACACAAAAGCAGGAGCTCTGCTGATCAAGAACGGAGAGGGAGGGAGCACTGATGGTGGGGTTCTCAAAGTGTGGTCCTGGAGCCAACTCCAGGGGACTCCATTCCCCCCACCTGAACCTGGGGAGCATATAAATGTGAAGATTCCTGGGCCTTACCCCAAACCCACGGGGTCAGAATGCCTAGGAGTTCATGTTGAACAACCACTCTTAAACATGCGGAAAATCCAAAAACCACTGGCTTTGGTGTTTCTTCATTCTGGAAGAACTGAGTCCCTTTCTCAGCAGAGTTTAAATAACAGCCACATCCAACTCTAAAGATTACAGTTTACAAGGCACAACAAATCATATAAATTATAACTTGCAAGGTTTAACTGTGAAATGAGCAAGGCTGAGGCTTTTGAGCCATGTAAAATGGGAGAGGGGAGATTGTGAATAGAGCTCCTGATGGCTCGCCTGCACACAGCAGCTGGGATGTTCACTGGCAGGTCTCCCCCTTGTTTACAATCCTTCAAGCCTTCTTCCCACTGCTTTTCAGATAAAGATCCAAACCCTTATGGTGACATGAAGGAGGCCGACTTGTCCCTTAGCCCTCCTCCTTCCCACTCTGACTTCTGGACGCCCTGGTTTTCTCTCAGTCCCTTGGGTTCACAATATGCTCTTCCACCTCAGGGCCCTTGCACATGCCATTCCCTTCTCCTATTGTCTAGTTAAGTCCTCCTTGTCTTCCATATTCCTTTCCTTTACAGCCCCAATGTTGGAATGGAATTAGTCACACCTTTGTGGGATCATTTGACTTATTTCTCTCTCTCCTGGCAGCTTCCTGATGTCAGGGACCATGTCCAGTTCTGCCATCACTGTACCCCTAGACTTGGCTCGGTGCTGAGGCTCTGGGTAAATACTGGGCAATGAATGAGTGATAGCAACAGTTATCACTGTTGACTATAAACAGTTCTCACTAGCCTGGCTATAAACAGGCTTCCTATTGCCTTAGGGAACCAAACTCCTTACAGGATATAGAAAAAAGTCTGGAAGGTAAAACCCTGCAAATATCAATATTGATATTTCCCTGAGCCAAATGATTACAAGTGACTTTTATTTTCTTCCTTATATTTTCCTTTCTCCCAATTTTTAAAAACAAGAAGCATGTAACTACCTTCCATTATCGGAAAGAGTAAATGATGTCGAAATACTACGATACCAATAGTCAAAACAACATGTCAGCCTTGCTGATGAGTAGAAATCTTTAGAAGCATGACTGCCTATTCTTTAGGATTGATCCAAGCAAATAAAACAATCTTTTTTATTTGCTAGATGTAACCTCTGGGTAAATGCAATGATGACTTTTTAGTAATATAAATCCCTGAATTTTTTTTTTTTTTTTTTTTTTTTTTCGGTACGCGGGCCTCTCACTGTTGTGGCCTCTCCCGTTGCAGAGCTCAGGCTCCGGACACGCTGGCTCAGCGGCCATGGCTCACGGGCCCAGCCGCTCCGCGGCATGTGGGATATTCCCGGAACGGGCACGAACCCGTGTCCCTTGCATCGGCAGGCGGAATCTCAACCACTTCGCCACCAGGGAAGCCTAGTGACGTATTTCTTAAGCTAAGTCCGAGGAGCAGTCAGCAGTGAATTATTTATATACAATGAACGCAACTCAATTTCTGTCTAGTTAATAACTGTCCTCATTAGTTCCCTTTTCCAAATGGCTTATTAATGTCAGTGGATCCTCATCTCAACCCTGTGCACCTCTGAGGATTCTTCTCAGTCTCTGTTTTATGAGACCATAATAATGATCATTGTGTCATTCACTGAGCACCACATGCCAGGCTCTTTATATGCATTTCTCACTTAATCCTCAGAATAACCCTGTGAGGTAAGAGGTTTACAGACAGGGAAAAGGAGCTCAGAGTGATTAAGTAATTTGGTTGAAGTCACTCAGCCACAAAGTAGCCTAATGAGATTCAAACCCAGCTCTGTCTATCTCCAAAGCCTGTGCTTTTAAAAATTACTACAGTTTTCTAATATCATAGGCCGGTTCAAAACAGAGATCTCTGTCTCTACTTTAGCCAGACAGGAAATAAAACTACCCCAAATCTATGCCTTGTTAGCATAAAGAAGAAACTACAGTTCTTCTTCTTCTTCTTTTTCCTCCCACTTTGCACACTGAACAGATGTTCTGTGTCCTTGAAGGGAGACCATATCATGGAGGAGAATCTCACGGGGACGTTCATGGAGTTATCTTTAAATCTGTTGCGTTTACAATAAACATTCTCAGAAAACTAGGAATAAAGGGGGAAATTTCTCACTTGGTAAGAACATGTATAAATACCCTACAGCTAACCTCGTACTTAACGGTTAAAGACTGACTTTTTTCCCCTAAGGTCAGGAACAAGTGAATATAAGGATTTATACACTGCTCTTGTTCAGCAGAGTCCTGGAAGTCTTAACCAGGGAAATAAAGCAAGGAAAAGAAGATTCAAGGCATTCACATCTCCTTTTCTGAAAGGAGAAATAAAATTGTTCTTATTTGCAGATGACATGATTGTTTATGTATAAAATCCCAAGAAATCTACAAAAGCCCTTATATAAGAAAGTGCAGGGCCTCCCTGGTGGCGCAGTGGTTGAGAGTCCGCCTGCCGATGCAGGGGATACGGGTTCGTGCCCCGGTCTGGGAGGATCCCATATGCCGCGGAGCGGCTGGGCCCGTGAGCCATGGCCGCTGAGCCTGCGCATCCGGAGCCTGTGCTCCGCAACGGGAGAGGCCACAACAGTGAGAGGCCCGCGTACGGAAAAAAAAAAAAAAAAAAAGAAAGTGCAGTTAAGGTTCCAAGATACCAAGAAGCATACAAAAATCAACTGTATTTCTATATACTGTCAATTAACATGTGGACACCAAAATTAAAAATATAATACCATTTACAATCACTCAAAAAAAAAAAGAGAGATATACTTAAGTGTAAATCTAACAAAACATGTTCAGGACTCGTATGCTGAAAACTACAAAACACTCATGAGAGACACTGAATAAATGGAGAAATATACCATGATCATGAATTGGAAGACAATGTAGGAGTATATCAATTATTCTCACATTGTTATATACGATTAAACACAATTCCAATCAAAATTACAGCATGATATTTTGTATATACAGACAGGCTTACACTAAAATGTAAATGGAAAGGCAAAGGAACTAGAATAGGTTAAAAAATTTTTTTAAAGAAAAGTGGGAGGAATCACACTACCTGATTTAAGAGTTACATAGCGACAGTAATCAAGGCTATCTCATAATGGTAGATCCATTATGACAAATAGATCCATGAAACATAATAGGAAACTAAGAAGTAGCCCCCATAGAAAGTATGGCCAGATTATTTTTGACAAACTTGCAAAAGCAATTCAATGGAGAAAGGATAGTCTTTTCAACAAATGGTTCTGGAACAACTAAATATCCACATGGAAGAAAAATGAACTTTGACCTAAATCTCACATCATAAACGACAGTGAACCCAAAATGGTTCATAGATTTAAACATAAAACTATAAAACACTTAGAAGAAAACATAAGAGAAAATCCTCAGGGTCAGGGACCTGGTGGCATGTTCTTAGACATGACACTAAAAGCATGATCTATAAAAGAAAAAATAACTACCTGGACTTCATCAAAAGTTAAAGCTTTTGCTCTGTGAAATACTCTGCTAAGAGAATGAAAAGACAAGCTACGGATGGGAGAAAATATTTGCAAACCATCTATCTGACAAGGGACTCATATCTAAAATACAGAAAGAATTCTCAAAACTCAATGGTAAAAAAATTAACAATTCGATTAGAAATACTTAAAAGATATGAAGAGATATTTCACTGAAGAGGATATGCAGAAGGCAAACACGTACATGAAAAGACATTTAACATCACTATCGATTTGGGAAATGCAAGTTAAGACTATGATGAGATACCACTACACACTTACTAAAACAGCTAAAATGAAAAACAGTGTTTAGGCTAATTGCTGGTGAGGATGTGTCTCACACATTGCTGGTGGAAATGAAAAATGGTACAGCCACGCTGGATAAGCCTGGCAGTTTCTTTACAAACCGAATCTATATAAACACATATGTTAATCCATGCAATCATACTCCTGAGCATTTATCACAGAGAAATAAAAACTTATGTTCACACAAAAACCTGTACACAAATGTTTATGGTACATTTATTTGTAATAGCCCCAAATGGAAACAAAATGTCCTTCAAAAAGTGAATGGTTAAACATAGGTGATACGTCCATACCGTGGACTATTACTCAGCAATAAAAGAACAAGCTAATAACCTAAATGGATGTCAAGGGCATTACAATGACTAAAAAAAAAAAAAAAAATCAATCGCAAAGGTCATAGATAAATGATGAAAATTATAGAGACGGAGAACAGATTAGTGCTTTTCGGAGCGTGGGGACGATGGTGGGAGGAGGAATTGTGACTATAAAAGGAGCATCTCAAGGGACATCTCTGATGATGGAATACTCCTATATCCTGAGGGCCACACCCAAATCCACACGTGGTAAAATGGCACAGGACTCCACACATGCTTCGTGCCATTCTCTCTACCATTTGTGCATCTATAATTATTTCAAAATAAAGTTTAAAAAACTCTGTTGAGTGAAGTCTGAGAGTGGTCTGCCTTTCACAGTCCTAAAGGGATTCCATTGCATTTCTCTTTCTGCTTCAATATTTTAATCCCTTTCAAAATGTTAAAAGGCTCAAAGCCACTGTTTTTATAATTCCTTACTTACAATTTCTTCCAACTTCCTTGGCTGTCAATGAGCTGGGACTGTGGACCAAGCCACAGCTAATTCAGAGAATGGAATGAAATGAAGTGAGAGAGCGCTGAGGCCATGCGCAGGGCTTACCCTGATTTACTACTTGGAGGTACGTGGGCGGGGGAGGGCTCTGAGGGGCCCATAGTCTCCAGAAGCTCTGGAAAGGGCGAGAGGCCATTGCTCAAGCTGGGCACTTCAGGTGGCCGTGGCTGCCACACGCGGAGCAGGTGAAGGTCAAGCATCAGCTCTAAGCCCACCTTCCAAACCACGCCATCAGGGTGGGACACTGCACACACAGTCAGCAAAGGACACAGGGCCCATCGCACTTTGCACTGTGCTCATTCTTACCACATGTGCCAGGGAGACCCAGCACATGCCGGGATTGGTTATTGGTGGCACACCGAGGAAGGCTGGGACTGTTAGCCAGAGGCTGTGCTTTACAAGAGACTGGAGTCCACAGAACAGTAAGGACTTTTGGTGGTGTGAGGGGTAGGGAGGGTCGGGGACTGGCTAGGAAGAGGTCTTACCTCTAAAACAAGGTCTGAATTTTCATGCCTTCCAATCGTAGTGCTTTTATTCAGGACAAAATAGCCTTCTGCACTCTTTAGATAGGCTTTCATATTCTCTGCTTTCCCTATAAAAGGTTTTCAGAAAACAATTTTGTTAGAAAAATACAGTCCTCTAATTATTCAATGTCATATTTAGAATGAATGGAATACACCATAATGTCCACAGGAGAAGTCAGCAGAGGTAGGAGTGGATAGCTGGATTTAACAATGATCACAATGATAATTCCACACATTTTTAAGACTGTCCTTTTAACAGTGATAGCCGGCATAGATGAGCTTGCTTCTGATCACAAGAGGACATCCTTTATGTAACTCAGAGCACAAACAAGCAATAGCAAAAAAAAAAAAACCAAACAAATCTGAATTCCACTGATAACCGCTCTCCACCTCCCATTAAGTTTAGTTTGGGGTTAGTTATCTGACAGAATCAAATACTCAGTGTTACTAACCCACCACTTACTAGCTCTGTGACTCTGAGTGAGTTACTTATTCTCTCTCTATGCCTCTGTTTCCTCATCTGTAAAATGGGGCTAATGATACTCTGTATCCCAAAGAGTTTTGTGAGGATTAAATGTGAAGCATCTAGAATGGTGATTGCTACACTAAACACCCATTTGTCCTACTGTGATTGTGACTGTTATTAATCTTGGGCTTCTGAACTTTGACTCAAGAAACTCCAACTTCTACAGAGCTTCTTAAAGTGTGGAAGAGTCAGTCATCAAGGAAATGGGAATTAGAAGATACTTTCTTTTTAAGTCACCGCATTCCTTCATATATTTAGGTTGAAAAAAAAATGATTTCCAAAGACAAAATATCAAGATTATAGCTTGGCTGTACGGTCAAGACTCTGTACGTATCTTTTCCTGGCATTTTATTAGGAAAATGTCAAACACACAGAAAAGTTGAAAGAAGTGGATGGTGAACTTGTATAGAACCACCACTCAGATTCTACAATCAACATTTTGTTCTATTTGCTTTATCACATATCTACCCATCTATACATTTTATATTTTAATGCATTTCAAAGTAAACCCTATACATGTTTTTAAATTTTATTTATTTATTTTTGGCTGTGTTGGGTCTTCGTTCCTGTGCGAGGGCTTTCTCTAGTTGTGGCAAGCGGGGGCCACTCTTCATCACGGTGCACGGGACTCTCACTATCGCGGCCTCTCTTGTTGTGGAGCACAGGCTCCAGATGCGCAGGCTCAGTAGTTGTGGCTCGCGGGCCTAAATGCTCCGTGGCACGTGGGATCTTCCCAGACCAGGGCTCGAACCCATGTCCCCTGTATTAGCAGGCAGATTCTCAACCACTGCGCCACCAGGGAAGCCCTATACATGTTTTTTATTTTTTATTTATTTATTTATTTATTTATTTTAATTATTATTTTTTTTTTTGCGTTACGCGGGCCTCTCACTGTTGTGGCCTCTCCCGTTGCGGAGCACAGGCTCCGGACGCACAGGCTCAGAGGCCATGGCTCACGGGCCCAGCCGCTCTGCAGCATGTGGGATCCTCCAAGACCGGGGCACGAACCCGTGTCCCCTGCATCGGCAGGCGGACTCTCAACCACTGTGCCACCAGGGAAGCCCATATATACATGTTTTTTAAAACATAAAAATTTCAGTGACTTCAGCTGGTTCCAAGATATTGATGATAATTCACATGATATTTGAATTCTGATCCATCTCAGTGCCATGTCAAAGAAAGTCTCTGTGTGGGGTCTTCGTTGCTGCATGCGGGCTTTCTCTAGTTGCGGCGAGCGGAGGCTACTCTTCCTCACGGTGCGCAGGCTTCTCACTGCGGTGGCTTCTCCTGTTGTGGAGCATGGGCTCCTGGTGTGCAGGCTTCAGTACTTGCAGCACGTGGGCTCAGTAGTTGTGGCACACGGGCCTTACTTGTGGCTCGCTGGCTCTAGAGTGCAGGCTCAGTAGTTGTGGTGCACTGGCTTAGTTGCTCCGAGGCATGTGGGATCTTCCTGGACCAGGGCTCGAACCCGTGTCCCCTGCATTGGCAGGTGGATTCTTAACCGCTGAGCCACCAGGAAAGTCCCCAAAGTCTCTTTTCAACTGAAAGGTCACTGAAGTGTGAAGTTGTTAAACTGTGGATAAAAACAAAATCTCTAGGTCTGACCGTAGAGGGTCTCCTGTCTGGCTCTGCTTTCCATCAACATCTCCATCATCATTCCATCACTGAATCCCTACTAAGTGCCAGGCACTGGGCTATCCTTTTACACACATGGCCTCTTTTCATCCTCAGAACCACCCTGCGAGGCAGGTGTCAGTATTGTCCCGCTTTACAAATGAGGAAACTGAGACTCAGAGAAGTTAAGGTCACACAGTAGTAAGTGTGTGACAACTCTGGGCCTTTGCATGTAACCAGTGTACAAACCTCCATTGCTGCTGGTGGGGCAGAGTAGGGGTGGGGGAATTGCACTGTCTGATGACACTTGGCACATGTAATAAAAGAAAGTCCTTGAAACCAGCATTCTATCCTCTGAAAGGAAGACGAGACCCTACCTGGGGGTAAGAGAAATAAAAATAAGCTGGATAGTTTATATTTGTAAACTTTGAGGCCTGTGGATGTCCCACAAATATTGATGCTTTCATATAATGAGAAATACATTTGATTAAGTTCGCTGTCATGTATACAGGGGAAAAGACATTTCCTCTTCCCAAAGAACCATGCTCTGCTGCCTTCAGTTATTAATCTTCAATTGCAGAGGACCATGTTAGCACGCAACACATTCAAGTCTAATTAAGCTAAAATGGAAACTTCCAAGAAATGTCTCTTCTGCAGGAAAACCACAGGAAAAGCCACTAATCTAAAACTTAAACTTGGATTATGCACATATTTGTTTTTTAGCTCTCACCCCAGACGTCCCCAAGGCTGGGGTCTTCTCTCTGCTCAGACGTCCCCCCTCGGGGCAACCACCTGACCACTCTGGCTAAAGGCACCCTCAGTCATGTTATTCCCCTGCTAGTTTTCCCCTGCTGTGTTTCCTTCCTTGTACTTATCATTCTCTGACATGTTCTTGTTCCTTTCTTTAGTTATGCTTGCTGTTGGTTTCTCTTTCACTAACATATATGTTCCTGGAAAACCAGAACTGTGTTCATTTTGTTCAGAAGCAATTCTTCATGGGTATGTTGTGTTTGTACCCATCTTCAGAGCAAAGGCATTGAAAGATTTTGTCCTGCACTCACTTTCCGAGGATGCTTGTATGGCAAACAGCTTGGGAGGATACAGGTAATGTTTCTAATAAAGATAACGGCTCCTTCTGGGGCAAAAGTTGGGCAGGTTTGCTAGCAGCCCCTTTCAAAGATTGCAGTTTCCTGAGTTTGGAGTTCCTTACCTGGGACACAGACCCACTGTGCGCACAGCATCCACACTGGCTGCTCTGCACCACCCCGAGGGACTTTCAGGGCAACAGGAACCAATGCGCATATGCAGCTCTGCTGCCTGTTATGTCGGCTGTGCTGTGAATAATCAAGTTCTTTGTTTCTGGCCCAGGAGTCTCTTGTCTTCTGCCAGGAACTATAAGCTGGGCAGGCTAACTTACTAACTTTCAAACAGGGTCAAATGTCAGACCCTTTGCAGTTCCTGCCAGTTCTGTGCATTACCCCTTCTCCAGGGTAGGGGGCGGCGGGGGGGCAGAACCTGACACATAGTAGGTGCTTGGGAAACACTTGCTGAGTGAATGAAAATACAAAGGGCACCTCAAAGCAAGTCAGTACAGCCAGCTGGCTAGGAAGCTTTGATAGTAACTACCTTTCATTTTTCCTGTCAGTATCTAGCTTAGATGACTCCTTGGAAAACCTAAATTCTATCTCTTTAGCTTTTGGATTGGACAATATTTCTCCACCTTCATTTTGCCCTGTGCATCACTTCCTTGCGTGAAAACACTGTCAAAGTAATTTGAATGTGTGGAGCTCTGTGAATTCGTTCTTACTCAGTGCCATGGAGCACCAGCCACAGGAAAGAGCAAAAGGGCTTCAGTCATCTGCGTTCCCCCGACCACTTTGGATGGCTCAGAATTGGGCTATAGGAGCAAACTTTCTTTTGAGGTTTACAGTGGCCTCAAAGTTCCTTAAAGAAGGGGAGTTCAGGTAAGGGGCGGGTGTGTGTGTGTGTGTGTGTCTCTGACCATTGGGTGGGTGTTGTCCATAAATCAGGGGAAACAGGGGTTCCTCTCTTAATCCCAGCTATACCCACAGGACATCCAAGAGCTGGTGCCCAGGAGAGGCTTAAAGCTCCCGTGCCGCCTCCCTTGGGGGGCGAGGTAGGGGCTGCACTTAGGAAGGAACGGCTGGTGTTGGGGCACCTTTTCTGGGGTGCTCCTGGCGACCCGAGCCTGGATCAGAGAGTTCGGACTCGGCTGGCGCCGGGTCCCCTGCCTACCCCAACGCCCTTGACCTCGCAGGGCTGGCCTCCTCCGGCCCAGGTTTCCGCCCGCCGCCTCCTCGCGCGCCGCTCTCACCTGGCCTGAGGAAGAAGCCCACGCCTCGTCCTCTGCCAAGAAGCCCTGACCTCCGCCCTGCCGCCCTCCCGCGGAGTCTCCAGGCGACAGCCCGCAGCCCGCGCGCCCGCCCGTCCTTTGTACGAACGTCGCCACGGCAACGCCATTATGACGGCCGAGCTGGGGAGGGGCGTGGCGTGCGCGGCGCCCGAGGATGAGGGGGAGGTGCGCTGGCAGCACCCGGCCAATTACAGCCCGCTGCAGCGCTGCGAGCCCTCCCCGACCTGCCCCCTAGAGGTCCCCAGCCCCGTTTCCAGGATGGGGAAACAGGCTCAGTGTTCACAGAAGTAGCTCCAAGTCTTACAGCGGGGAAGGAGCAGACTCGAGAATCCTTCCTACTGACCTTAGCTCTAGGCTCGGTGCGTTGAGGAGGGGGTGGTCAGGCGTGGGAGGGTAATGGAGCTGAACCACGAGAAGCCTGGAGGTTAGTCCCCCCCGTCCCACCCGAATCTCTAGTTCTCTCTGTTGTGGAGGAGAAAACAGAGTAAGCTGGGGGACCATCACTTCTGGGGATGGGGGTGGAGATGGGAGATAGGTGCGGTGGAAGGAACACTTCTGAAAGAATGGAAGATTCTCCCACGTGCTAGGAAAAGGGTATTTACAAGCCCACAACCTTACTGTTCCTGTCCTTCCCTGTCAAACGCGCGTTTATTCATTCATGTGTTCTTTACTTCTACAAACATCACCTGAGTCCCTACAAGGTCAGACGGTGGCCCCAGTGTTGACCTGGATCAGATCCTTAAGAAACCCCCCCGCACTCCCCATGGGCACGGGGCTGGGGGGATGGAGCGTGTGGAGAAGACATGCAAATGCTAACTATCTCCCCTCACCCCATGTCACCTCTTTTCAGATCAGCCCCTTCTGTCTGGGAGCAGAACAGCCCCGCTGACTACCTACAGAATGCCTCATTTCCCTGCCAGGAAATGACTGACAAGGTGCCCCAAGACAAACTCAAAATATTCATCTGAGAAAGATGAAAGATGGCAGACTCCACTCTAGTCAATTAGAAGAAGATATAAGAGAGAAAAATCATGGAAATCGATATGGGATGGAATATATGGTAAAGATGCTCCCACATGCCTAGAGGCTCTTGGAAATGCACATTCCCTGGCACAGACCTCAGAGATTCTGATTAAGCAGCTCTGGAGCATGGTCCAGGAATGAATTTGTTGCATTCTTGCAAATTCCTTGTGCATTTGTTAAAAGCTTGGCAAAACCTCAGGACTTATTCAACCCTGCAGTTGAATGGCAGAGCCCTCCCAGAACTTTTCCCTAGAAATCTCTTCCAGGCCCTCAGTCAGCCTGGAAGGTTCTGCCATTCCACCAGAAAGACCTTAGGAATGTATGAGGAGTGACCACAGAGGCCGGGGCCCTGAGTGGTAACTTCAGAGGAACAGAGAGGGTCGGGCTCAACTCTCCAGGCACATTTCTGCCTCAGGGCCTTTGCAGTTAATGTTTCTTCTCCCTACAGGGCAATTCCCCCAGGGATCTCCTTCAGCTCCTTTAGATTTTTACTCAAATATCACCCTATTTAAAAGGGTCTTGGAATTCCCTGGTGGTCCAGTGTTTAGGACTCGGTGCTTTCACTGCCTGGTTCGATCCCTGGTCGATCCTGCAAGCCCCATGATGCCACCCAAAAAAACAAAACAAAACAAAAAACACCCCCCAAAAAACATGAAGAACAAAACAAACACCTCACTCTATTGCTCTTCCCTTCATCTTACCACTCCTCTAACATGCTATTTATTTAGTTTCCTTCTCTTATTTTTTGTCAGTCTCCTCACTCCCAACTCCCCCCTGCCCCCCAACTTAAGCTCCATGAGGGCAGGGATTTCTTTTCTCTTTTGTTCACTGCTGTATCACCAGTACCTAGAACAGTGCCTGAATGAACGAATGAGTGAATGAACAGGGCCAACCCTTGCCACCCGCCCACAGCCTTGCCTCCTACTCTTGAGCTGCTGAGCTGAACTGCCCTTACCCCAGGACCTAGGCTTCTGTAGCCTTGGCCCTCCCCAGCCCCACCCCCATCTCCATGCTTGTCTTCAGTCTCATCAACATGAGCACAGAATGCAACCCTGCTCACTGTCAGTCAGACCCTATGGAGCCCATCCAGGCCAGCCTGGAGCCGGAGCTGCCCATGGCCCCCTGATAGGCTTGGGAGAGCATCTGTTACCATTAGTCCATCTCTCGATGAGGAAATACTAAACGGAGAACAAAGCTGACATTCAGGCTCACTGGAGCAGAAATTGCCAAATCTTGATTGGATCCTGCCGCTCCCCACAGGATGCCACAGTCATCTGAAAGGGTGTGTGAAAGTCTAAAAACCCAGTTCAATGTCATCCACTTAAATTTCAAAAACAGAAACTAAAATACCCCAATAACTCATGGCTTTATCATAGCATGTCCTGGGCTGAGTGAGAGTTGTACTTTGCGATGATAGGGTGATCAAAATACTGCACCTGGGGAATTCCCTGGCGGTCCACTGGTTCGGACTTGGTGCTTTCACTGCCATGGCCCGGGTTCAATCCCTGGTGGGGAAATTAAGATCCCGCAAGCCACACGGCATGGCCAAAAAAAAAAAAGAGGTTTCTAGCTTATATGGGCTCCTTGGTGATGCCTGTAATCAATCAATCTTATTGAGCTCTGGGTGGCTACCAAGGCTGTACTGTATCTCCATCAACATCAGGATGTTGGTGTCTGAAAGGCCTGGGTCCATGTCCCAGCTTTGTCATTCCCAGCTGTCCTCCTAATACTGGAGCGAGTGATGTTAACTCCGGGCTTTCCACCCGCAGGGCACTGTCCCAGGCCTTCCTGTAGATCATCTCATTTAATCCTCACCATAACCTGGGGCAGTAGGTGTGTATGAAACACCTGGAACAGGGAGCTCTGCAGAGAAACGCTCAAAAATGTCGTGATGGGTATTATTTCTATCACATCACTCCCACTTGAACAGGAAAATAAGGCTCAAGAGACATGGAGGTATGTGACCAAGGTGACACAGCCAGAAAAGGATTTCAATCTAGATGACTGTGCTGGGAAGGTATTTTCCCCGGGGACCACAGGTGACAGTTGTCACAGCCACGAGACACCCATGCTCACCACCTGCTTTCCCTCAGCCCTGAACAATCTGGGCTTCTGGCTGTCCTGAAGTTTGGGCAGTGCCTGCAGCAAGAGGGGGAGGGAGCTGAGGCCAAGAGGACGTAGCTGGGGCTTGCCAGGGACCTCTCCTGCCACCCACTGGGCTTCTTTCCTGCAGGACCTCTGCCCCATAAAATCTCATTGGGCCGCAGTTACCTTCCCTGGGCTGTCCTTGACTGGGAGAGCCCATTCACTGTGCCCCCTCCCCAGATCTGCTTGTTGTCCCCTGCATTCCAACAAGAAATGAATGCTGGCCTCCTGCCTGGAAGAGGTAGGGAGCTTGCCCAGCCTTTAAGGGGTAAGAGAGAGCCAGGGAAAGAGCTAGAACAGGAGAAAGGGAGTGTAAAAGAGAGAGAGAGCGCTCGAAGATCAGGAAGTAGCTAAGCTGTTGAGTAGGTGTCAGATGGGAGAGCAAAGGGCCATTGGAGGCTCCACAGTCCATTCATAACCTGACGCTATGGGCTAAGGAAATGCAGGTTTTTATACACACACACACACACAGGTTCACAAAAATAAATTCAAACCACAAAATCACAGCTGGTCACTGAGGCCTTCTGCAGCCGTGCTCACCCCCTTCCCCTGTCAGAAAATGAGAAATCACCCAGGTGTTTTCTCAGATAGAGACAAGGCTGGTTGGGACCTTCATCTCTTGCAAATCAGAGCTTTGCCAGGGGGCTTCCCTGGTGGCGCAGTGGTTGAGAATCTGCCTGCCAATGCAGGGGACGTGGGTTCGAGCCCTTGTCCGGGAGGATCCCACATGCCGCGGAGCAACTAGGCCCGTGAGCCACAACTACTGAGCCTGCGCGTCTGGAGCTTGTGCTCTGCAACAAGAGAGGCCACGATAGTGAGAGGCCTGTGCACCGTGATGAAGAGTGACCCCCGCTTGCCACAACTGGAGAAAGCCCTCGCACAGAAACGAAGACCCAACACAGCCAAAAATAAATAAATTAATTAATTTTTAAAAATTAAAACAAAAACAAAATACTACTCTCTCTAAAAAAAAACAACAACACAGAAAAAAAGCTTTGCCAGGGAGGTCAGTCTGTATGTTCTGTTTGAAAACTGCAGATGAAGGGTGCTGATCCCTCCTCTGATCGGCCTGGTTTCGTTTGTTTGTTTGTTTTATTCTGTCTGTACCTCACTTCTCTCACCTGTAAAATGGAGGTAATAACAGCATTGACTGTAAAGACCAAATGGGTTAATATGTGTGAAGTAGTAAACTGTGCCCGGTACCACAGACTCCTTCTGTGAATGTCCGCGTTGCTGTCTGTCTCTTTGCTTGTTTTTGTTGCTTTCTTGATGATGTGGGAGGACAGCACCATCTCAACCCGATCACAGCCATCCTGGGGAGAGCTTTGATTTGCATCGTCTCAGTCCCAACCCAGAGCAAAGTTGACCTCTGAACACTCGCATATCATCTTGCTTGTTGCCCAGGGACCTTTCTGGGTGTGGGTGTCAGAGGCAGGCTGAGCTCCCCTGATCGCTGCTAGAGGGATTCTGAGAATCCAGCTGGTCTCTGTGGGGTGGCACCTGCAGGACAACTCCATAAATTCGACTTGCAGGCATCCAGGCAAATCAACCTCCACTACTTCTTTTTTTTTGAGATTAACAATGAACCATTATGAATGAGGTGAACCAAACTAGCTAATATTTATTGAGGCTTGTTAGGTACCAGCCGCTATGCCATGCACTGTTTTATTTAATTCTTAGCCCAACCCATTTTACAGAGGCGGGCTCAGAAAAGTCAAGTAACTTGCCCAGTTATAAATCTTGTAAGTGATAGGTCCAAGATTCGAACCCTAGCTGTTGGACTCCAGCATATTGTCTTTTTTGTAAACTTTTGTTTTCAAAACATAATATACATCTCGAAAAGAACACAACTGATAAGTGTACGCTTGAAGAATTTTCACAAAGTGTATGCACCCACCCTAACCAGAACCCAGAACAAGAAGCAGAACATCACCACCCGCCCCGGCCCCTCTGAGAAGACTCCCTGTGCTCACTTCTGGTTACCCCCTCCCGCTTGTCTGACTTCCAATCATAGATTAGTTCTGCTTGTTTTTGAACTTCATGGAAATGGAATCTTACAGATTCCATTTGCTGCCTGGTTTCTTTCACTCAACTATGTGAGGTTCGACCACGTTGTCTGATGTAGCTGTGGTTCATTCATTCTCACTGCTGCATTGCTTTACACTCTGTTATCTATTCCTGCAGAACAAATTATGGCAAACTTAACGGATCCAAAAAAACACACACTTATGTCACAGTTTGTGTGGGTCAGGAATCCGGGCACTGCTTAAGCTGGGTTCTCTGCTCAGGGTCTCTCCCAGGCTGCAATGAGGGAGGTGGCCAGGGCTGGGGTCTCATCTGAGGGTCAGCTGGGGAAGGACCCTCTTTCCAGTTCATGTGGTGGTTGGCAGGATACAGTTTCCTGAGGGTTGTTAGTTAGTCTGAGGGCCTCACCTCCTTGCTGGCTGTTAGCCAGAGATCCTGCACTGTTTCTTGCCATGTGGGCCTCTCCATAAGGTGTCTTGCTTCATCAAAGCCAGTGAGAGTCCATAGAGAGAGTCTCCAGGCAAGATGGAAGTTACAATCTTCTGTAACATAGTCACAGAAATGACATGCCCATCACCTTTGCAGCATCTACTGATTAGAAATAAGGTACAGTCCTGCCTACTCTCAAGGGGAGGGGACACAGAGGTGTGAACACCAGGGATAATTGGGGGCCGTTGTGTATGCCTTTTGGTCTGCACATGTGCACATATCTCTTGGGTATATATCTAGGAGTAGAATTTCTGGGTCCCACATACGTCCCGCTTTACGAGATTCTGCCAAACATTTTTCCAAAGTGCAGGTACCCTCTACACTCCCTCAGCAGGCTATGAGCTTCCCAGTTAGAGCACATGCTTTCAATACACTCCTCCCCTCTCTCCTTACAGAAGGGGTGTTTGAGCTGGGGCTCTTTGGGACGACAGGTCCTAATTCTAGCCCCTTGTCAGAATCACTGAATTCCCGGGCCGCTTCGCCAGACATTCTGATCATTTGAGGGCTCAGATACAAACTGGAAGGTCCACTCCATGAGGCGAGGATCCCTGTACCCTTGGTGCCCGGAGCAGTACCTGGCAGCAGTGCCTGGCAGGTACCAGGGAGCTGGCACTCAATAAATGTTTTTTTGATTAAGTGAATGAGTTTAGGAAATATTGTTCAAGAGATGGGCCCCAGGGCGGGTATAAGCTGCTTAAACGGGAAGGAAACTTTGTTGTGACTGAGGCTGTGTGCATTTTTCTGGGAAGAGGGCTCAGAACCTCAACCAGGTATGTCCCCAACAAAGGTTAAAGGCCGCTGTGATTGGATACTGTCCGGCTTAGGTATTTTATCACATGAAGAAACAACTGGTCCCACGGTAGGAGGCATGGGAACTGTGGACAAGGTCCCATGGTCCTTAGAAGTAAAAAGCGAGACAGTGCTTGCCTGGGGTGGCTCATAAACTGAGACCTTGCTTGTTTTGATCTTTGACCCATGGTAGGTCTTTTGGTACATCTAGCAACTGCCTGGCCTCCTGGGACCCTCCCTGTGTCTGTCTGTTGAACAGAAAATTCCAGAAGGCCTCGGTGCCCTGAGTTTCCATCAGGGGCAAGCCAACATGAGCCCTAGCTTTTGAAAAACCCCTTTCAATCCATAGAAAGCCTCCCAGTTTATCTGGTTTGAAATGACCTCATCCTTTGTCACCTTCTCTCTTGTTTTCTGGAGGTTTCTCAGCGTCTTGTTGCTGTCTGCATTCTTTTCTCATGTGAACAGTGCACCTATTTTGGGCATTTTGTCGTTGTTGTTTTGGGTCATTCCCGTCACACATTTTTTGTATTCCTTTACAGTCAGATCAATCTCATGCCTCTCTAGACATTTCTTCTCAGGTTTCCTCTGAATCATTTCGTTTGGTCTAAATATGTCCAGTGGTTCCTCCTTCCTCACTGCACTCCACATAGACCCTCTCTTTTCCCCGGAACAACTGTTCTTTTCTTTCGAATCCCTGACCCAAATCCTCATCTTTCACCATGTTTTCTGACTTCTCCTAAGAACTGATTGTTTTTTGAAACTTAAGCCTCAAATATCATCCCTTCTAATCTGCGTCTGAATTTGGATCACGGTCAAGAAGCAGGGGAGACAGGAACGTGGCTGCGTAATTAGGATCCTCAGCAGAAGGGCTGAGTGTTCATCGGGGGGGTCACAGGGGCCTGGGGATGGAGGGAGAGGTATCTTCTTCTGCCTCGGGTAGGGCTTAGGGTGGGGTGGTCAGGAAAGCGCTAAGAAAAAAGGACCCATTTGACTTGAGTTCTGAAGGATGAGTAGGATTTCCAGAGGCAGAGCAGGGAGAGAAGAGGATGGTCCAGGGCAGGAGCAGTGGGAATGGAGGCTAGAAGATGAGTCATCAGAGAAGCTAGGGACAGGAGTACAGAAGGAGAGGGTTGGCCAGGTGCTGAGACCGCAGACTGAAGGTCCATGGTCAGCCCTCAGATATGTTTGTCTAGCTTTCCCAGCGTGTTAAAAGACTTTTAATTAGTTGCTGAATGGAGAGGCCTCCTTCTGTGGAGTGACAGAGAAACCTATTCAAATTGTCTTTAGCACGAATGCAAATTCACTGGTTACCAAAAATGAAAAGTCTAGAGGGAAACTCTGGGTTCAGGCTCAGATGATTTCATGAGGCCTTGGCCTCTCTCCAGCTCTCAGGGTATCTTTGAACCACGTGGATCCAACCTTAGACAGAATATCTGTATAATGGTCACAAAAAGCTCCAGCCCTTACATCTTCTCAGCTTTGAATTCCATAGGGAAGGATAAGAGTCTTTTTCCTAAGCTTCCCCCAATGGCCTCACTTCTTCTCATTTTCTCTGGGTGGGTCACAAGCCCATTCCTGAGCCAATTATTGTGGCCCAGGAGACTGCTCTGATTAGCCAACGTGCCCATCCCTGAAGCCAGAGGTGGAATCAACAGCATCTCTGAGAAACTGGACTGAGACTAGGAGAAAGGTGTTGTCCCCAAAGGGGGATGATAACACCATAATATTTTAGAAGAGAGGTGAATTGTTATTAGGTGACAAAAACCAGATGTCTACCACAGTAGCCAACATGTACAGATCATTGACATCTGGATTTATGCCTTTTTTTGCGAAAATGGGAATATCTGGCAATACCTGGACTCTCTTCTTGTATATAGATCAACAATCTGCTGGGGTTGAGAAGAGGCTCCCTCTTTAGATACAGCCTATGTTCTGCCTGCCCAATGCACTGCTCATATTTCCTCTCTGGCTCCTGGAAGCACTTGAATATTTATTGCCAGCATAATTTGATTCTGTAAAGAAATCTGTTTTCCCCACCAGAATGGAAGAGCCAAATGTACAGGGGTCAAATAGCTCTCCTGTGCTCCCACAAACTCCTGAGGACAAATGCCTGGCCATTTTGATAGTCTCATTCCTTGCTCATTTTAAAAGCCTTCTTTAAAAAAATATTGAATACATAGTGATTTTAGAATCTGTTATCTGATAATTCCAACATCTGTAGTCTTTGGGTGGGAGTGGCGGGGGCGGGGTCTCAATGTCTTGTTTGTTGTGTCTGCTTACTCTGGCTCATACTGACTTATTGCTTGGATGTTTAGTAATTTGACTGTGATCTCATTCTTGATTGAACTTAATCTGTGGGAATCCTGAGGGGTGTGATTCCTGGCTGCTTTGCTCTCGGAAGTCTTTTTTGTTTGTTTCAACTGGATGCCAGGGATGCTAATAACCTCTGAACACTGACATTTATTTCCTCAACTTGGAGTTTTCCCACTGAATACATGGAGTGTAAACTTGAGCCCCAGACCCACGTGGTTACAAACCTTCAGGGTGATCATCATCATCATCAGTATTGTGGCCATTATTAGTTTTCCCCTCCAGAGCCACATTGAAAACTTCAGGTTTTCATAGGCTGCGCTTTCAGAAAGACCAGAAAAAAAAATTTTAAGCCCTCCTCTTGCCAGGGTGTGGAGCATCTTTGAGGGTGCCAGCTTAATACAGGCATCTTAGACTTGGTTAGCTCACTTTGCAAGGCCCAAGGCTTAATCTACCGTTTCCTGCACTTATTAAACGCAAATGGCTTCCTCATTTGCTTACGCTTTGGTTGTAGCTCACTCTGTTTGTGTGTGTGTCTGTATGTTCCTTTGAGATTGCCTACATAAAAATTGTTTTTTATTATGGGATTTTGGAAACACACACAAAACTAGAGAAGCCTGCGATTAACTCCATGTATTCATCATCCAGCTTCAACATTTTCCCAGTGTTCTTTCATTCTTTTTTCTTCCTTTTTGAGTTTTTTTCTAGGTTAATTTAAAGCAAGTTGTGTCATTTCACCCATAAAGACATCCTAACTGAAAGGACTTTTTTTTCCTTTACATTATCCCCGCCTGGACATGATCACAGCTAAAAATACTTATAATCATTCCTGAATATCATCTAATATTCAGTCCATGCTCACATTTCCTTGATTCTCTCAGAAATATCTTTTTTACTGTTGGTTTGTTAGAATTAGGATCCAGACAATGTCCACACATTACACTTTGTTGTTATGTCTCTGAAATGTCTTTAATTCTGTAACAGCAACTCCCCGCCTCTGACCTTTTTTATCCCCCAGCCACTGATTTGTTGGAGAAACTGGGTCTTGTGTCCTGGAGAATATTCACATCCTGGATTTGGCTGATCACTTCTTCTTGGTTTCAGTTAACTTGTTCTTCTTTTCCCCATGTTTCCTGTAAACTAATAGTTAGATCTAGAGGACTGAGGAGATCAAAGTCTTTTTGTTGTCCAGACGCCTTCATAGGCGGTACTGTGTGATCCATCCTGCATCACACAGTGAGCACATAATGTCTGGTCATCCTGTTTTTAACGATATTGAGATTGAATGGTAGGTCCAATGCTAACAGACTGAGCCATCCATTACAACGTCTCCAACGGCTCTTTTTCCCCCAATAATTGACATTTTTAATTTTTCATTATGGTAAAATATACATAACATAACATTTACCATCTTAACCATTTAAAAATATACAGTTCACTAATGTTAAGGATATTCACATTGTTGCTTAACCAACCTCCAAAAACTTTTCATCATGTTAAACCGAAACTGTGTACCCCTTAAACAACTACTCTCCATTTTCCCCTTACTGCAGCCCCTGGCAACCACCCATCTCTTTTCTACTTCTATGAATCTGGCTACGCTAGGGACCTCATATAAGTGGAATCATACGGTATTTGTCTTTTTAGTGACCGGCTTCTTTCACTTAGCATAATATCCTCAAGGTTCATCCATGTTGTAGCATGTGTCAGAATTTCCTTCCTTTTTAAGGCCGAATAATATTTCCTTGTGTGTATATACCTTGTTTTATCCATTCATTTGTAAATGGGCACTGGAGCTCATCCAGCAACTTTTTACCTAATAGTTTTAGCATCCTTTGAGGATCATTCCCTGGATCCGTATTTCTTGTGGGGTCGCAGAGTTGTGATTTTTTTCTGATTGTTATTCCTTTGGTAATTATTAGCTAGAATCCTTCATCAACCATTTGTTTATTTGTTTATCATAAAATACAGTTGGTTCAGGGAAGGCAGAATAAGAGATTGGTTCTTTCCTCCTATGTGTCATTATTCAAAGAAGCAACTGCCAAAGTGACCAGTGAGTTTTAAAAAATATCATTAGGAGTCTTTGATTTAAACAGTGTAGATGTGTTTTAATCCACTGAACTCATTATGTGGTTTGAGGCTCGTACTATGCCACCTCAGGGGTTCATGCAGTTTGGCTCCCGTGTTTTTGTTTTTCCAGGTGGAAACTACGCAGTATTTACTGGTAACCACCTATGTTTGTATTGCATTGGTGTGGTCTTTAGACAAACAACTCTGCCTCTCAGTTTTCCTTCGCTGTACAAGGAAGTTGGACAAAATGAGCTCGAGCACCATTCCTGTTCAAAACTCTCCCTTTTGTAGCATTTTCATTACATAGAACAGTATGATTGAGTCATTGGATTCTTCCAGTCCTGTGACTGAATGCAGTTACCAACACCTTCCTTTCAGAAACATGAAAATTGCCACCCTGCTGATACTGTTTTTAGTCTACTTCTCCATACTGCATTTCCCCCCAGTAGACTTAAAGCTGTACCTCTCAGTTAGGGATATTTTGCCTCCCAGGGGACTTTTGACAATGTCTAGAGACATGTTGGATTGTCACACCAGGGAGGAGCTACTGGTATCCAGTAGGTAGAGGCCAGGGATGCTGCTAAACATCCTACAGTGCACAGGACGGCCCCCCTCACGTAAATGCTCTCTGGCACCAAATATCATTAGTGGCAAAGCTGAGAAACCCTGACTTGAAGAAATCCATAGAGATAAAATCATATTCCTCTTACTTATATGTTTCAGTGAAAGGAAGTACATATAAAAATGTATACATCACAGAATTCGGCTATACATAACGTAGGACAATGAGATCGTCTGTTTTTAACCTACCCTTAGAATTTAGTCATTTGATGTGCATCTCCTTACTGTTTCCCATTCAATCTTATTTCTGGCTCCTATTCTACCCCTTGAGACCTTTCTATTATTGGCCTGAGGGAAGGTTAATGGACAATTTTTACTGCTTTCAGGTCAATGGAAAAATCTTAGGTCTTAAATTTTTTTTTTAGACTCGGGAAATAAACATCAAAATCAACTTTTATCGTAAATAGCACTTAGATATTTTTGGTCCCAATTCCTCTTTGCCATTTTAATTCATTGAGTGGATATTTTCAATAAACTTAGCATTACCTTTCAAATTATTGCTCTCTTCTGCTCACAGCATCTCCTGTGAGATGTGTATTCCTGATTCTTTCTCTCTCATGCTTTTGTGCTGATTTGAAAGAACCCACTTGGTGCTAAAATGAATTTATCATTGGCAACTGCTAGAATGGTGTTTCCTTTCCTAATCAAAAAGTCAATTCGTGGGCTCATACTTTGACTCTGATTTTCAAAACAGACAACTAATTTGTCAGAAACAAAAAAAAATGCAGCTTTTATCTTTTTTGTGGTTGTTGTTCAGCTTTGAAAGAGGCAGCATTTAGATAAGGCAGGTACATTTATTTTTATTTTTGGCTGCGTTGGGTCTTTTTTGCTACGCACTGGCTTTCTCTAGTTGCGGCGAGCGGGGGCTACTATTCGTTGCGGTGCGCGGGCTTCTCATTGCAGTGGCTTCTCTTGTTGCAAAGCACGGGCTCTAGGCACATGGGCTTCAGTAGTTGTGGCACGCGGGCTCAGTAGTTGTGGCTCACGCACTCTAGAGCACAGGCTCGGTAGTTGTCGCACATGGGCTTAGTTGCTCCGCGGCATGTGAGATCTTCCCAGACCAGGGCTCGAACCCATGCCCCCTGCATTGGCAGGCGGATTCTTAACCACTGTGCCACCAGGGAAGCCCAGGTAGGTACATTTACTCACTTGTTTATATCAAGTATTCACACAATTTCTCTTACCAACACATATATTCACAGCTTGTCAAGTTTTACCCAAAAAGTGAAGGAAAAAGCTTGCTATCCCATTATTATATGATTTTTCTCTCTTTTGTGTTTTGTTAAAGTAGATGCTGATGATTTTTCTTGACTGGACATATCATCAAGGATGCTTTCTGAAATAAGTCATCTTGATGATAAACACTAAGGACATTTTCTTGCATTTAAAGTTCCCATGCACTTCTCCAATTTTATACAGTATTGAGCCTAGGTGATCTCTGAGATGCATGCTGTATTGTTTGACATTGGTTCTTTTTTCTGATAAGGAAGACCTATAGCCCAGAAGGCTTTTTGCCATAACTTTTGCTTCCCAAATTGTATTCTAGTTGGTTTTGTTGTGGTTATTCACCCTCCATTAGTTCCAAGTATGCTTTTAAATAATCTAAAATTTCTCCCAATCAATTTGAGTTTCTAACTACTACTGACTCTTTTCTTTCCCACATTTTTTATATTACAATTAAATTCCAGGTTTTAATGCACAGAGTTGGGACTGGAGATAGAGAAAAGGAGAAAGGGAAGAGAAGTCTGTTTATATCATGCCATGGAGAATTTGATTTATAGTTCTGGACCGGGGAGGGATAGGAAAACAGTCTTTGTAAAAGACTGTTTCTTTAAAGGAAAATGGTAAGTACCACACTCAGACTGGTCTCCAAGGATGATTGTTTCCTGCTTCTTTCTTATGGAACTGACACCGTGTGGCCACGCTATCTGCTGGGAATCCTCACTGCCCAAGAGAATGGATTTTCCTTTGTTCAGGGCAGCGTTTTTCAAACTCGGCCCCATTGACTGTGGGGTAGAACAGTTCTTTGCTGTGGGGACTGTCCTATGCATTGGTGGGTGTTTAGCAGAATCCCTGCTCTCCTAGATGCCAGCAGCAGCTCCCCCTCCAGCCACTGTGACTTTGCCAAATGTCCACTGGGGGGCAAACCCAATCCTGGTTGAGAACCACTGATCTGAGGTGAGAACATTCAGTTCTGGCGTTGGCTTGAATCCTTAACAGTGTCACTGCAAGCTGAGAACGTTTTGTCACATGTTGCATCTGGGAGCTGGTCGGCTTGTATCAGCATGTCATCCACCTAACTGCCTTCCTGGAAAGTGCAGAGTTCCAGGGGTCTGATGAGACACATGGCAGTCAGGCGGGTTGGTCCCAAGGAAACTCCTGTTGCCAGGGCTACGTTTTAAAGGTGTCTGGTGCACGTGTATACATGTTCTCTCTAGTGGCTTTTCTGGAGAAATTTGCATCTGTGTATTGTGTGCTCGTATTTCCCTATCTTTCCCTCCCTCTCTGGGTCAGCTTGCTTCGCAATGTCCAAGGAGAGCAGGTTTCCTGACCACTACTCTCCTTCAGTTATTGGAGGATCTGAGCCTGATGTGCTGTGGCTCGCTGTCACGTACCATCCCATCTTCAGGCACTCTGGGACATCGCTTCCTAGGCCAGCTGCATTGCTACAAAGACACCGGGGAATGGCTTTCTCCTGTCGGCTCAGCATGAAAGGTGCTTCTGAATGGTCTGACGGTGCCTTGCGAACCACCACCCACACAGGTGGCAAGAACTTTGGAAAGCATCCACCCCTCTGCCATGAGGCTGTCATGAGGGGGTGCAGGCTTCCCATCAGAGGCACACGCTTCCCTGTCGGGGAGTGGACACAGGGGGGTCTGAGCTGGAGGTTCCAGGCGCCTGTGCCTGGCTCATCCTGCACCCATGAACTTGGTTCTACCCCGCTGCCCACCGCCACCACTGCCAGGCGCTGCTGGGCCATCTTAGTGGCTTGCCCTTACTGGTGATCTGCGATCTGAATGCCACCTAGCGAGAAAGCTGATGGACGACTTCATCAATGAGCTGTAGGACTATGGGCAACCCTTGTCTGCTCTGGGCCCATTTCTCCCCCTGCAGAATATCACATGTGGCTGCATCACCATTCCCTGCAGGGTGTTCTGTGAAAGCTGACCCTGGAAGATGCTCTGTGGGGAAAAAGAGTTTTGTGGCCAAATGGGTTTGGGAAATGTGACGTCATACAGCATCTGTTTGGAGATTCATAATGCGCACAAACATTTGAGAGATTTTCCGGAATTCTCTGCACCCAGGTGTCCATGTGGCTCACTCGTCACTTTTCTGCAATGTGATTTCCCTCGAGACTTTTCCTGATCACCCAGATCTGTGATCCCTTCTCATCTGTCCTTTACCCTGCCTCATTTGTCTTCACAGCACTTCTCATTTTCTGACATTGCATCATATTTTTATTTATTGGTTTATTTTATGTCCCCCCTCCACCCAAGATGTGCCCTCTGTGTCAGCAGGGACTTGATCCATTTGTTTGCAGATTATCCCTAGCATGTGACCCATAGTAGGTGCTCAATAAAAATGTGTTGAATGAATAGACTGTTTAACTTGGAGATTCCCAAATGGAGCTCATCAGTGACGTTTTCCCATGAAAATCCTGGGAAATGTGCTTGGGGACTCACCAGGAAGAGGGTGGCTAAACTCCTGATGGCTGTGGTTCCTAGTACCAGCCACTTAGTTCTGAGTACACAGACAACTTGGCGTTAGACTGAAAACAAACAAAACGGACGTCATGAGAGTTGCCATCACGTGCCTTGAGGAACCAAGCCTTGTGCAAGGCTGACCCCAGGGCTGCCTCAACTGGTCTTACCTACGTGGCCCTGCTGCCGTTTTCCTGAGATGGCTTTATATGAAGATCCCTTGCAAACTATTGGTGGCGCCTGGTGAATTTTCCCAAAACACGTTTTCAGAAATGAGTGTGAGGCTCACACTTGGAGAAGTGCTTGAATCTTCAAGTTCTCCATCAGGAGACTGTGGTGTAGTCACAGCCACCACGTGGCAACTCCCCCCCACACCCCCGCCTCCACTCTGTGTCAGGTGTAGCTTTGGCACTTTGCCTGTGGTTTCCTCAGGTGCTCAAAAGTAGGAAACTCCAAGGCTTCCCTGGTGGCGCAGTGGTTGGGAGTCCGCCTGTCGATGCAGGGGACGCGGGTTCGTGCCCCGGTCCAGGAGGTTCCCACATGCCACGGAGCGGCTGGGCCCATGAGCCATGGCTGCTGGACCTGTGCATCTGGAGCCTGTGCTCCACAACGGGAGAGACCACAACAGTGAGAGGCCCGTACCACAAAAAAAAAAAAAAAAAAAAAAAAATTAGGAAACTCCATTTTGGTGGTGTAGAGAGGAAGGCTCAGAGGGATCCAATTATTTGCTCACGATCATCCTTCTAGGAAGCAGCAGTGCTTGGATGAAAACAAAGTCCTCCCCAGTTGAAAGCCCATCTCTCGCCCTCCGCGCTTGCATACAGAACAGGGGCTGTCCTTTTGTACCTCCACACTTAAATACTCAGCACAATTTGTCCTAGGAGCTAAATGGGCCTGGCCAGGGCCCTTAAGGCAACAAATGAGACCAGTATTCCTCAGAAGGGCTCTTCGTGTACTGCCCATTTATGGCCTGTGGTTTGATTGATCCATCCATTTCCAGGGATAAAGCTGTGTCCCATTTTCAGTTTTGCTCCACAGTTGTGGGTTTAGTTTAGATTTCCCATCTCACACGTGTTCATCCAGAGCCAAGGCGTCTCAGAACATTGGGCATCAAGCAACGGAAACCCACTGCAACTCGTTTAAGCATAAGATAGGACTTTATTGAAAGTAGCCTGGGGCATCCTATAGGACAGTGAGTGAGGCCAGGCTAAGGAGAGCCCAGAACTGTCTCTTTCTGTGAAGGACTGTTTTCTCCGTGAACCTCTGCTTCATGAGTCTCCTCTTGCAGACCAGCTTTCTCTGTGCACGTGGCTCCCTGGTGGCTTTCAAGTTGATTAGATCCAGTGCAAGTAGCCAGTCCACAATGACCATGGTCATGGTCACCCAAGGCCACGGGACCCACTTTGGGAAACACTGTTCAAGCAAGGACCCTTCCCATGGAGAGCGGGGCTTCATGCTTTGTCCCCAGAGCCCAGAACAGTACCCTGGCACATATCTGTGGAGCTCCATACTTATCTGTGGGTGGAAGCAGCTGACTTAGCTGCACACACACACCAGGCAGCGCTCTGCACTGCAGTCACAGTTGTGCTCCAACACGATCTTTATCTCAATCATCTGCTTGTGGCTCCCCTTTTCAGAACTGTAACTGGTCTGAGAAAAGTGAAAATCAAAATCGAGACCAGGTGGAGTATCCACTGTGGGCCCAGCACTGCCTGATATGATGCAAAGGCAGGGCGCGCCTTCAAGGACATGGACTACATTTAGGATCCGACCTTAAAAGGGGAATTTATTGGGAGGACACAGCATTTCTTGTGGAACCCAGGGGCAGAAGTACAGCTGGGCTTTCCAAGGCATCAGGACCAAAGACCAGAAAGTCATCAGGACACAGCTATGTCTGAGGTCTCATCCTCATGTCGCCCTCTTTCAGCAATCAGCTTCTCTCTGTGCTGAGGTACGTCCCCTGCTTCACTCACCTGTGGCCCCTTAATCCCTGGTACCACATTGCCCAACCCAGGACCTGGGAGAGATGAGCCTAGCCCAGCCCAGCTTCTGATTGGTTCTCCTGGGTCAGGTGAACACATACCTATCAGCTGTGACTTGAGAGGGTGGAGGTCACATGGCACCAATATGGCTGCTGAGATTCCTCCTTTTGGGTGGCGGGGGAGTGCTGGGGGGAATTTTCTTTGCTCTTTCATAGCCCTGGGGCCAGTTAGGGCCCAAGAACAGGTGAGGTGGGTGGCTTTTGATTTTTCTCCCCTGTCTCTGCCTTTCTTATATTTAGTCTAAGAACAAAAACACGGCGGAGAGGAAAGGAAGGGCCAGGGTCTTTCTTCTGGTTTTTACCTTTTTAGCTTTTTCTGTAGTGAAAAGATAGAGAGCTCTGAGAAGTCTGAACCAGTGAACAAGCAGGACGAGTGTGCCTTCGGGAATTTTGAGGTGAAAGTGACCTCCTGCTTTGGGTTTAATTTACTCTTGCAGATAACTTCCTTGTCTTCCTAGGCACTATTCAGGGCTCCAGCCTATTGCTACCATTCCCAGCTAACATTCTCCCTGCCTTCCTTTTAGACGGAGGTGCATCCATGCTCCATATTTTACGTACTAAACATCCATGAGCTATTCTCTGAATAACGTGAATAATTTTCTACTTGATTGTTTCCACACATACAAAACAACTAAGGACCTTTGTGCAATTCCCACAGCACTCCTGCCGTATAGGAAGAGTCCAGAAGTGTTCAGATCAAAGTGGGGGGCTGGTCTCTAATGAGTTGAAGATTGAGCCCCGTGTTGGTTTGCTAAACACAGTGATGAATTCCCACAAGCTTAGTGGCCTAAAACAACAAACGTATTCTCTCATGGGTCTGGGGGCTGGAAGCGCCAAATCAGCATCAGCTGGGCTGCAATCAAGGTTTTTCAGAAGGACCAAACTCCCTTGGATGTTCTAGGGAGGAGTCCATCCCTTGCCTCTTCCAGCTCTGGTGGCTGCTGGCATCCCTTTTTTCTTTTTCTTTTTTTTTCTCGCTATGTAGGATTCCCATCTAGGGAAATACAATAATTTATATGTGCATTTTCCTGTTGATGGACATTTAAATTGTTTCCAATTTTCAATATGATTTCTTTTAAAAAAATTTTTATATACTTTTTCAAGGTTACTTTACATTTACAGTTATTACAAAATATTGGCTATATTCCCTGTGTTGTACAATACATCCCTGAGCCTATCGTACACCCAGAAATTTACATCTCTCACCTCCCCACCCTGTATTGTACCCTCCTCCCCCTCCGCGCTGGCAACCATTAGTTTGTTCTCTATATCTGTGACTCTCCTTCTTTTTTGGTATATTCGGTAGTTTGTTGTATTTTTTACATTCCATATATAGGTGATATCCTATAGTATTTGTTTTTCTTTGACTTATTTCACTTACCACAATGCCCTCCAAGTCCACCCATGTTGCTGCAAATGGCAAAATTTCATTATTTTTTAAGGCTGAGTAGTATTCCATTGGTTATATGTACCACATCTTCTTTATCCATTCATCTCTTTTAAATTTTTTTTTTTTGCGGTATGTGGGCCTCTCACTGTTGTGGCCTCCCCCGTTGCAGAGCACAGGCTCCAGATGCACAGGCTCAACGGCCATGGCTCACGGGCCCAGCCTCACCGCAGCATGTGGGATCTTCCTGGACCGGGGCACAAACCCATGTCCCCTGCATCAGCAGGCGGACTCTCAACCACTGCGCCACCAGGGAAGCCCTTATCCATTCATCTCTTGATGACACTTAGGTTGCTTCCATATCTTGGTAATTGTAAATAATGATGCTCTGAACATTGGGGTGCATGTATCTTTTCAAATGCATGTTTTTGAAAACACGTGTTTTTGTTTTTTTCGGATTTATACCAAGGAGTTGAGTTTCGAGGTCATATGGTAGTTCTATTTTTAGTTTTCTGAGAACCCTCCATACTGTTTTCCACAGTGGCTGTGCCAGTTTACATTCCTACCAACACTGTACCAGGGTTCCATTTTCTCTAAAAATTGTAAATTTTCTTCCTAGGGGTAATTGAGATGGTAGTTCAATAATAACATAAGATCAGGTGAAGTCTAAAGAAATTTTAGAAAACCTGGATAAAGTAAGAAAACATCTGTTCGCTGGCATCTGAATGTTAGAGAGACACCAAGACATGTGGGCCAAGTTCTGGAGAGAAGGGAAACACAGACGCAAGCTTGACATTGGGTGCAGCTTTTCTCCTTGGGGCATTTGCGGATTCAAATCTAACAGCCTAGGAGCTGAAAAGCCAAGGAGTTCAAAAGACTCTAACCACAGAAGCTGCTGGCATCCCTTGACTTGTAGGTGCAGCACTCTAGTCCTGCCTCTGTGGTCACTGCCTCCGCCTCTTCTTTGTATATAATCTCCTCCTGTCTCTCACTTATAAGTACACTTACAGATGGCACTTAGGGCGAGGATAGTCTCAACTCAAAATCCTTATATCTGCAAAACTTTACCTTGTAAGGTAATATTCTCAGGTCCCAGGGATTAGAGCCTGAGATCTCTGGGGCCACCAGTCAGCCCACTGTAAGCCCTAAACGTCTTCTCTCCTGAGGAGGGTCTAGGCTGGGCAGAAACCCCGACAGACATCTACCAGAGGCCAGATTGAGAGCCCTTTTAGAAGGTCAATTCTCAGCTCATTTGGAACCTTGCTATTGCCCTTTTTTTTTTTCTTTTCTTTTCGGTACGTGGGTCTCTCACTGTTGCAGCCTCTACCGCTGCGGAGCACAGGCTCTGGACGCACAGGCTCAGCAGCCATGGCTCACGGGCCCAGCCGCTCGGTGGCATGTGGGATCCTCCCGGACTGGAGCACGAACCCGTGTCCCCTGCACTGGCAGGCAGACTCTCAACCACTGCGCCACCAAGGAAGCCCTGCCTTTTCTTTTTTCCTCCTGTTTGTCCTCAACAGGGGGAAGCATTAAGAGTAAATGAGGGGCTTCCCTGGTGGAGCAGTGGTTAAGAATCCGCCTGCCAATGCAGGGGACACAGGCTTGAGCCCTGGTCCAGGAAGATCCCACATGCCGCGGAGCAACTAAGCCCGTGCCCCACAACTACTGAGCCTGCGTTCTTGAGCCTGCGAGCCACAACTACTGAAGGCTCCATGCCTAGAGCCTGTGCTCCGCAACAAGAGAAGGCCATGGAATGAGAAGCCCGCACAACACAACAAAGAGTAACCCCTGCTCGCCACATCTAGAGAAAGCCCGGGTGCAGCAACGAAGACCCAATGCAGCCATAACTTTAAAAAAAATAATAATAAAAAAATAAATGCATTAGCAGATTTTGTGTTTCCTCTCATCGTTAGTGTATTGCTTTCATTCCTAAGACCCTAAAAAATTAGAAACCACTCCACTTACCAGGAACACACTTTGCAACACGGATCCAGGGGAAGCTGTTTTCTTCCGTAGACACTTCATGACCCCGGTTTCCACAACAGCAGGCACTGCTGGCTCTGCCAAGTTGCTGGAGAAGGGCACCTTATCTGCAAAGTCACGAATCCAAATGGGCCCCCACTGGCAAGGGTGGAAGGAAGTTGTTTGGCTTAGCTTCTTGGGGGATCAGAAGGTTGGGAGTTCTGGTGGGGGGACTGCAGGTACCCTGCTGTCCCTTGGTACAACGTCAGGGGAAAGAAAGGTCGCTGGTAGCTTCTCAGAGCTACCAGTTGGGGCTGTGCAGAGCGTCTTAGTAAATGCCATTTTGGTTGCAAATAACAGAAACTCAAACCCGCTGAAGCAAAAAAGGGGACATCTACGGGGAAGAAAAGATGGCTCCTGACTGTCCAGACTCCTCCGCTTTGCTTGCCCTTTGATTCTCTAACCTTCCTCATTTCCTTTCAGTAAACTCCTTTTCTGTTTAAGTTAGGCACAGGAGATTTCTGTTGGTTGCAACCAGAGAATCTTGAGTGATACAAAAAGTCCTAGTGGAACCCAAGGGCAGGCATTGGAATGGGCCTTTCCAAGGAAAGAAACCAGGAACCAGAAAGTCATCAGGAATCAGGGCAACTTTCTGCATCAGTTGGAATGCCGTCAGCTTTTTTTTTTTTTCCTTCATGGAGCTCATAATCCATTCATTTATTCAATAAACAATTATTGAGTATCTATCCTGTGCCAGGCACCCTGGTCGGTCTTAGAGTTCCATACAGGTATAAAATATGCCAAGACCCCTGCCCTCAAGTAGCTCACATTCTAGTGAAGATAAGACATGTGAGCACATAGAGTATATTCACAACACAGAATAAGAAGAGCTATGCCATGGACACATATACACCAGCAAACATAAAATAGATAGCTAGTGGGAAGCAGCCGCACAGCACAGGGAGATCAGCTCGGCACCCCGCGAACACCTAGAGGGGTGGGACAGGGAGGGTGGGAGGGAGGGAGACGCAAGAGGGAAGAGACATGGGAACACATGCACATGCATAACTGATTCACCCTGCCACAAAGCAGAAACCGACACACCATTGTAGAGCAACTACACTCCAACAAAGATGCAAAAAAAAAAAAAAAAAAAAACCAAGAGCTATGCCAGAGGGATGAAGCATGACTGTCTTCATAGACCTAGAAAGCACAGATGCAATTATCCTGGTAGAGAGGGCCTGGGCAGAGAATCGCAGGTAGGTGAACCTGTGTGCACAGAGAACATGGTATGTATGAGAAGCTGCAAGTTTTCAACATCCGTGGAGCAAAAGAGTTCTTGCAAAAGTAGTGGGAGACGTGGCTGAAGAAATTGGTTGAGGATGAAGCATAAAAAACCCACTGAAGTGTGATCTTTTTTTCCTGAGGCGGCATGGGGGAGCCCTGGAAGATTTTTAAGCTGTTTGAGGACATGGTCAATTCTCTGGGTTTCAGAAAAGTCCCTCTGGAGTCTGGGATGTGGTGAAAGCTGGGCTGGACCTTTCACCAGCGGGCATGCTCAGTCGCTCAGGAAATTTTCGCTCTGCCTTGGGAAATTTTTCACGCCGCTCTGGCAGCGGAGCTCGCCCCGCCCACGGCTTCTCCTCACTGGATTGGTTGAACTCAGGGAGGCTACCAGGAGGCCCAGTTGACCTCCCAACTCCACACCCCCGCCCCCGCCCGTTAACGCTCTGGGCGCGCGCTGCCTTCAGCTTTAAATAACAGAAACCTGGATGTGGGTAGATGGTAAAAATTTGAAGCCCCTCCCAAATGAACTCTAGCCATGTGGCTTGCTTTGTCTGATGAGATGTTGGCAAACACATGGCAGGTGGAGACTTGAAAAGTGTGCTTTGGGGCTTTCTCTCTCCTGTTGCTCTTGGAAACCTGTACCCACCACACGTGGCCTGGTCTGGCCTGCTGGGTGATGAGGGACCACACCAGGCAGAATCAGACGTCCCAGCTGAGGCCCTTCTAGACCAGGGTTTCTCATTCTCGGTACTATTGACATATTGGATCAAATAAGTCTTGGTTCTGGGCAGCTGTTCTGTGCACTGCAGGATGTTTAGCAGCATCCCTGGCCTCTACCCCGTGATGATAGTATCACCCCCACCCCAGTTTAACAACCAAAGTGTGTCCAGACATTGCCCAATACCCCCTGGGTGGCAAAATGCCCCGAGTTGAGAACCACTGTCCTAACCCAGCTTGCCTGGCAATGACCAGGCAGGCATGTACGAAGCCACCCTAAACGAGCCCCAGCCAAACCAACCAGACCAGTACAAGTGGCCAGCTTGACGCCTGGAATCATGAGAAATAATAGTTGCCATTTTAAGTCACTAACTTTTGAGTGGTTTGCTCCACAGCACAAACAGGTACATCTGACTACAGTGGCTTAAACTGATAGGATTGATTTATTTCTACAACAGGATGTACAGAGGTAGGCAGTTCAGGTACACTGCAGAGCACAGTGATGCCACTAGGCTCCCACCCAGGCTTTTCATGTCTTTCCACTCCATTGTCCTTTGAGGTGGGCTTTGGTCTCTTGCTTGTTACCTGGTGATCCCCAACATGGCTTCTCCAGCTCCTAGTCCGAGCTCCAGGAGAGGAAAAGGAGACAAGGCAAAGGGACAAAGAGAAAAACTTTCTCCTAGCAAAGCCTTGCCTTTAGTTCCAGAAGGGAAGCCCTGCCCAGGGCCTTCACCTGCATGTCACTGGCCAGAACTGAACAACACAGCCAGGTCTAGCTGCAAGGGAGGCTGGGAAATGAGGGCATTTCACGTGCTGCTTATACAGTAGAGGGAGGCAATGACTAAGGGGCTTGTAGTGTCTGCTACACTGTCTCTCTGGGGGTCGTCTTGGTGTCTTCTTCTTTTTTTTTTTTTTTTGCCACACAGTGTGGCTTATGGGATCCTAGCTCCCTGATCAGGGATTGAGTCCGGGCCCTTGGCAGTGAAAGCGCAGGGTGGACGGCCAGGGAATTCCCTGGGGCTTGGTTTCTTGTCTCTACCTGTTGCTTATCTATCCTGGCCATCTCTTTCTAAGACTGGCTTTGTTTCTCCAAACACAGTGGGAGAAATGGCCACCCCAGCTGGGAACTGCATCAAGACTTTCAGCTCCGGGCCATTAATGACCTGTGTGGTAACTCCGTGTCCCACTTCCAAATATCAAGGGCACAGGTGCTGATTGGCCCAGCTTGGGTTAGAAGAGAAACCTGATTGGTCTGGCTTGGGTAGACTATCTACTGATCAGCCAGTCAGGTGTGGCCAAGAGAGCAGCAGTAGGTAGGGTAAACCTGGTTGGGGAATGTGCATTCTCAGAGAAAGGGGTGTGTGGCTGAGGAGACACCTAAAGAACCATCTAGTTCAAGGAGTGAAGAAAGGACATTGCCATTGTGGGTTGCAATGTTGATACGATAAAGATTAACACGTCCTTTGAAAGACCTCAAATACAGTGGAGTCACATAGGCATTACATTTAACTTATGCAAATTCAAGTATTTGTATTCAACCAAAGTATTTTTTTTCCCACACAATTTGGCTTCCAAACATGAGCCAGCTACTTAACTACTGCCTGACCAAGTGATCTTTTCTGGTGCTGGAGATTGCTGTTTTGGATTTTGGGGATATGGTACAGTATAAGTAATATGTTCTTTATGGAAAACTACTGGGATTTTCAAGATTATTTTTAAGGTCAGGTGATGCTCACCCTTCTCACTGTGTAAGAAGTACCTTTAGTGGAAGATCATGCAAATCATTTTTCCCATTTCCTTCTAGTTTTAATCAGTATAAAGAATGCATTTGGTTTTAAAATATCAAAATACTTTTATTGTGCCTTTTTAAAAATAAAAAATAAATGATATTCATGGCTTCTGGCTCTTCCTCCTGTTTTGTTTGGTGGTCTCTGGCCGTACAAGAAAGGCAGGGAGAGAACAGATGGCTGGAGAGAAGGCAAAAATGAGGGTCTCTTCAAACACCACGGGAAAGGGGTGTGTCCACCTGGGCAGTGTGTGTTCTTTGATGACTGGGTACTTGGTCTGTCCTGATGGCCTGGGACTTGACCTACTGGGCTGTCTTGGTGCGGCAGAATGGGCAGCGTGAGATGGAGTTAGAAACCTGGGTTCCAGACCCAATTCTTGAATTTACTAGCTGTGTGACTTTAGACGGGCCATTTAACCTCTCTGGCCTCAGCTTCCTCATTTGTAAAATGGGGAACATAATGCTATTTACCTCCCAGGGCTTGAGAGAGGATTAGACGAGAAGTGTTTTGAACACCGCAGAGCGCCCTATAAACATGACTCACTGTTATGGAAGCGATAAAACTGGTTGCTGTTCACACTTATTATAATAAATTCAGATATAAATGCACTATACCATGGCCCCAACAGCCCTGAGGTTACCATTCTGTCCTGTGGCCCCAGTACACGCCCTGGGTTTTCTCCACTGCGGGCTTCTCAGAGCTCCTTGGAGGTGTGACATTTGGGTTTGTCACTACCCAAACACATAATTGCATCTACCAGGCCTAGGAGTCTGAATTTCAAACTTATTCTTCATACGCCTGCGTATGTTTACATTCATAATATCTGTGAAAAGGACCCCTCTCCTCACACACTCCAAAATACAGTATTGTGCAAAATACCAGTCTAGGAAGCAACACACTAGGGTAGCAACCTTTAATGTCCTAACAAAGCATCTTAGTAGTTTGACGCAGAAGAGTTACACTGACTCACGGAGGATCACGCGAGGCCCAGCGGAACGACGTTTCTAGTTCCTTCCACCAGGTTTAGAAAACAGAAGGCTCTGGCTGGATTTGCTGGACATTTCTCTCTTCAGCATCTCCCTTCCTTGGTCCATCTTTGGGGTGCCTTTTCTGGCTCCAACCTACAACAAGCAAGAGCAACAAATGCCCAAACTCTATAATTGTAGGGAGACCCCCAAATATTTCTCAAATGGCATTTTTTTTTACTCAAAATAAAATCTTTGTTGTAAAAAATATTTATATACACACATAGACGTGAGCAAAACGAAGGAAAAATGATCCACCATTATCACACTACCCACAGGTAACCTTATTCACATTTTGGTGTACACTCTTCCAGATACACAGATAACGTTTTCTTCTGACATTTGCATCTTTTTTTGAACCAGGAGTTTCTGATTATAGGCAATTTCATTGGGATGGACTTTCTCTCGAAAAGCTGTTACTGAACTGAATGCCTTATGTCTCTGATGTCTTAGGAGGGTAAAATGCAGCATACTCTAGGGGGTCTGTCTAACCCTTTTCTGAGCACTACTCCTGGATCCAGGCAGCCAGGTGTGTGACTCTGTCCCTGGTCATAGCTGATCGGGCACTTGGCACGGGCTGGGCTTTTAAGATGGTCACTCCCAGGATTTGGGGTTATGGGCTCTAAGATGCCACTTGCTTCCTGGGCTGGTCTTTTGAACTGGGGGACCATGAGGTCATTCCTTCCTGTCACATGACTGGAGAGAGCAGAGATCAGGGGAGCCACACAGAGACACAGAGAGGAGATACGGCCTGTGTGTGCGTGTGCGCATGCTTGTGTGTGTGTAAAAGAGATGATGCCTGAGATCTGATGGCTTACCAGTTCTATTTCGAGGCCAGGCTCTCTTTCAGCTCCCAGTTTTTATGAGGCACTCAACCCTATATCCTTAAAAAAGCCCCCTCCCCCTCCCTTTTTTTTTTTGCGGTACACGGGCCTCTCAGTGTTGTGGCCTCTCCCGTTGCAGAGCACAGGCTCCGGACGCGCAGGCTCAGCGGCCATGGCTCACGGGCCCAGCCGCTCCGCGGCATGTGGGATCTTCCCAGACCAGGGCATGAACCCGTGTCCCCTGCATCGGCAGGCAGACTGTCAACCACTGCGCCACCAGGGAAGCCCCAGGTGGTTCTTATCGGCCAACTTGGGGAAAACCTTCTTCTAAGACTTTGTGGCTGAAAACGTAGTCTGCAGAGCTGTGCTATCGGTACCAGCTGGGAGCTGTTCAGAAACGCAGAATCCCAGGCTCCCCCCACCCAAGACCTGCTGAGTCACAATCTGCATTTCAACATCCCCATATGATCTGTGGACAGCTTTGAGTTGAGATGCGCCACTGTAAACTATCCTCTAATTGGCTGGTTTCGGGAAAAGTAAGTAGCCGTTTTGGCCATGTGTTTCCCCTGATATGCATGAAGAGAAAGCAAAAGACTGAAATACTATTGGTTGGTCTTGCACTCACTGAGACACAAACCAGGACCCGCAGTAACGACTGGGATTTGTATCAATAAAATCAGCTGCGGTATATAAACAAAGTACCATTTCTAGACATTTCAATAACCTTGCCTCTTCAAGTTGATCTTCAAGTTGATCTCTGAGTTTTAGGATTCAAGCTTCCTGTTAATTCCTCCTACATCATTCACCCTCTTTAATTAATTCAGCTCCCAACAAGGAGTTGCTGAGATCCCTCCATCTAAGTACATGCCCTCTGTTTCTCATAGGAAAGCCCATTTCATCAGTTTCCAGTAGTAAAGAGAAGGACGGGGACCACCTTACCGATTTCTCTGCCATTAGCCGCTTGACTCTGGCTTTCAGCTTCTCCTCTTGCTGTAGCCTTTCCTCGGTCAGCTTCCCCTTCTCTGCCAGATGCTGCCGTAACTCTTCTTGCAGCAAATACTGCTGAGTTTCCCGAGAACTGTTGATCTTCATCTGAAATGAGGGGAAGGGGAACTGCAGCTGATGGGGGACAGGACTAATGCAGGAGTCATTTCCACTACCTCTGGGGGCGGGACAAAGGTTCACGAAACTTTCTTCAAAACACAGAAAAATGATGCTTAGCTTAGTAACTAATAGCGAAGTAGTAGAGCATCGTGGTTAAGAGCTCAGACTCTAGATCTAGATAGAATCTCAGCTCTAGTTCTTTCTAGACACTTCTTCGTATAGAAAATAAGCGGGTGAACTAAGGCAGGCCGTCTTCCTCCTCTTTCATCCCTGCCGGCCGCTTGGGTGCGGGATTCCGTGGAGAGCACGGGCCCGTGAAGGGGCTCTGCAGCACGCCTACCTGACCTACTGCCCTTTCCAAATTGGCTTTAATGAGGTTTGCTCTGTTCCTCATTTCTTGCAGCTGAAGCAATTTCCTTCTGGAATCCTCCCGAAGCTTCTCTTCCCCCTGAAAGGATGATCAAAGCGTGGGCTTGCTGCTAATGTGATCATCATGCCCTCTGGGGAAACTCTTCTGGGGGGGCTAATGGCAGTGGGGGAGCCCCTGAGGGGTAAGGACAGCTGCAGCCCAGCAGCAGGGGTCACAGGCATGCACAGGGTGGAGGCAAACTCACAGGGAGTTGCCCCCTATGGGAAAGGGCCGAGCTCTGCACCCGGGGCTCAACTATGTTCTACCGCACACTCCCATCCCAGCTCGGTCCCTAACCAGCCGTACGACACTCGGAAAGTTACTTCACTGCTCCGTGACTCAGTGTCCTCATCCGTCCAATGGGGATGATGATACTAGTATCACTGCATAGAGTTATTGTGGGGATTCAATGTTTGGAATAGTGCTTAAGGGCTCTGTGAGTGTGTTAAGTACCGTTGTAACCTATGAAAGGTGGACGGGAATGTCCGCCGTACAGTCTCGTTCTAATAACTCGTGATGGGTACTTGGAAATGTTATGATTGGGTTTATTATCATAACTGTTTGTCGTCACCACTTTGAGCACACTCACTGGTGGTAACCGCTCTGGAGGCTTGCCAAAGCAATGTCTATTAAGAATTGCAGCCTGCCAAGGAAGGCCTTTAAAGTGGAGAAGCTTGCCTACTTTTCCCCCCTTGCTTGGGTAACAGTCAACACACGGTAAGCTTGGGCGTGCTCCACGCTACCCTTGGCTGGCCAGTGTAGGCCTCGCAGCTGCTCAGTTCTTGGATGCACCTGCTGAGCCCTGGGCCCTGGCACTAACAGGAAATGAGGCAAACTCTCGTAAATAAATGGAAAGTTTTTGTGCTGAAACAAATTCACAGGCTGTTTTTTTAGGGATCTGAAGAGGGGGATCACAGGGATGTAATAAAAGACCCAGAAAAGCCCTTAAGAGCTTTCTTCTGAGTAGTGTGGTCCAGTGGAAGAGCCTCTACCCAGCTCCGTTACCTTGGAAAAGTCATCTAAGCTCTCTGGGCCTTAGTTTTCTCCCAGGTCTAAACATGCTCTGACTTCTATGTCAGCAGCCTTTTTCATATGCTGCAAAAGCCAAGTCCAGCCTTGGACTCTGCCCTTATCTGTGCTCTGCATGAACAGCCCCCGTTCCCGTCCCCAAGCCTCAGAGTCACCTTCAACAGCCGCCCTGCTCCCTCTCTCACACTCGGGGGTCTCACGCCTGTCCTCCAACCCCTCTCACATGCAAGCTGGACTGTGACAAGTGGCCTCCTCGCCTCGAGTTTAGTTTCTTCCAGTGCAATCTTAACGGTACTGTGAGAGTTACCCAGCTGTAAGGCAGCTCTGTCCAACAGAACTTTCTGCAATGATACAGGTACTCTGAGCGAGGCTGTGTTGTCTAATATGGCAGCCACCAGGCACATCTGGGGATCGAGCACTCGAAATGGGGATGGTGTGACGGAGGAACTGAACTAAAAATTTTAGTTAATTTTCATTAATTTCAGTGTAAACAGTAGCATGTGGCTGTTTGCTACGCCAGGGTCACTGAAGTCAGACGAACCTGGAGTCAGACAAAACCGACTGTGCCATTGGGCTAGTTACTTTATTAGTAACTGGTAGCCTTGACTTTCTCATCTGTAAAATGGAGAGGATGATTTCTAGATCACAGCGCTGTTGTGAAGATGAAGAGATGAAATGTTCAAGGTAACTCCTAGTACGTGAGAAATTGTAACTACCATTTTCACCCTGATTACTGTCCACGAATGTCATTGCATCAGTCACTTGTTCAGAAGCCTTAGTAGCTCCCCACTGCCTGTGTGGTACAGAGCTCAAGCACCTGAACTAAGGCAAAACACCAAGCCAGGGATTCAAGAAGCCCCTACGAACTCAACGAGGTAAATAAAACTGAATCCACACCTAGATAAACCATAATAAAACTGCTGGAAATCAAGGGAAAAGACAATCTTAAAAGCAACCGGAGAAAAAGACAGATTATGCAAAGGTACAACAGTTAGGCTTACAGATGACTTCTAAATAGAAATAATAGGAGCCACAAGACAATAGTGACATATCTAATGCTGTATCTAATGTGCTGAAAGAAAAGAATTGCCATTGTAGAATTCAATACGCAGTCAAATGTGTTTTAAGAGTGAAGGTTAAATATACATCTCCAGACAGACACACAGGCACATTTGAGAATTTGTCATCAGCAGAGCCACAATGAGGGAAAACATTAAAGGGTATTCTTCAGACACAAGAAAAATGAACCCAGGTGGGTGATCAGAGATGCAGAAAAGACAAGCAACAGTAAGGGTAATGTGTGGATATGATACTGACTATAGAAAAACACTAATAATGTCTTGTGGGGTTTTAAGTATCAAGAGGAGTTTAGAAAATGACAGCAATGGCTTATAAATCTGGAGGGGGTAAGTGAAGTTAAGGTGTTTGAAACTCATTGCACTGTCAAGGAGAAGGGCATCATTATCAACAACTATTGCCTCTTGGTAAGTTAAGAATGCAGGGCTTCCCTGGTGGTGCAGTGGTGGAGAGTCCGCCTGCCGATGCAGGGGACATGGGTTCGTGTTCCGGTCCGGAAGGATCCCACATGCCACGGAGCGGCTGGGCCCGTGAGCCATGGCCGCTGAGCCTGTGCATCCGGAGCCTGTGCTCCACTACGGGAGAGGCCACAACAGTGAGAGGCCCGCGTACCGCAAAAAAAAAAAAAAAAAAAAAGAATGCATATTGTAGTCTTCAGGATGACTACTAAGAGAATAGTAGAAGAGTGAAAAACTTAATTAATGTGTGATTTTGGTGAGTCAAGGATGAATGCTATTGTCTTACTATTACTAAGAGAATAGTAAAAAAGTCAAATATTTCCAAGCTAATAGAGGGGGAAAGTGGAATAAGAGAAAACCATCCACTCAGAAGGAGGCAAGAAAGGAGAGAAAAAGGAACATACCACAGATGGTACATCTGGTATTGAGCAAGAAGGTAGATTTAAACCCCAGTACACGAGTAATTACATAATATAAATGGACTAAAAGTCAAAGATTGTCAAACTGGATTTTGTAAAAATGATACGCTATCTGAAGGCATATGTCTAAACCTTAAGACAAAAATTGACAGAGAACATATGAAAAAGATATGGTATGAAAACTCTAACCAACAGAAAGCCAGTGGTGAAGCTAAATGACAAAGGAGACGTTAAGGGAGAAACACTACTAGAGATGAAAAGGGATATTTCATGATGATCTAAAGTTTTGCTCTACAGGAAGTATTAGGATTCTAAATTTATATGCACCTAGTAACACAGCCTCAAAATATATAAAGCAAAAATCGTTCATATTAAAAGAAGAAACACACAAATGACAAACATGTTGAGATTTTTAAAAACATTCTCAATGATGGAACAAAAAGACAAAAAAAATCAATATGAGAATTTAAGTTGGATCAACATCATTGGCAAACTTGATTTAATGGATCAATTCTTTCTTAGATAATTTCACAATTAAGATCTGAAGGCAGTCTAGGGTTGTGGTTACACACAGGAGCTTTGGAGTCAGGCAGACCTGGATTCAAGTTCTGCCACAACTACTTTATGCAAGTGAACTTGGATAACTTCCTTCACCTCTGTGAGCCTCAGTTTTCCCGACTGTAAAGTGGGGTTAATACCAGTATAGACCGCATGGGGTCATTGTGAGGATGAACAGAGATGATGCAGGTGGAGTGCTGGCCCCAGAGTGGTTCCCAGGCCGACCTGTCCCTGCCATACCTTGCTCTTTTCCCACAGCGTCATAGAGATCAGGCTCTGCTCGGTACTGCTCCTTTTCAGCTCCACCCTGAGCTTCCTCATTTCTTTTTCCATGTCCTGGATTTGCTGAAAGAGTTCCAACAACAGGGAAGTCAACTTCACAACTCATTTCATCCGGTTCATTAAGGCAGAAACCTAGTCTGGGATTCGTTAACTCCTTCCCTTGGGGGACAATTCCAGGTATTTGAGGCAAAGTAGACTTTCTTTCAACGGATGCAATGAAAGTGCTGGGTGAGGGAAAATTTGAGTTTCTTTTGAAGATCAGCATGGATCCTGGATTAAACAGTACAAGCCTATCCACTCATTAGAGTCTCTTTCCTTGGGGCATATTTTTGAGTTCAATCTAAATAAGGGCTGTTTGGAAGACACAATGGGCACAGTTTGGAAGAAAAGAACAATGACATTTTTCTTTTTTCTCATTTGAGGCAGAGAAGTGTGCTCCTGACAGAGAGAAGAACACATGTCTCCTGCCCCCGTCCCAGGCACCGTCCTTCCCAACGGATGGAAAACGTATGCCTGGTGATGTGCACGAGGGTTCGGGCCGGTACAGGGGGTGAACATTTACATTGAGTGGTCATCTTTTCATTGTATTCATTTTTATGTTCACCTTCCATACAAGGCCAGTGATACATTTGCTTTTTATTTTGTTTTTATGAATTGTTGTAAAATTGAATGTATTTAAGCAAAAATACTTCAAGAAGAGTTGTGTTAATAACAGTGTTCAGGGCTGTGATAAAACTTGTGACAGTGGATCATGAAAGTCTGGGCATCACAAGTCCAGGGGTAGGGACCACGGTGAATTTCTAGCAGCATACGGTGGCCACCTCTCGTCCCTTTCCCCAGGGGAATCCTGATGAGGGGCCTTGAGCCAACTGCCCAGAAAATCTGGGGAGAGTGTGTTTTCCATGGTCTTTTCACCCATCTCTTTGAGGGCAGCAAATCAAAGAATTAGGAGACTACATTAACAGACAAACACCCAGAAAGCCCCAGAGCTTGTGCTAGCTAATGGGCCAAGGAACCCCTCCAAAACCCTCAAGGCCACAATCTACGCTTTCAGTGGACACCTAGGGGTCAGGAGGTTCAACGCACGGTTTTGCAGAGTTTTAACTCTTTCTCTTGGGCTTCCCACTTCTCCTCCTGGGCATCTTCCTTCTGTAACTCTTCTTTCAGCACTGAGCACTGTGGAGAAAAAGGACAAGGCCACGGGGGCTTGGCTGGGGGTCCCAAGTACCTGTGTTCATGCCCAGGAGTGTTTCCTGCTGTATAACCCAATCACACCTCTGAATTCTGAGAGGCGAGACCATTTGTGTGATGGGAGCATGGGATCCTGCAGTCCTTCCCAGTTCACCCCTCTCCTGAGTTCTGAGGAATAGAGCATCTAAGTTCCTCTTCAAAAGCCAGCAAACTTCACTGCAGGGGAAATCCAGCTTTGTAGACTCTGGGTACTTAGGGTGCAGGAATTGGGATGTTTTCACGCTGTGACCGGTGAGGGTGGAGGGGGCAGAGCCAGTGAGCTCGGGTCCATCTTAGGGCTTTTGTGCAGGTTGCATCTCAAAGAAACAACTGCCCCGACTGGTGTGGAGGGGTAAACGGAGCTGTCTTGCCTGAGGGCGGCTTGGCAACAGGCATTAAGGGCATAAGGATGGATGTGCCTTCTTTTGACCCAGCAATTCCCACTTTAGGAATGTACCTTAAGGACAATGACTGGAGAAATAAGTAAATCTGTAGTTTCAAGGATGCTCTTCACAGAATTGTCAGTAACAGTGGAAGAAAAAAAAAAAGAGGAAACAACCCAAGTGTTGTTTAGAACAGCAGACCACTTTATAACACTGGGTACATCCAGGAGAAAGTATGTAGCTTTTAAGACGAATGATAAGAGCGTTGATTTATTAGCACGGGAAAATAGTAAGTATTTAAAAATGTAAAAAATGTGCATAGTATAAATTAACTATAAAATTGATTGATTGATTTCTAGGCAATATATAGAAATAAGACTGGAAGAACATACATGAAAATATTAACACTGATTTCTCAAGGTAGCATTTCCTTTCCTCTCTTTTTATTTTTTCTTCTCAATGTCATCTACTTATTTTTCTAAAATTAACACACATGATGTATGTCATTAAAAAAAAAGGCATATCAAATGTTCACAAGAGCAGTACCCTTGGTGGTGACGAGCCCTTGTGCTATTGGCCAGCACAGTCTAGAGGAGAAGAGACCTCATTCTGAGGTCAACGAGGAAGGGGAAACGGGGACATAAATCATCCAAATGCACTTCAGGAGGTAGAAGAGCCAAGCAGGTGCTGTCTTTGCAGATTCCTTCTACTTAGCACCAGCTCTGCATCCCCTTCCCGTCCCCAACACACACACACACACACACACACACACACACACACACCACATTAAACAGCTATAGCACATGCCTGGGAAGACACTCTGCTTGGGAGAAACGAATGCAGAGGGCTTGGCCAGGCAGCCGACCTCGGGCAGAGGCAGAAGAGCACAACTAAAACCAGCCTCCCACTTCTCAGAAAACGATTTTGTCATCCCCATTTCACAGATGGGGAAATGGAGGCCAAATAAGTTACAATAAAAGAAAGCTCTGGGGTGGGACCCTGGTCTGTCTGATCCCAAAGCTCGTGCAGTGCCTTTCACCAGCTCCAAACTGGGTATGGTACTACGTACCAGGTATTACTTACTGTGCCTTTTCCTTGGAACCTCAAGATCTGTTCTCACCCCACCCCCATGCAGACCTAGCTATCGGGTAGCCTCTGGGAATCTCTGAGTTGCCACCTGAGATGAAAGCTTTGAGGTTTTACCTTGACTCACAGAAACGGGCACATCATGCAAATACTGAGAAATCTTATCCTATAGAGTCAGGATTCTAAAGTTAGCATTGAAGGCAAGATTTGCAAAGAGTCAAAGTTACATGTAAAAAGCTCTTTGCTTGCCTACCACGTTCATCTTCCATAGAGACATTCTACACACTAGAGTCTAAGGAAGAAATGAGCGTCTGCGTGTTTGCATCTGGATCTTCAGACGTTCTGCTGTGAAGACAGTTATGAGAACCAGCGGTGCTGGGACCACGATGCAGCCGTGTGGTCATCCGTGCTCACAGGGAGATCGTATTCTGTTTAATGTTAAACTTTGCAATGGCAGTATATGCTCATAGGTGGGTTTGTTGCTGGGATTAAACAAACTCATTTATAATAGGGGTTAGAAAATGTTTGCTGGATGTGAAAATCTATTATGCTTCTTCTGAGCCACATCCACGCTGTCCTTTGAAAGGCTTCAGAGAAGTTGGCCACCTGCCCAGCAGCTACCCTCCCTGTGTCCTTGGGCACTGGCCTCATCTCACCACCGTGTGTCATGTGACTCCACTGTGTCTGCTTTTCGCAGCTACAATTTGCTGATGACCCGACACTCACTCTGGAGCTGAGGGCTTCGAGCTGGTGATCCTTTTCTTTGTTCTCACTTTTCAGTTGATTCACCTCCTGTTGTAGTTGTTGAACTTGACCATCCTTTACTAACACATCTCTTTGCAAAGATGACACCATCTCTGTAAAAGAACCAAACCAAACCAAAACAAAAGACTCATGGAGGTGAAAGAGGCAGGAAGGATTATTGGCAACACCATGGCTGTCAGCCAACGTTTGGACAAGACTTTCCAAGCCCGGGCCACCACCGGTGCCCTCCTAGGACTGGGGAGGCTTTTTGCAAGGGTCACAGAGCAGGAATGGGAATGAGAGCAAAGTCCACAGAACAGGGTTTGAGGCTTCAGTGAGAATGAGGGGCAGTCAGCACCAGCGAGAGGAGAAGCCTTTGGGGGCCCCTTGTGGGCACAGGCCAGCCAAACCTGGGAGGAGAGGCCACACCATGGACCTGGGGAACAAAGTCCCAGCACAGGGAAGGTCTAGGACTTCTTCTCCAGAGGCCAGGAGACGGGCGTGTGCCAGAGGGCACTGCTGGACACTATTGATGGGGTGGTTGGTTTCACAGTCCTCTGAGTTTGGACCCCTCTCTACCACTTATTAGCTTGGTGGTCTTGGACAAGCTATTTCACCTCCCACTGTCTGTCCCACACAGAGTTATTGTAAGGGTCAAATGATGCGATATGTCCCAAGAACACAAAGTAGCTAAATTATGTTTGTTACAGGGCGCCTATTATTTTTCTCGGCAGCCAGCTTCCAAAATGGCCCCAATGATCCCTACCACCTAGAATTCATGCCTTGTGTAGCCCCTCCCAACCTGAATAGGGCTGCCATGGGTAACCAATATGATACTGTGGAAATGACGGACTGTTTCCTCTCAGGCTGGGTCATAAAACACACTGTGGCCTCCTCTTTGCTCTCTCTCGAATTACTCACTCTGGGGGAAGCCAACTGCTGTGTTGAGGAAACTCAAGCAGCCCTAGAGAGAAGCATGTGTGCCCGGGGACTAAGGCCTCCGGCCAATAGCCACATGAGCAGCCATTCTGAAGGGGGATCCTCCGGCTCCCCCCGAGGCTTTAGATGACATGACTGATGCCCCAGCCGACATCTTGCCTGCAACTCATGAGAACTAAGTCACCCCCCGCTCAAATTCCTGAACTACAGATACTGGGTGAGATCATAAATATTAGTTGGGGATTTATCCATTACATTTTGGGGTAACTTGTTATGCAGCAATAGATAACTACTCCATTACTGTAGTATCATTTTTTAAAAACATCTTTATTGGAGTATAATTGCTTTACAATGGTGTGTTAGTTTCTGCTTTATAACCAAGTGAATCAGTTATGCATATACATATCTCCCCATATCTCTTCCCTCTTGCATTGTAGTATCATTTTGAATAAAAGTGGGAAGAAGGGTGCATAAATGCAGTGGTATTGGGTTATCTCCTACGATTCTTTTCTTAAAAGAACATCAGGCCCAGTTTTAGTGGTAGGTTTCAATCAAGAATGTCTATGAAATAAAGCACAAAATGCTCCAGAATTTCATTTTAAAAATGAGCTTTGCCTCCAGGACACAGTTCAGTTACTTGGAAATCCCTCTGGGGCTTGCCACACTTTGAGTGGGTCCAGCCCATCTCAAGCATTATCCCAACCCAGGTCTGTCCGACTCCCTGATCGGAGAAGGTGGGATCTGAGACAGGCTTGATGCTTGGATGAGGTTTCACTGGCCGACATACGGGAGGAAGGTGAGGACCAGCGAGTTCATCCTTCCATTCCTGGTGCCCAGAACAGCACCTAGCCTGGGGGAGGTGCTCAGAAAATATCTGAGGACATCCCAAGTGAGGGAGGAGCATAAGCAGAGACCTGGGGGCAGCAGGGGGTGGGTGTGGGTGTGATTAAGTTGCAGAGTGAGGCAGAAGAAAAGCACAGATTCATACAGAGATGGGGATTCACGTGCGACTCAATGCTGTGCCTGGCTTCTACAGCTGTGGGCATGTTTCCTGCTACGCGCTGGCTGCCTTCAGAGTGATGTGCCCCTCCGAGGCTCACTGCCTCCTCCCTGTCACCTGCTTCTCTCCCTCCCCTCGTCTGTGAGTGGTCCCATCCTCTTCAGGTCTCTAGGCATGTCAGTTTCGGCTTAAAAAACTCCACTGGATTCCCAACACCCTTGGAATAAAAACCCAGACCCCCCGACCCTGCCCAGCCCCACAATCCCCTGTTCACTCCACGCAGCCTCGCTTGCCCTTGGCTTGTCCTTGCCCACCTGAATCAGGTCCTCTCTAAAAGAAGGACATAGCCGTGGAGGATACAGCATAAACTGGTTAGAATCGGCTAGGTCCAAGGGGGCATAAGATTCGACTTCCAGGGGAACTGGAGCCTCATTACAGGCTCATTGTAACACATGAGCGAAATGACACACGCACCAGCACCAGGACTGTTCCGAGGCTGACCATAAAGGTCAAAAAGTGGGTGGTGGGGCTTCCCTGGTGGCGCGGTGGTTGAGAGTCCGCCTGCCGATGCAGGGGACATGGGTTCGTGCCCCGGTCCGGGAAGATCCCACATGCCGTGGAGCGGATGGGCCCGTGAGCCATGGCCACTGAGCCTGCGTGTCCAGAGCCTGTGCTCCGCAACGGGAGAGACCACAACAGCGAGAGGCCCGCGTACAGAAAAAAAAAAAAAAAAAAAAAAAGTGGGTGGTGGCCCAATGCCTCGAAATCCCCGCCCCTTCCCCAAAATATTAGAGTTGTCCCAATCCTCCCACTCATTAGCCTATAAAATTACCCAGCCCATAAAAACTAACTGCCCCATATTTGGGGGCCTCTAGCCTTCTGAGATGGCCCACACTCTGTCTGTGGAGTGTGTTTCTCTCTAAAGAAATCCACTTCTTACTTTGTCTCTCACTGAATTCTTTCTGCGATGAGACATAAAGAACCTGAGCTTTATTAAGTCCCGAGACCAGATGCGTGATCTCGATTAAAAGATAGTGGGTTCTGAGTGGGTTCGAGTCCCAGCCCACGGGTTCAAGTCCCACCTGAGTTCCATGGTTGCACACCCACTAAGCTGGTCCCCCTTGGCCTCCCCCCTTGAAGCGCTGGCCACCACAACACACAGTTTATTTTCTCCACAGCAGCACTGCTCTCTGAAGTGGGCTTGTTTATTCATCCGTTTACTTTTATTGTCTGTCACCCCCTCCCAAATCTGCGAGTACAGGAATCTGACTGTCTTGCTTGGCTCTCCCTCCCCGGAGCCTGGAACGGGGCCTGACACCTAGAAGGAGCTCAAGAAACATGTGGAAGCAATGAAGGAATCCAGGGAATCAAAGCTCAGTCACAGCTGTGCGTTGGCTGCCCCTCTCCCAACCCAAGCCCTTTATCAGGCAACCACCTCTGATCAAATTAGAAAATGGTTTCCCTTGGGCCCAAGTGCACTCGGCTGAAATGGGTGAGACTATGGGTGCTTAAAGGAGTGACCCCATTTTGTCCATGTTCTAGTTTGCACTCAGGCTGCTTTGTGGAACCACCCAAGCCACAAGGCGACCTGTGTTCTCCCTGGTGGGGCCAGTGCTCAGGAGACCTTTTAGCCAAGAGATACCATTCTCTCAAATATTTACCAGGCCCTGCCCTCGGAACTGGGTGGCAAGAAACCTCCACTGAGGGAGAACTCTAATGCACCAACACGGGTGATCCCTGAGGCTGCACCCATGTCATGGGCACAGGTGCGCTGGTTGACTGGTGATGTCTGCAGCGGGAGGGCAGAAGCTCTGGGGCCTGAATGCAGAAGGGCCTCACCTGACGTGATGGCGGCGTCCCTCCTTAAGTTCTCGGCCTCGTGCTTCAGGGAGGTGATTTCCAGGGTCTGGCTCAGCACCTGGTTGTAGCCTTGCTGTAGGGCACTGATCTGTGGAAGGAGGCAACACACAGTCAGAGGGGGCCAGCCAGGCCTGCAGGACACGTCGGTACTTCTCCAACGTTGGGCAAAGAGTCGGGCTGATCTTGGATCGGGGTGTTGGGGAAACCAAGGTTTTCAGTTGTCACTAGTGAAAGGGGCAGGAGGGGCCTGTTCCTTCAGTGACCACCATGTCATCGGTCCTCAAGACACGAACCTTATCTTTGTGGCCACCCAGGGGCTCCGGTGCTGCTGTCTTCCTATGACCTGTGGGTTTTCAGCCATAAATAGACCAGCTGTTGGTTCCAGATCATCCAGCACTGACTGGATGCACAGCAAAGTTTAAGAGCCGGGAGCAGGTTATGAAATGAATTCCCTCTAATGAGAATAGAGGGTAGTTTATACCTCACAGAACACTCCAGAGTTTACAGAGCCCGTTCACACATGCTACACTGATACTCGTCACAGCGTTGCTGAAGGCTGACGTTCCCATTAATGTGCCCATTTTGCAAGGGAGCCAGGTTGAGACTCAGAGAGGCGAGGCCCCCTGCTCGGGATCATGCGGCTGGTCAGACGTGGAGTCTGATTCAAACCCAGTCTTTAGTTGCCTGGTTCCTCCTTCCCAGGTGGCTCTAGGAATGAGCGTGAGAAGTTGGAGGCTGTAAAGCATGGCATGGACTCGGGAGCCGGACTGTGGCCTTCAAGTCCTGTCTCTGCCAGTTAACGGGCTTTGTGAACACAAGGAGGACACCATATTCTGTTTCCTTTTGTTCAGTCTGCACACGGGGTGATGGTAGTCCCAACCTGATAGGATTGTTAGAAGTATTTTAATAAGTAAGCATGTGTACAAGTGCTCAGATCAAGCCTGGCACACGGCACAGGGGGAAGAGCTATTGACGGTCCTCTCCTCTGACTACCCATGGGGTGTTTTTTTTCTTTTGTTTTGGGTTTATTTTGGTTTTTTTTTTGCGGTACGCGGGCCTCTCACTGTTGTGGCCTCTCCCATTGTGGAGCACAGGCTCCGGTCGCGCAGGCTCAGCGACCATGGCTCAGGGGCCCAGCCACTCCGCAGCATGTGGTATCTTTCCAGACCGGGGCACGAACCCGTGTCCCCTGCATCGGCAGGTGGACTCTCAACCACTGCGCCACAGGACAGGGAAGCCCTCACGGTGTATTTTAGCTTCAACTTCCCTCGTCCATCTCTGGGGAAGGTAGTTGGTAATCTTTATGTGTGCATTTGTAAGCCTTGCCAGGCTCACTTAAACGCCAGTGTGGTTGTTATTAAGAGGAAATACAGGGGCTTCCCTGGTGACGAGGTGGGTGACAGTCCGCCTGCCGATGCAGGGGACGCGGGTTCGTGACCCAGTCCGGGAAGATCCCACATGCCGCGGTGCGGCTGGGTCTGTGGGCCATGGCCGCCGAGCCTGCGCATCCGGAGCCTGTGCTCCGCAATGGGAGAGGCCACAACAGTGAGAGGCATGTGTACCACACAAAAAAAAAATAATAAAAAAATAAAGGAAATACAGGAATCGTGGGTGGGAGCACCACAGGCCGGCTCTATCTATGGCTGCTGTGAGCACCCTCTATAAGTCCATGACTCAGAGCCCCCTCAAGGGCGGGCCCCCCTCCAGGGGTCTAGGTCTACACGTGGGGTGCGGAAGGCTCTCCATCAAATGCAACGTTGGTAAGGGCCCGAAAGTAGCTGCCAGGCCTCAGCCTCCACAGAGCAGGTACCCGAGAGGCCGGGAAAGAGAGCTGGGCCCAGAACCCCCTCCCTCTCGGTCTGATGTGGCCAGACTGCTTGTTCTGAGTGGCCTGGACATTCCCACCTCAAGGTGCACTGTGGGCCTTTGCCCTGTGATTTTTCAGATGTCAGGCCTCAGTACTCCCACAGGGACACGTTTATTGGGGCATAAATGTCAAGCAATCCGTAGACAGGACAAGAGCTAGCTTGTTTTTTTGTTTTTTTTTTTTTTTTCGCTGTACGCGGGCTTCTCACTGTTGTGGCCTCTCCCGTTGTGGAGCACAGGCTCCAGATGCGCAGGCTCAGTGGCCATGGCCCACGGGCCCAGCCACTCTGCGGCATGTGGGATCTTCCCGAACCGGGGCACGAACCTGTGTCCCCTGCATCGGCAGGCGGACTGTCAACCACTGCACCACCAGGGAAGCCCCACTAGCTTGTTTTGATAGATCAAAACGGAAGTGACAAGGAGAAGGATGCAATTTCTTTTCTTTTTTAAAAAATAAATTTTATTTATTTATTTATTTATTTTTGGCTGCGTTGGGTCTTTGTTGCGGTGCATAGGCTTATTGTGGCGCCTTCTCTTGTTGCAGAGCCTGGGCTCTAAGCACACGGGCTTCAGTAGTTGTGGCACGAGGGCTCAGTAGCTGTGGCGCACAGGCTTACATGCTCCACGGCATGTGGGATCTTCCCGGACCAGGGCTCGATCCCGTGTCCCCTGCACTGGCAGGCGGATTCCTAACCACTGTCCCACCAGGGAAGTCCTGGGTGCAATTTCTTTGTTCTCCTAAGGTAAGGTTGCCAGATTTAGGGGAGGAAAAAAGGATGTTCACTTAAAATAGGATTTCAGATAACGAATAATATTTTAGTGCAAATGTGTCCCATGCAATATTTGGGACACACGCTAAAACGAAATTCTAAAATTCAAATTTAACTGGGTGTCCTTACTTTATCTGGCAACCCCACCCGAAGAGAGTTCCTAAACTTCAGTCATTCATATACCACTTTCACCATTTTTCCCATGTCGCTTGGCTAGCCCCACTATAATTTCTTAGCATTTTTCGTAGAAACAGCTCCCTTTTTAAACTTAAAAACGTGCATTAAATTAAAAATAACTGTTATAAGAGTAAATAGAGACTTAGTGTCTTAAATAAAAATAATCCCTCCAAAAGAAGAAATACAGGAATTTCCCTGTTTACCATCAGACCAGGTTGCGGGCATCACACTAAAAAAAAAAAAAAAAAAGATTTGGGGGAGGTGGTGGGCATGCCCAGGTAATGGAGTTCAGGCGTGCTGATATGGCCACCAGATGGCGCTCACAGCCTTTGGTCTTGGTTTGTGTCCTTGGAAATCTTGTCATTATTACTCTGGTAGAATTAACAGAACCGTCAAGGTCTCACAAGTTTTCTGACTCGTTTCATACACCATCATGGTTCAGAGTCTAGGACATTTGGGGCAGTTACACTTACTTTTTCCCTGGGGCACCTGAGACATTATTGGGGGGGGTCTATGCTAGAAGTTGCGGGGACACAGGCCACTCTGACCCCCACTCTCCCCAAGGCTATACTTTTGCATGTTTGTGCTTTGGAAACTTTGAGTGAAAAAATTCTTTCACATCTTACTTTTCTCTGTTGGGGGGAACTACAACTTTTCCATAAAAGGTCCTTGGAACACTGAAAGTGTTTGTAAGCTCTTCTCAGCTTAATGCTTTTATTTGCATGATACCAGAGATAGAACACACAGAGACAAACTTCCAGAAGGGAAAACATACGTTCCCCTCTAAGACTCCAGTGGTTTTGACAGATTGAAAATATTTCAATCTGAGTGTCAGAGTTTTAGGATTTCGGATTGCTGGAAAACTCCAAAGAGTCTTCAAACCTCTTTGATACTTTTACTATCAAAGTAAATATCCATATTGTTTGTAATGGCATAAATTCCAAGATGTTTAATGTCTGTTAAGCTGTGTAATAAAATGGGCACTGAATCATAAGAAAGTTAAGAGTGCTAGGAGGAGTGATTGTTTCAGGATGATAATTTGGCTTCTAATTAGCACAGGCGTATAAGAGCACATGGAGGTAAGAATTTTCTAGTGATACTGTAGCAGATCGAAGATCTCTGAGAGCAAATCATTATGCACACACCTTCGGGGACCAGGGAAAACACATAAAGTAATCAGAACCATAAATCAACCTGCCATGTGGCTTATACTTCTGGTGGAATGCTCTGCAGGCAGTAGAATAGTTAAGAAACTAAAATGTCAGTGGATGAAACTCGATTTGAGTTCAAACCGATGGAGCCTCTGGTTCATATATGCCTTGCTATAAAATATTCTTCTTCAGTTATAAGTGAAGCTCCAGTGGTGGGGGAGGCAAGAGCATGATGCATCAGTGTAATTATTTCTAGATAATTTCTTTGTAAAAAAAACATTTTTTCCCCCAGATATCGGCAGCCACTTTAAATAAAACTCAAATTGGGACCGGCTGATATTCAAAGATATGTGGAAATTATATAATATTCTATGTCAAATATATTTCAATTATTTAAAAAAAGGTATGTGGGGAATTCCCTGGCAGTCCAGTGGTTAGGACTCTGTGCTTCCACTGCTGGAGGCCTGGGTTTGATCCCTGGTCAGGGAACTAAGATCCTGCAAGCCGCGTGGTATGGCCAAAAATAAAAAAGGTATGTGGGAATAATTCAGCCTCATCCATGTACCTGAAAAAGACATGTCATTTTCTCAGGAAAGCTCTGAAATGGGAGAATAACTGAAAGGAATATTTCAGCAAAGTTGTATTCAGTTCAAGAAAAAGATGCTCATTAATGTGTCAGCTACCTGTCAAGGTAGCTGTTTGCACTAATAATTCCTACAGGACCTGTTACTTTCATTGTTTTTTCAAAACCAGGTTTGAAGGAGAGTCATTAGTTCATTTAAATATTAGAGCATGTATTTGTTGACTTGTTTTTTCTGTCTCCCTCACTAGAGCATAACAGGGGGAAGGATCATGTCTGTCTTGTTCTCTGCTGAATTCTCAGAGCCTGGAAGAGGGCATGGCACGGGATAGGCCCCCCAAAATATTTCTTTGGATTAATGGACGGATGGATGGATGGATGAATAAAGAACAAACAAACAGACACGGTCCTAACAGAGTTCTAGAAGGTTACTGGGCCCAACCTTTGCCTTCATGGAGCTTACAGTTTCCTGCTAGAATCTCCTAGGTTCACCATACACAATCTGTGTCCTTTCTAGAGCACCATTTCTAGGATTGAAACTGTGTACCTAGAATCGGTTACAGAGGGAAAGACAGTAAACAGAGAACAAGAGAACAAGGGCCCCCAAGCACTGACTACGTTTTTTTTTTTCTCTCTCTTTTTTAAAAATGTTTATTTATTTATTTATATTTTTCTTATTAGTCACCCATTTTATACACATCAGTGTATACATGTAAATCCCAATCTCTCAATTCATCATACCACCACCCCCACCCCCTGCCGCTTTCCCCCCTTGGTGTCCATACGTTTGTTCTCTACATGTGTGTCTCCATTTCTGCTCTGCAAACTGGTTCATCTTTACCATTTTTCTAGGTTCCACATATATGCGTTAATATAGGATATTTGTTCTTCTCTTTCTGACTTACTTCACTCTGTATGGCAGTCTCTAGATGCATCCACGTCTCTACAAATGACCCAATTTTGTTCCTTTTTATGGCTGAGTAATATTCCATTGTATATATGTACCACTTCCTCTTTAACCATTCGTCCGTCGATGGGCATTTAGGTTGCTTCCATGATCTGGCTATTGTAAATAGTACTGCAATTAACATTGGGGTGCATGTGGCTTTTTGAATTATGGTTTTCTCTGGGTATATGCCCAGTAGTGGGATTGCTGGGTCCTATGGTAATTCTATTTTTCGTTTTGTAAGGAACCTCCATACTGTTCTCCATAGTGGCTGTATCAATTTACATTCCCACCAACAGTGCAAGACGGTCCCCTTTTCTCCACACCTTCTCCAGAATTTGTTGTTTGTAGATTTTCTGATGATGCCCATTCTAACTGGTGTGAGGTGATACCTCATTGCAGTTTTGATTTGCATTTCTCTAATAATTAATGATGTTGAGCAGCTTTTCATGTGCTTCTTGGCCAGCGGTATATCTTCTTTGGAGAAACGTCTATTTAGGTCTTCTGCCCATTTTTGGATTGGGTTGTTTGTTTTTTTAATATTGAGCTGCATGAGCTCTTTATATATTTTGGATATTAATCATTTGTCAGTTGCTTCCTTGGCAAATATTTTCCCCCAGTCTGAGGGTTGTCTTTTCATCCTGTTTATGGTTTCCTTTGCTGTGCAAAAGCTTTGAAGTTTCATTAGGTCCCATGTGTTTATTTTTGTATTTATTTCCATTACTCTAGGAAGTGGATCAAAAAATATCTTGTTGTGATTTATGTCAAAGAGTGTTCTTCCTATGTTTTTCTCTAAGAATTTTAGAGTGTCTGGTCTTACATTTAGGTCTCTAATCCGTTTTGAGTTTATTTTTGTGTATGGCGTTAGGGAGTGTTCTAATTTCATTCTTTTACATGTAGCTGTCCAGTTTTCCCATCACCACTTATTGAAGAGACTGTCTTTTCTCCACTGTATATCCTTGACTCCTTTGTCATAGATTAGTTGACCATAGGTGTGTGGGTTTATCTCTGGGCTTTCTATTCTGTTCCACTGACCTATATTTCTGTTTTTGTGCCAGTACCATATTGTCTTGATTAGTGTGGCTTTGTAGTATAGGCTGAAGTTAGGGAGTCTGATTCCTCCAGCTCCATTTTTTTCCCTCAAGACTGCTTTGGCTATTCGGGGTCTTTTGTGTCTCCACACAAATTTTAAGCTTTTCTGTTCTAGTTCTCTAAAAAATGCCATTGGTAATTTGATAGGGATTGCATTGAATCTGTAGATTGCTTTGGGTAGTAGAGTCATTTTCACAATATTGATGCTTCCAATCCAAGAACATGGTATATCTCTCCATCTGTTGCTATCATCTTTAATTGCTTTCATCAGTGTCTTACAGTTTTCTGCATACAGGTCTTTGTCTCCCTAGGTAGGTTTATTCCTAGCTATTGTATTTTTTGGTTGCAGTGGTACATGAGAGTGTTTCCTTAATTTCTCTTTCAGATTTTTCATCATTAGTGTATAGGAATGCAAGAGATTTCTGTGCATTCATTTTGTGTCCTGCAACTTGACCAAGTTCATTGATTAGCTCTAGTAGATTTCTGGTGGCATCTTTAGGATTCTCTCTGTAGAGTATCCTGTCATCTGCAAACAGTGACAGTTTTACTTCTTCTTTTTCAATTTGGATACCTTTTATTGCTTTTTCTTCACTGATTGCTGTGGCTAGGACTTCCAAAACTATGTTGAAGAATAGTAGTGAGAGTGGACATCCTTGTCTTGTTCCTGATCTTAGAGGAAATGCTTTCAGTTTTTCACCATTGAGAATGATGTTTCCTGTGGCTTTGTCATATATGACCTTTACTATGGTGAAGTAGGTTCCCTCTATGCCCACTTTCTGGAGAGTTTTTATCATAAATCAGAGTTGAATTTTGTCAAAAGCTTTTTCTGCATCCATTGAGATGATCATATGGTTTTTCTTTTTCAATTTGTTAATATGGTGTATCACATTGATTGATTTGCATATATTGAAGAATCCTTGCCTCTTTGGGATAAATCCCACTTGATCATGGTGTATGATCCTTTTAATGTGTTGTTGGATTCTGTTTGCTAGTATTTTGTTGAGGATTTTTGCATCTATATTCATCAGTGATATTGGTCTGTAATTTTCTTTTTTTGTAGTATCTTTGTCTGGTTTCGGTATCAGGGTGATGGTGGCCTCAGAGAATGAGTTTGGGAGTGTTCCTTCCTCTGCAATTTTTTGGAAGAGTTTGAGAAAGATGGGTGTTAGCTCGTCTCTAAATGTTTGATAGCATTCACCTGTGAAGCCTTCTGGTCCTGGACTTCTGTTTGTTGGAAGATTTTTAATCACAGTTTCAATTCCATTACTTGTGATTGGTCTGTTCATATTTTCTATTTCTTCCTGGTTCAGACTTGAAAGGTTATAACTTTCTAAGAATTTGTTCATGTCTTCCAGGTTGTCCATTTTATTGGCATAGAGTTGCTTGTAGTTGTCTCTTAGGATGCTTTGTATTTCTGCGGTGTCTGTTGTAACTTCTTTTTCCTTTCTAATTTTATTGATTTGAGTCCTCTCCCTCTTTTTCTTGATGAGTCTGGCTAATGGTTTATCAATTTTGTTCAACTCCTCAAAGAACCATCTTTTAGTTTTATTGATCTTTGCTATTGTTTTCTTTGTTTCTATTTCATTTATTTCTGCTCTGATCTTTATGATTTCTTTCCTTCTGCTAAGTTTGGGTTTTGTTTGTTCTTCTTTCTCTAGTTCCTTTAGGTGTAACGTTAGATTGTTTATTTGAGATTTTTCTTGTTTCTTGAGGTAGGCTTGTATAGCTATGAACTTCCCTCTTAGAACTATGGGATGCTTTTGCTGCATCCCATAGGTTTTGGATCGTCGTGTTTTCATTGTCATTTGTCTCAAGGTATTTTTTGATTTCCTCTTTGATTTCTTCAGTGATCTCTTGGTTATTTAGTAACGTAATGTTTAGCCTCTATGTGTTTGTTTTTTTTACAGGTTTTTCCCTGTAATTCATTTCTAATCTCATAGCGTTGTAGTCAGAAAAGATGCTTGATATGATTTTAATTTTCTTAAATTTCCTGAGGCTTGATTTGTGACCCAAAACGTGATCTATCCTGGAAAATGTTCCGTGCGCACTTGAGAAGAAAGTGCAATCTGCTGTTTTTGGACGGAATGTCCTACAAATACCAATTAAATCTATCTGGTCTATTGTGTCATTTAAAGCTTGTGTTTCCTTATTAATTTTCTCTTTGGATGATCTGTCCATTGGTGTAAGTGAGGTGTTCAAGTCCCCCACTATTATTGTGTTACTGTAGATTTCCTCTTTTAGAGCTGTTAGCGATTGCCTTTTGTATTGAGGTGTTCCTATGTTGGGTGCATATATATTTATAATTGTTATATCTTCCTCTTGGATTGATGCCTTGATCATTACGTAGTGTCCTTCCTTGTCTCTTGTAACATTCTTTATTTTAAAGTGTATTTTACCTGATATGAGTATTGCTACTCCAGCTTTCCTTTGATTTCCATTTGCATGGAATATCTTTTTCCATCCCCTCACTTTCAGTCTGTATGTGTCCCTAGGTCTGAAGTGGGTCGCCTGGAGACAGCATATAGATGGGTCTTGTTTTTGTATCCTTTCAGCAACCCTGTGTCTTTTGGTTGGAGCATTTGATCCATTCACGTTTAAGGTAATTATCGATATGTATGTTTCTATGACCATTTTCTTAATTGTTTTGGGTTTCCCACTTAGAGAAGTTCCTTTAACATTTGTTGTAGAGCTGGTTTGGTGGTGCTCAATTCTCTTAGCTTTTGCTTGTCTGTCAAGCTTTTGATTTCTCCATCGAATCTCAATGAGATCCTTGCTGGGTAGAGTAATCTTGGTTGTAGGTTCTTCCCTTTCATCACTTTAAGTATATCATGCCACTCCCTTCTGGTTGGTAGAGTTTCTGCTGAGAAATCAGCTGTTAACCTTCTGGGAGTTCCCTTGTATGTTATTTGTCATTTTTCCCTTGCTGCTGTCAATAATTTTTCTTTAATTTTTGCCAAGTTGATTACGATGTGTCTCGGTGTGTTTCTCCTTGGGTTTCTCCTGTATGGGACTCTCTGTGCTTCCTGGACTTGGGTGGCTATTTCCTTTCTGATGTTAGGGAAGTTTTTTTTTTTTTTTTTTTTTTTTTAATTTATTTTTGCTGTGTTGGGTCTTCGTTTCTGTGCGAGGGCTTCTCCTAGTTGTGGTAAGCGGGGACCACTCTTCATCGCGGTGCGTGGGCCTCTCAGTATCGCGGCCTCTCTTGTTGCGGAGCACAGGCTCCAGACGCGCAGGCTCAGTAGTTGTGGCTCACGGGCCTAGTTGCTCCGCGGCATGCGGGATCTTCCCAGACCAGGGCTCGAACCCGTGTCCCCTGCATTGGCAGGCAGACTCCCAACCACTGCGCCACCAGGGAAGCCCCGGGAAGTTTTTGACTATAATCTCTTCAATATCTTCTCGGGTCCTTTCTCTCTCTCTTCTCCTTCTGGGACCCGTATAATGTGAACGTTGTTGTGTTTAATGTTGTCCCAGAGGTCTCTTAAGCTGTCTTCATTTCTTTTCATTCTTTTTTCTTTATTCTGTTCCGCAGCAGTGAATTCCACCATTCTGTCTTCCAGGTCACTTATCCGTTCTTTTGCCTCAGTTATTCTATTGATTCCTTCTAGTGTGTTTTTTTTTTCAGTTATTGTATTGTTCATCTCTGTTTGTTTGTTCTTGAATTCTTCTAGATCTTTGTTAAACATTTCTTGCATCTTCTCGATCTTTGCCTCCATTCTTTTTCTGAGGTCCAGGATCATCTTCACTATCATTATTCTGAATTCTTTTTCTGGAAGGTTGCCTATCTCCATTTCATTTAGTTGTTTTCTGGGGTTTTACCTTGTTCCTTCATCTGTTACATAGCCCTCTGCCTTTTCATCTTTTCTGTCTTTCTGTGAATATTGTTTTTGTTCCACAAGCTGCAGGATTGTAGTTCTTCTTGTTGCTGCTGTCTGCCCTCTGGTGGATGAGGCTATCTAAGAGGCTTGTGGAAGTTTCCTGATAGGAGGGACTGGTGGTGGGTAGAGCTGGCTGTGGCATTGGTAGGCAGAGCTCAGTAAAACTTTAATCTGCTTGTCTGCTGATGGGTGGGTCTGGGTTCCCTCCCTGTTAGTTGTTTGGCCTGAAGTGACCCAACACTGGAGCCTACCTGGGCTCTATGTTGGGGCTAATGGCAGACTCTGGGAGGGCTCATGCCAAGGAATACTTCCCAGAACTTCTGCTGCCAGTGTCCTTGTCCCTTGGTGAGCCACAGCTGCCCCCCGCCTCTGCAGGAGACCCACCAACACTAGCAGGAAGGTCTGGTTCAGTCTCCTATGGGGGTCACTGCTCCTTTCCCTGGGTCCCAATGCACACACTACTTTGTGTGTGCCCTCCAGGAGTGGAATCGCTCTTTCCCCCAGTCCTGCCAAAGTCCTGCAATCAAATCCCACTAGCCTTCAAAGTCTGATTCTCTAGGAATTCCTCCTCCCATTGCTGGACCCCCAGGTTGGGAAGCCCGACGTGGGGCTCAGAACCTTCACTCCAGTGGGTGGACTTCTGTGGTATAAGTGTTCTCCAGTTTGTGAGTCACCCACCCAGCAGTGATGGGATTTGATTTTATTGGGATTGCGCCCCTCCTACTGTCTCTTTGCACCTTCTCCTTTGTCTTTGCATGTGGGGTATCTTTTTTGGTGAGTTCCAGTGTCTTCCTGTCGATGATTGTTCAGCAGTTAGTTGTGATTCCAGTGTTCTCGAAGGAGGGAGTGACAGCATGTCCTTCTACTCCGTCATGTTGAACCAAATCTGACACGGTTTTAAGCAGAATTATGCACTGAGGCCAAAATTCATCAATGACCAATTGCTTTTTTATCAACGTTGTTGAGATATAATTTATGTACAAGATCAGTGGCCAATTTTAAAGTAGTTCTTTAAAACTTAAAAAAAAATTTTTTTTTCTTTTGGATTTAGTTTCAGGAGGAAGGAAGTTGACTGGTAAACCCAGACATTCTGGGTGGAGAATTTTTGGTGAAATTCCCTATAAATGAACCAGCAGCTGCCTTCAGGGTTTGATAAAGGCCTCAGTGTTTGGAACACTGTGGGGTTCCTTCTCCCCATCTCCAGCTCTTTCTGGCTGGGTCCGGGTGGGTGTGAGAAGTGGTCACTGAAGCGACAGGAGTTGGGTGGAAATGCAAAGTGGGTGTGAAAGCATGAGGTGTACAAGGTGGCAGAGCTGAGCCCAAATCACATCACTGTCTCTCACTTGCTGTGCAAGCTGTAACAAGCTCCTGGGCATCTCTGAGCGTGCCTCAGTCTCCTCATCTGTAGAATGGCATCTGTCAGAAGACTGAGGTTTAAATAGCTAATGAGGGGACTTCCCTCATGGTGCAGTGGTTAAGAATCCCCCTGCCAATGCAGGGGACAGGAGTTCGAGCCCTGGTCCAGGAAGATCCCACATGCTGTGGAGAAACTATGCCCGTGGGCCACAACTACTGAACCTACACTCTAGAGTCCGCGAGCCACAGCTACTGAAGCCCTCATGCTGCAACTACTGAAGCCCACGTGCCTAGAGCCCATGGTCTGCAGCAAGAGAAGCCACTGAAATGAGAAGCCCATGCACCGCAGTGAAGAGTAGACCCTGCTCACTGCAACTAGAGAAAGCCCGTGCACAGCAACGAAGACCCAATGCAGCCATAAATAAATACATTAAATAAATAAATAAATAAATAAGCTAATGCACCCAAAGCACCTGCACCGGGGCCTGAACATGGTAGGCACTTAATGAAATCTAATATTGTTCTTACAAGGCTAGAAACTTGCCAACCCTGCACTCCCTGGAACTGTACTCCTCACCATGCTGTGCTCACTGCCCATTTCTAACTACCCAGGTGGCTCCCCCCAGGCTCTACCTGAGAGCTGTCACCCTGTGTTGTGACCGCAAGGCCCCGACCCACTTGTCTCTGAGCCCTACCTGGTTTTTCAAGCTCTGGATCTCTCTCTGTTGGGCATCGTCCTCTTCATGCAGAACCTGAAACTTGGGCGGGATCACCCTCTCCTTCTGCCTGGAGGCGGCTGTTTCCAACAGCTTCTGCCTCAGGTTGGCCACTTGGTTCTGCAGGCTTGCTATCACGGTGTCTTTGTATTTAGATTCAAGTTCAAAATCGGAGAGACGGCTGACTTCTTTTCCCAGCAGCAGAATTATTTCATCCTGGGTGGAGGCCAGATGGGAAATTTACTAGGTGTGGGTCTGGGTGTAAGGCTGAGCTCATTTAAAGAAACACAGGAAAAATATGGTATCATTCTTTGGGAAGGTGAGGGCAGGCAGGGAGGGAAAAAGCAGACTTTCAAGGCTATCTCTGTCACTTCGAAAATCTCATAGAGACAAGAATTGGGTTAAAATGAGGTAACTGTATATAGACTCTTGTAATGGATGTCTATACCTCACAGGTACGGACACTTTCCTTTCCCCGAGAATTAGACTTTCATATTAAGAACAACCATCCCACTTGGGAACTTTTGTTGCTAGAAAGTTTACTTAGAGTGTTTTCATTTATAATATTCAGCCTAGCACACTGGGGACCTAGGAAAGGTAGTTAGGAAAACAACATTCTGTTTGACCACATTCTGCCTATAATGAGGGTTATTTGTTTTAACTTAAAACATTCTTAACTATTTGTTTTCCCTTTCCTCTGTTCTAATATTTCCTGCCTCTTTTGGGTATTCATGTATGAATTTTTTCCAGGTAACTCAATCTGGAAAGTAAATGAGACAGGAATACTGATTTATTTGCATGGGCTCATGTAAACTTTCGGCTGGAAAAACAAAATTGCTGGTAGACTGTACCCACAGGTATAATTAACCCTGTCCTCCATCTCTCCAGTGATAAAGCTCTGCAGCCAAAGAATTGGTTAGGTTTTCCAAAAAAGGAAAAAAAAATTCCCCCAAACTTCTCACCAGACGTTATCAATAAAATGTCAGAAAAACTGAAGAAGAAGAAGAAGAAGAAGAAATTCCCCAGAGGCCTTTTCCAAAGCAGTCACAGGAGGAGGTAAACAGGCAATTTCTGGGCCAGCTCATTCCCAGGAGAGCCGTCCAGTCAGCCTCACGACCTGCTAGCTCCGTGACCTGGGGAAGGACAGGGTCTTGCTCATGAGAAAGCCTGTCTGACATTGCCAGCTGCTGCCAGGGGCCTTCCTTTGGGTCCTTGTGAAAGTTGGTGGCAAAACTTAAAGAGAGAGCATCAGAAATATTCCCTACTCCTGGGCACTTTCCCCTGTTTCACCCTGTTATGATCAGCCAGGTGCTTATTCATTTTTCATGCAACAAACATTCATCGGGCAGCAACTAAGTGCCAGGCCCCGTGACAGTGCTGGAATATAAGAAGTTTGCAGAGGGCAGTGGACAGCTGTGGGTTCTGCTTTCCTGCTGAGGGTCCCCTTGCCCTTCTTGGAGGGAGTGTTCCTCCTTCCATTTGGTCTGGGTAGGACTGTCAGTCATGTGCCCTGCTCCTTCCTGTCCCACCTCCCCATGTGCATGTGGCCCAAGCTGGTCAATCAGAGATTTCACACATCGATTACAGAGGGAGAGGATCTTGCCTTCTTTTGGATCATGTAGGCTTGTTTGCCTGAGTTTGTCTTTTCTAACACACAAAGCCAGCCTTATGAAGAAAGCCAGACACTGAGGGAAACAGAGGGGAGAAGTTGGTAGTGGGGAGGTGTTCTGATGACATTATTCAAGCTCCTGGATCTAGCCATACCTGAAGCTAGTGGCCCTTTAAATTTTCCAATAAGATGAGCTAATCAATGCTCCCCCTCAAGCTAATTTGTTTATTGTCACTTGAAGGAGTCCTGGCAAGTCAGGGTATAAACGACTTATAAAGAGAAAGAATTATTTCTATTATAAATAAAAAAATGATAAATGGCTTATAAAAATTTTCTATAAATAGAAAAAAATTATAGTGGTTGCACTATATTTCCAAGTTAAAATTGAGGCAGGTTGAAAAATGGCTACAAATACTTTGCAGTTTTGCCATCCAGTCTATTTCCCCACCCTCTAGTCTGGGCTGGCCCCGTGACTAGCTTTAACCAACGGAATGGAGTGGAAGTGATGCTGCATGATCTCCAGGCAAGTTCTTACAGGCTGTGCAGCTTCTGCTCTGGCCCCCTGGGAACCCTGAGACCACTGTGCTGTGATGAAAAACCACATGCACAAAGGGGCGCACCAGTCCAGGCGTCCTGGCTGAGGCCCTAGATGTGGGAAGGAGGCCAATGGAGACCGACCACCAGCCTGGCCAAGCCAGCGGCTTACTGAGGCCGCATGAGTGAGGCCAGGGGACACGAGCAAAGGAACCTTCCAGGTCAACCCATAGATTCTGGGGAATAATGAATTGCTGCTGGAAGCCGCTAAGTTTTGGGATGGCTTGTTACACAGCGATAAATACAGAATCTGAGTGTGGCTTCTCGCCTTTCTGCAACATTTTTCAGAGTCTGGTCCAGGATGCCTGGGTTGGAACCCCTGCCTTCTGAAGGTTTGGATTTCCATGTCTGACAAGAACCCCAGGTAGGTCTCCTCCTCACAAACTCTGAGAATTGCTGCAGGAGCAGGCCCTGGCCCTGAAGGAAAGCGAGATATTATAGACTGCTTCTTTTAGAGTAACTTTCGAGTCGTGTCTAAGTGGGGAGAAATTGACCTGGGCCCTTCCCAGGATGGCTTGAATCCTCCTGTTCTGCTCGCATCCCTGCTTTAAACCTCTCTGGTTCTTTAACGAGTCTCTCGGCCCACGCCTCCCTGACTTCAGGGCTCACGTCCTCCTGCAAGGAACGTGTTTTTGCATCACTGTTCCATCACTGAAGGTTGACCAAGTGATTACTGTGTGGGAGTTAGAAGTACCCGCTGAGAAGCTAACCAGACCTCGCTTTGAATCCTAACACTGCTCCTTGCACTGGGCAGCCGTGAACACATCACTGAACCTCTCTGAGCTTCAGTTTCCTCATCTGCAAAGTGAGGCTGATAAAATCTAGTTTGAAGATGGTGAAGATTAACGAGCTAATAAATGTCAAGTGCACAGGACATGGCCCAGCACACAGTAGGTGCTCAGTACCTTGTAGTTGTAATTTGGGATAAAATGAGCAGTGGCCACTGGCTGAATGTCTTGGGAGGAAGAGGTGGTTTCTTGGAAGTAGGAAAAAGGGACAGTCCTTGAGACACAGAGAACAAGAGGCAGTGGCAATCTCTCCATGGTCCCTCTTGCTGCTGTAGCTCTGTGCTTCCCCGAGACCCCTCACCTTATCATACTGGGCCAGGTCCTGGTCCACAAAAATTTCTCTGTAGGGCTCTGCCCCAGGAATTTCCTCGGCCACTGATTGTTCCGACAGTTCTGCCGCGTTGGTCCACACTAACACACAAGATCAACAGAGAATGCAGAGGAGACTGTGAGTTTCCCCAAAGTCTTAAAGAATATTTTCAGATTAACCTTCACATTCATGAGACTTATGCACTGAAAGCATTACAGGAGGACTGGAAAGGGTAAGAGCTGCCTCATTTCTCTTCCCCAGAGTTAACTGCACTGATGCACTGTGGTGTGTCTCTTTCCAGACTTTTTTCTATGCCGCATAAGAGCTGATGACCTTGGGCAAGTCATTTGCTCTTTCTAAGCCTTCGTTTCCACATACATAATTTAGGATCACTGAAAATCTCTGCTATAAAGGGCTATCTGGAGATTAAATAGAATAATGATATAGAGCAGGGGTTGGCAAACTATGGCCCTGCGGCCAAATCTGGCCTTCTGCCTATTTTTGTAAATAAAGTTTTATTGCAACACAGCCACAGTGATTGATTTACATATTATTTATGGCTGCTTCCCAGCTACAAAGGCAGAGCTGACTAGTTGCAGCACAGACCATGTGACCCACAAATCCTAAAGTATTTACTATCTGGCTCTTTACAGGAAAAGTTTGCTGACCCCTCAAGTAGAGCATTTAGCACTAAACATTAGCTATATATTTTTTATTGCAGTCATATCTTTTCAAAAAACAAAAATGCATTTACATGACAGAGATTCTTATCCAGCTTACTTTTCAGCTAACAATATGAAAAACATCTTCCCATGTCAGTATTTGAGGCTGTACTGGGTTCTTTTCAAGGGTAGCATTGTGGTCCATTGTCCAAGTGTGCCAAACGTGTTTAACTAGGATCCACTTGATAGACATTTAAGCTTTCCTAATTTTTTTCTTATTTACCCCAATATTACAAGGCCTGTTTATATGACTTTCGGGGAGTATGGCATTGTGTTTGGGGGCCCCACTCTGTATCACATCAGACATCTCGCAATTCACTCACATCAACACTGAATGGTGTAGAAACCATTTTCTTGGTGTAGAAACGTTTGTAAAGATTTCTATAATTCTACTTGTGAAACCACTTGGGCCCAAGCAGCGTATTTTAAATTTCCAAGTGACTATGGTTTCTGGACAGTCACTGCACATTCTTATCTTCCTGTGAAGTGAGAAGCTGAACAAATTGTTTTCAGTGGTGATGAAACTTTAATGAGTATTAACATTAATGATGAATGAAGCATGCACTGTCATGTTTGTGGACATTCATCATTTATTCATTTTGCTTCTGCCTTTTTTATTTATGCATTTTAGAATCAAAGATTCCTGCCCCCCAGCCAGGTCTCAAACCTCTTTGTGGACCCCAGAACCTCTAGTGGACATAGCTGATGGCCTGTGCTGCCCGGAGAATGCACAGCCTTGCGTGTTGAATGAGCAGCCCTGGCCACAGTGTTTCCTGGGGCACGAGGAACAGAAGGGCCTGGAACTTCAGCAGCTGCCCATTTTCTCTCCCTCCACCTCCCCAGCTAGGTCCATGATTAGAAAACTTTTATTTGAAGCTCACTGCCCCCATCTGACTCTCTTGGATCCTGAGCAGCTAAGTCCTAACTGACTATAGCAGCAGTGCCTGATAGAGAAATAAAGGGAGCTACAGAATGCAATTTTCAATTTTCTAGTAGTCGCATTAAAAAGGTAAAAAGAAGAGATGAATTTTTTAATGGTCAATTTGATTTAACCCAATACATTAAAAAAACATCATTTCAACATGTAATCGACAAAAAATATGGAGATATTTTATATTCTTTTTCTTCGAGGCATGAAGCCTTTGAAATCTGGGGTTTATTTTACACTGATTGTGTATCTCAATTTGGAAACTGAATTTTCAGGAGGAAGACTTGATCTGTTTTCAGATTCCTCAAGAAATCGGCTCCCACTGGAGGAAGGTACTGCCTGGCCTGTGTCCCCAGGGAGGGCCACGGGGTCTGACCCTAACTGGGCCCCTGTCCAGTCTCAGCTTAGAGTTCTGGCATCTGATGCCATCTCTAGGGGTGACTCCGGCTGCCTCTGCAACCCTGTCGTGGCTGTCTTGAGGGACCCTTCCCCGCAAGATGATGGCCGGAGGGGGGACTTCATAAAACTTACAGAACAGGCTGATCGATGGGGTCCCTTTATTAGGGAAGGTGTGTTTACCGAAAGTCTTTGTGGTGCTAGAATTTGCTCTGAGACTCGCTTTCCTTACACCCAGGCAGGGAGGTGCTGGAGCAGTTACCCCTCACCTGCCCCAAACTTCTTTACCGGCTACTGTTATTTATCAGAAAGAACCTAAGGGCCATGTATGACCAAACCGGCTTAACTCTAGCTGCCGGATCCTTCGGAGGTCCCAGTGGGGAGAAGCCCCAGGGAGGGTCGGGAGGGCTGGGGCGGTGGGACGGCGGATATGGGGACGCAGGCACTTTAAGAATTTTCGGGCATGAGCTGTTGGCCAAAGGGCAGGGAAGTTACTTTAATATTTTAACAACCCCCAGCTGTCCTGGTGCGCTCCAATAATCACCAGTCTGCAGCAGGGGCAGTATGTGTGCACCTTAACTGTGTCTTTCAGACATTGTAAGTTGTAAATAAAAGTTAAATAACAATCATGGTTAGGTAATAACTTAATTTTTAAATTTTAATATTTAAAATTTAAATATTAAAATTATTAAAATATTAAAATTTAAATATTAAAATATTAAATATTTTAATATTTACTGAATGTTCGCTATGCACCTGGCGCTGTGCTCAGCACTTACAGGCAGGATACGATTTCGTCTTCATAACAACCCAGTGAGATAGGCATTATTATTCCCATCTCCATTTTATACGTGAGAGGTATGAGGCACAGAGACGTCAAGTCATCTGCTCAAGGACACACAGCTGGTAAGTGGTAGAGTCAAGGGATGAACCTAAGTTTGTTGGATTCAGAGCCTATGCTTTTAACCACTATGCAGTCAATGTATTGAAGTGGGAAGATGTTTATGATATATTATTGAATTTTAAAAATCAGGTAGGGAATTCCTTGGCAGTCCAGTGGTTAGGATTCTGTGCTTCCACTGCAGGGGGCACAGGTTCCATCCCTGGCTGGGGAACAAAGATCCCGCAAGCTGAGCGGCACGGCCAAAAAAAGAAAAAAAAAGAAGGTTACCTATGTTAGGTTCATATGATCCCATTATTGGGAAAAAAATATATATATATATGAATCAAGATGCTATTTTAATAAGTCGCTCCACATATTTTCTTTTCTCAGTAATTCTTCCCCACCTCCCATGAGCTCTTGCCATTAAGATTTGGCCTTGGAGCTGACGTTTTATTGCCTTGTGGTACAGGAAGGATGAGTATTAACTAGAACAGGGTGAGTTTTCCCCCAGGCAAAATGACGTTGTGACTTTTGACAACGTCTGGAGACATTTTTGAGAACCACAGTTGGGGGGGGTTGGTGGTGTTGCTACTGGTATCTCTGGTGGGTAGGAGTCAGGGATGCTGCTAAACACTCTACAGTGGACAGGACAGATCCTTCAACAAGGAGTTATGCGACCCACCTGTCACTGTGCCAAGATTGAGAAACCCTGACCTGATCTGCAGTAAATAAATCCTTGGCTTTGGGTTTTCAAATAGAATTTTTCAAGTCTAAAGCAAGGTGACAGTCTAACAGTAAACCAATTTAATTGGAAGAGCACAGCTTTGCTAAGAGAGGAAAGAGCTTTCTCGGAACCCTTAAAAAGAGGTGTTTTCTGTCAAGAGACAGCATGGAGGACTGGAGCACAGAGTTTTCTCTAAAGCGTGGAATAGAGAGGCCCAGACAGAAAGGAACTCCCCATGACACGGGAAGATGAAAGTCCTTTTCTGAGGACGCGGAGTGTGTCAGGGGAACGAGGGCAAACGTTTGGAAACATGAGACCTGGCTGAGAGGCTGAGGAGATAGAGCCCAGGTAGATGTGAGGGAATCTAAGCCATACGACTCATCCTTCATTTCTCCAGGGGGGATGCAAGTCCTTTAGAGAAGCCCCAAGTTCAACATGGCACTGGAGAAACCGGTGATTACAGTGGAAAAATTTAAATGGTGGAGTGAAAAAAAGAAAAGAAACAGCCCATGTGCCATGTGTCCAAAGGACGCATTAAAAAAACAACCCCCAAAACCCTGTATATATGTTCATAAAACAGAACATGATGCATACAACAAAATGAATGAATCTCAGAAATACTATGCTGAGTGAAAAAAGCCTTCCACAAAGGAACATGTACTACATGGTTCTGTGTACTTCAGATTCTAGAACAGGAATATCTAATCCATGGCGGGAAGAGAATTCAGAAGAGTGGGTGCCTCTGGGGCCTGGGGCTGGGAATTGACTGGGCAGGGACATGAGGGAACTTTCTGGGGTGATGGTAATGTTCTATATCTTGATAGGAGTTTGGGTTACATAGGTGTACACGACCATCAAAACTCAATGAGCACACTCAAGATCTACACCTTTCATGGTGTGGTAGCCAGTCTCCAAGATGGCCCCACTGATTCTTGTCTCCTGGTATTCAGACCCTTGCATCATCCTCTCCAATACTGGATGGACTTTATATTAGTTAGCTGGGGCTGCCATAACAAAACACCATAGGAGGTCTTAACAAAAGAAATTCATTTTCTCACAGTTCTGGAGGCTGGAAGTCCAAGATCAAGGTGTGGGCAGGGTCAGGCCTCTCTCCTTGGCTTGCAGACGGCCACCTTCCTGCTGTGTCCTCACATGCCCTTTTCTCTGTGCACGTGCATCCCTGGCGTCTCTCTCTCTCTTCTTACAAGGACACCAGCCCTTGGATTAGGGCCCACCCAATCATCTATTTAAATACACTATCTCCATATATGGTCACATTCTGCGATATTGGGATTGAGGCCTCAGCATATGAATTTTGGGGGAATGCAATTCAGTCCGTAACAAAGCTTCTCTATGTAACCAAGGATATTGCAGAAATGACACAGTTTGATTCCTGAGGTTAGATCATAAAAGACATTGCAGCTTCTGCCTCACTCTCTAGGACCACTTGTCTGGAGGAGCTGGCAGCTTGAGGATGCTCAAGCAACGTATGGAGAGGTGCACTTAGTGAAGAACTGAGGCCTCTTACCAAAAGCCATGGGAGTGACCCATCCTGGAGGTGGGTCCTCCAGCCCCAGACAAGCCTCCAGAGTACCACAGCCCAGCCACCACCATTACTGCCACCTCATGGACAATCCTGAGCAAGAATCCCCCAGCTAAGCCATTTCCAACTTCCTGACTCAGAGAAACTATGAGATAATAAATGTTTACTGTTGTTTTAGGCCATTACATCCTGCAGTAATTTGTTATGCAACAATAAGTAGCAAATACAGGTTTGGGCACCAGGAGTGGTGCAAAATTTAACAAAAACCCTAAAATGTGGAGTGGTTTGGGATGGAACAGTGGCCAGAAGCTGGAGGACTCTGGCCAAGAGTCTTTGAGAAAGCCTGAATAGTCTTAGTAGAAGCCCGATGGCCTTTGAGGAGGCAGTGAGGGAAGGGTTCCAGGAAAGTGAGGAAAATGTTACTGGGGTTAAGGGATCCTTGTTAGGTGGTGGCAGAAGGGTTCCTAACACGTTGCCTGTGGTCAAGAGGAAGGTAGAAAATGTTTGTGATGAGGCTGAATGGTCTAGCTAGAGAGAGTCCCAGACAGAGTCTTGGAAGGTGCTGCCTGGTTACTTCTTGCTACTTTTAGTGAAATGTGAGGGGGAGAGACAGTTAAAGGAAGGACTGTTAAACCAGGGCAATGCTCTGGGCTTGAAAATTCCCTGCCTCCCCCGGTGGCAAATGAAATGTAAGAAACAGGTTCTGGGCAAAGATCAAATCAAGGGCACTCTCAAGAAAACACAGTCCAGAGAAGAAGCTGAGGGTGTGGTTGTAAAATCCTTTGTTAAGAATACAGATCCAGGGCAGTGTCCAGGAGAACCCTTCGGTCAAAGAACTGGGCTTCTAAGAAGCTTCGGTCCTTTGTCAGTCTTTGCAGAAGTCCATGGTGGAAGGGCTTGGGTCCAAAAAAATCTGTGGGTGTGGGTTTTGCCTAATAGGATGAACCCCAATAAGAAGCACTGCCAACTCAGACTGACAGAGACCCACAAAAGTCAAAGAAGCGTCTGGACCCCCAAGCTTCTACAGGCAGGAAGCAGGCTATAAAACTATGCAGCCACATCCATGGGACACCTTTCATAGGAAAGGGAGGACGACTCAGAAGGCAGAACTCAGGGACCAGCGGGCAGAGCCAAGAGCCCTGGAAAGTCATTTCTGGACAAGAGTTGGACTGAAGCCCAATCAAGGAACTGCCGATATTTTCCCAGCTGGACTTCAGAACTGCTTTGGGCCAGGGACTCCTGTGTGTTTCCTGTTTTTCTTCTTTTGGAACAAGAGGAGTGTATGTAGCAGTTATGCTATGTCTGTCCCACCAATATATGCTGGGAGTGTGAGGGACAGACCCTTTGTTCAGAGGTCTTCAGATTTCTGGAAGTAGTACTTGATGAGCTGAATGTAAGGTACTACACCCATGAGCCCCATCTGTACCTGGACTTGATTTAGACGAGATTCTGGAATTTGAGCCGATGCTGTTACTGGGGTGAGATTTTGGGGGGCCTCGGGAGAGAGGAGGAGGAGTGTGAATCATTGAGGACCCGAGGGCAGGCTGTGGTAGCCAGCCTCCAAGATGACTGCTGATAATCCCCGCCTCCTGGTCTTCAGGCCCGTGTGTAGTCTTCTCCCACACTGGAGGGTGATGCCCCGTGTAACCAGCAGGATATTGCAGCAATGACAGAGCATGACTTCTGAAGCTTAGTCACAAGAGATGTTGCCATTTCCATCTTGTCCTCCAGGATCACTTGCTCAGGAGGAGCAGCTGCCGTGTCCTGAGAACGCTCGAGCCACTCTCTGGGGAGGTCCATGTGGTGAGGAACCAGGGCCCCCTGCTGACAGCCATGTGAGCACGCCGTCTTGGAAGTGGATCCTCCGGCCCAGGTCAAGCCTTCAGATGACTGCAGCCTTACGAGGGACCCTGAGCCACAGCCGTCCTGCTAAGCTGCTGCCAAATTCCTGACCCACAGAAACCGTATAGATGATAACACATGTTTGATTTTGCTTTAGGCTGCTACGTTTGGGGAGAATTCGTTATGCAATCATGATAACTAATACACATTGTGTGTTCATTTTACATGAAGGAGACAAAAATGTTGAATTCTAGTTAATGGTATATGTGCTAAAGAATTTAGGGGGAGGACTACAGATGTGTGCTATTTATTTTGAAATGCATCCAAAAAATAAGATGGATTAATGCAGGACAAGAAGGATGGGTAGACAGAAATGTAATAAAGAGTACAGCAAAGTGTTAGCGGTAGAATTAGGAGGAGAGGTGTCTCTGTAAAATTCTTTTTGCTTTGCTGTAGGTTTGAAAGTTTTCACATTAAAATGCTGGGGGGAAATGGCTGAGTAATTTCTTAACTTGGGTCGTAGGTACATGAGCATTCCTTAGATGATGATGATGATTATGTAAACTGCAGAGATACCTTTCATTTGCCCCTTAGTCTGTATATTTCAGAATAATAACTATTATTTGAATGGCTGAGGGAAGTGACTAGGTGAGTGGTCCTGAGTGAGACCAGGGAAGGGTGTGGAGGCATCGAGAGACCTGGGGACTCAGAGGGGTCTGGGGCTGGGACGCAGAAAACAGAGAATGGGACCTTCACACCAGTGGCCACAGAAGAAACCTGGGAATCATGCCAGGGACTAAGTCGACCCAGCTACTCTGCCAGTAAGGCTGGCAAGGCCGAGAGGATGGTGACAGACAGGAAGTCTCCTGCCCAAATGCCTGAGGCCTTCTCGGGGGGAGGGGGGAGAAGGAAACCCTGATGGCTGTGTGTCCCCAAAGTGACCAGGCTGTGAGTGACAGTCACTGAGATAACCAGCCTTAAATTTGACTGAAAAGCGTTATTTTGATTAGATTGAATACATAACCTCCGGAGAAGTAATTTTCTCCATAAGCCTCAGTCTCCTCTTACCTGTAAAATGGTAATAAAATATTTAAAAACCTCCTAAGGCAAGAGGGATTTCAGTTACCAATATGTCTGTACATCTGAGTCGAAGTATATAAATTTAGATTCTGATACACATTCATATATATTCATATATACGTACAAACACACACACACACACACACACACACACTCACCACAGAGGTACTGACGTGTGCAGATGGGCAGAGCACAGTCTTGGAGGAGTTTGTACCAAAAAGTCAACAGGGAGAATTCTGGTGATAAGGGTGACAGCTTATCTTTTACTGTTTTCTAACTTTCTGCTTATCCCAATTTTTTCACATTTGATTATGTTCTACTTCAGAACCAGAGAACATAAGCAAAAGCCAGAGAAAGACAAATATCATACCATATTGCTTATATGTGGAATCTAAAAAAAGGTACAAATGAACTTATCTACAAAACAGAGATAGAGTTACAGATGTAGAAAATAAACTTATCGTTACCGGGAATAAGAGGGGGGAGGGATAAATTGGAAGAGAGGGATTGACATACACAATACTATACATAAAGGAGATAACTAAGGACGACCTACTGGATAGCACAGGGAACTCTCCTCAATACTCTGTAATGGTCTATATGGGAAAAGAATCTAAAAAAGAGTGGATACATGTATATGTTGAACAGATTCAGTGTGCTGCATACCTGAAACTAACACAACACTGTAAATCAACTGCACCTCAATAAAAATTTTAAAAAAAAGGGGAAAGCAGAAACTGAGACCCATCCTCCTAGCAAAAGCCCCTCCCCTAAGCCGCCAAGGAAGCGCCCATGAGTACCTTGCCTGATGATGGGAACGCTGTGGGCGGCTCTGTCCACCTCGAAGGAGAACATCTTCTTGCTGGCACTCATGGGCTGCCTGTGGGAGGCTGGTGGGACCATGGGGGGCTCGGGGGACCCCTGCGACCAGCTCCTCTGCACTGGCGCTGTCCAGATGCCCGGGTAGAAGGGGGTCTGTGGTGGTGAGGGTGACTGGTTCAGTTGCTGGGTGGCCCAAGGTGGCTGTGGCCTTGGCCAAGGTGCTGGGCCCCTCACCCATGGGAAGGAGACCTGCAGGGGCAGACAAGAGGGTCAGGGGAGGTTACGAGCAGCTGGGGTGGTCTTCACCTTTCTGTCCCGGCGACATAATTGCTGCCCTAGATTTCAGCATATAAGTCACTTCTCCCAGGAAGCCCTCCCAGACTCCCCAAATTTGGGATGTTGGTCCCCACCATGGGTCACCTTGCACACTATCGCACCACCATTTATTGGGTGCAGCCTTCGTGCCAGGCACCCAGTCAAGAGATTCACATGCATTACCTCATTTAATACCCCTGATGCTCTGTGACGAGCCCGAGGCTGAGCAAGACCTAGTGACTTTCCCAGGATCACAGATTTGGCAGTGAGCGTCTGAGCTGGTACAACGCCACCTCTGAGCTCTGAGAGGCTGACAGCTTTTTGTCTACCTTGCTCAGCACCGTATCCTCAGCTCCTAGAATAAACCCTTGGCTCATACACAGTAGGTCCTTAAATACTGGTTGAAAGAATGAATGAACACATCTCCGAGATTCAAGCCCAGCTCTCCAGGACACACACATCCACACTGTGTGTCTCCCTGGCACTCCCATTCCACCTGTTCCCCGAAGCCGAGAGCTCTGGGGTGGCAGGCACCCCAACTGGCTCGCACCCCAACTGGCTCATTAACCTGTGATCCTCAACATCTGCCACATCTGATTCTTGCCAGACGCTCCATAAATATCTATCGAGGGAACCTTTTTTCATCTGATCCAGTGGAAGATGTCTGTAGCTACTTTCATTAGAGAGCACATCAAAATCCATCTACACCGGGAGAAGCAAATGCTGAGAGGTGCTGACACCTGGCTTTGTGTTGGTTAATGCTGTTGTGGCCATCCCTCCCCGAGCCTAGTGGTTAAACCGTGACATCGTGAATGCTACCATTTACTGTAATTACTCACCGATTTCTCGCGATAGCCCTGAAGGGGAGGAGCTCTCCTTATTCCTAGCTTACAAATGAGGCTTGGAGAGGTTAAGGACTTCACCAAGCTCAGGTGGTGGTGGAGAGGGTGGTGGGACTGGGGTTCTGGAAAGCTCTTTCCCTCTCTGTCTCTCTCTCCCTTCTCTGCCCCGCCCCCAGTCTCTTGGCAGAAAAAAACACACTTTTCAAGGAAGAAGCTAAGTTCAAAGGTTTGCCGCCTGTGGCGGTCACGTTTCTCTTTCTGCAGACTGCAGACACATAATGAGAAACAGGACAGAATGCTTCCGAAATAGGAGCACTGGCAGACAGAACTTCCTATAGCTCCAGCTGGATTGTATTCAAGAGGAAGGTTCTCCACTCACTCAGGTTCCCAAACCAGTCTTTTAGCTACAGTCTTTCCCAGCCAAGTCAAGAATCCGGTGAATTCCCCTGAAGACTTTTTTGGAGTCAGGGAGAACACTGTTCGGGAAAATCAAACTCCAATTGCCTGGCGACACCTGGCCCAGCATTTATGATGACACTGGCCCCGTTGAAACCTGTCTCAGGAACGGACTTGGCAGTGTTCCAGAACTCTGTTACCTTATATGAAGATCCGAATTTCTCTCCACTGTGGGCACCTCGGTCTCCACCTAAGCTTTCTTCCTTTCTCTCCTTTCAGAAGCTGAGGTGTCCTGCTCCTGCCTTGCACTCACTTCTCCATCCATCCGATCCCTTCCCGTCCTCTCCTCTGGGGCTGTCTTGCCTCAATCATTCCTACAACCTTTCCTCATCGATTTAATAAAGATTTATCGAATGAAAGGGCTGAAGGTGGGAAGGGGGAAATTTGAATATGTTTTACCCCCGCCTGATAGAAAACAAATCGAGAGACCACGGGTAGTGTGGAGGAATTCCCTTTTGTGCTGGGATGCTCAGGTAGATGTGCCTCACTGCCCACTAACTGCCAGGGTGCTGAAGGGAGTGGTCATATCTCATGCCTCAAGTGGTTCACTGCCGTAGTGGACAGGCCGCAACCCACCTGGCTCTTCTGGAAATTCCAGGAATCTCCCTTCTAATCTGTCCGCCTATTGCTCTGGGTGGGGCTAAGCAATAAACCAGTCACACTCCCTGGACATACTGATTGGTTCAGTGGTGGGGCAAGTGATCCAATCAGAGCCAAGGAGACCCAAGAAGACTTGGCTGGACACCAGGATCTGGAGTGACCTGGTGGGACTTCACAATGCAGCCAGCATGAGGGAGTGGAGCCCAGACATGGAGAGAGGGAAGCTGTTTATTTATTTTTCAAATTGTGGTAAATAACCTGCAACATAAAATTTATCATCTTAGCCATTTTAAAGTATACAGTTCAGTGGTGTTAAGTATATTCACATTCCTGTGAGATGGATCTCCAGAACTTTTTCGTCTTGCAAAACGTAAACTCTATTAACCATTAGAGAACAACTCCCCATTCCCTCTGCCACCCAGCCCGTGGTGACCAACATTCTGTCTCTATGAATTGGACTACTCTAAGTACCAAGTACCTCAAATAAGTGAAATCACATGGTACTTGTCTTTTTGTGACTGGCGTATTTCACTTAGCATAATGCCCTCAAGGTTCATCCATGTTGTAACATGTCAAAATTTCCTTCTTTTTTTTTATTTTATTTTTTTTGTGATAGGTGGGCCTCTCACTGCTGTGGCCTCTCCCGTTGTGGAGCACAGGCTCCGGACACGCAGGCTCAGCGGCCATGGCTCACGGGCCCAGCTGCTCCGCAGCATGTGGGATCCTCCCGGACTGGGGCACGAACCCGTGTCCCCTGCATCGGCAGGCGGACTCTCAACCACTGCGCCACCAGGGAAGCCCTTCCTTCATTTTTAAGGCTAAATAATATTCTATTTATTTATATAGTTTAGAGTGTATTTTGTTTATTCATTAAGCGTCATGGGCACTTGTGTGGTTTCTACCTCTTGGCTATTATAACTATGCTGCTGTGAACATGGTGGGGAAAATAAGGAAGCTGGTTTTGAGCCCTGCCTGGGGTGCTACCCTGAAGTGTTCCATCCCTGAGGCTGGCTAGAGCTGGTTTCTGTCGCTTGCAGCACATAGAGCCGAACGATAGGGCCCCTAGGGGGAAGGAGCCAAAGATGTTTAAACGCAGCAGAGACTCCAAGGTCTTCGGGGTTAAAAATTAAAAAAATAAAGTTTTGGTTTTTTCTTTTTCTCTGAAGCGTGTTGGTTGAGGGTAGCTTTAGTTGGATGGTTAAAGTTGGTTTTCTCTAGTTTGCTGGCTTGCTTTATCAGAGGGAAGGTCAAGGTTTTGGGCTGTACAGGAAGCATGGGGTCAAGGTCAGTTATCAACAAGTCTGTTTGTATTATTTATTTATTTTAGATTTAATTCTGTTTATTTTTGGCTGTGTTGGGGTTTTGTTGCTACGTGCAGGGTTTCTTGGTTACGGCGAGCGGGGGGCTCTTCGTTGTGGTGGGCAGGCTTCTCCTTGTGGTGGCTTCTCTTCTTTCGGAGTGTGGGCTCTAGGCGCATGGGCTGCAGTAGCTGGGGCACGTGGGCTCAGCAGTTGTGGCACGTGGGCTCTAGAGCGCAGGCTCAGTAGTTGTGGCGCATGGGCTTAGTTCCTCCGCGACATGTGGGATCTTCCCAGACCAGGGCTCGAACCTGTGTCCCCTGCGCTGGCAGGTGGATTCTTATCCACTGTGTCACCAGGGAAGTCTTCAAATCTGTTTTTAGAAACTTTAGTTTAAAAATACACGCTAATGCCTTTTCTCTTTCTTTGTGTCTGTTCTCTGACCATATGGTATGTTGCCATGGTTGGGTTTTTTGTTTTGTTTTTGAGGTAGCATATGTGATACTCCTGATTTCTTTTCCATACTACCTTTAAAATAGCAGGTTGGGGCTTCCCTGGTAGTGCAGTGGTTGAGAGTCCGCCTGCCGATGCAGGGGACACGGGTTCGTGCCCCAGTCTGGGAAGATCCCACATGCCACAGAGCGGCTAGGCCCGTGACACATGACCGCTGAGCCTGCGCGTCCGGAGCCTGTGCTCCGCAACGGGAGAGGCCACAACAGTGAGTGGCCCGTGTACCGGAAAAAAAAAAAGCTTGTTGTCAACCACCTGGATTAACCATGACCACATCCACGGCTGAATTTATATTAGCTTTAATAAACAGAGGTCAATGATTTACTCAAGAAATCACTATATATTTTTTTTCAAATTATCTCCTTGTTCTATGTGTTATTTCTCCAATATCTGCTTCTAACCCTGTAAAGAGTATAAGTTGAACGGGACACCCTAAAAAAAATTCGAAGTAGTTTGCACATCGAGTGCCTACAGTACACATGAATTCTGCCAGGAAGCCCTGGAGCCTGCAGAGAAGGTGGAAACTTAGACCTTGCCCTTGGAGAGCTTGTTATGTGCTCTGCCATTTGTAAGTAATTGTGGACAATACAACGGCTATGAGCCACTGTGTAGAGAAGCCTCAGATGTGCCACAGACTGTGCTGGGCACTTAATGCACGTCATCTCATCTGATCTCCAGAATAATCTTGCAGGAGGCATTTTACCCCTCATTGTGTGGATTAAGAAACTGAAGCTCAGAGAGGTTAAATGACTTGCCCAAGGTCTCACACCCAGGAGGTGGTGACACTATTGGACTCCAATACCTGTGCTCTTAGGACTTCTAGGTTACTTGAAGTCATGATTTATTACCTGCTTTCCATACTCACAAACAGATCTTAGACGATCGGTTAGTGAATGATAGGATATTTTCCAAGTTAAAAAAAGGAAATGAACATTAGATTGTGTGAAAAACCATAAGACATCACATGGGCTACTTAGAAATGGGATTTTCTAGGAACACTGACAACTGTCTTATGGAAGTGTTATTCATCTGGTACATGCCACGCCCTGGAAGCAGCTCATAGGACCCCAGCCTCCATCCGGGAAGACCTGTGGTATGTTTACTGCTGTACCAGAGGAGTCCTGGGGTCAGCTGGTACCCGCTCACGAGAACCGATTGTTAAATGTCCAGGAATTTTGCAAACTGGTTGATAAACACAGCCATTAATAAGAATTAACTTACATAAATTTACCATTAAATTATATCAGAAAAAAAGGTGATACAAACTTAAAACTCACCTCTTCTTAATTATTTTACTCTATTTTATTATTACCTATGCTCTTGAGTTTATTTCACTCTACTATATGTTTCTGTTGGAAATGCTACATAGTAATGTGTTACCACACCTCTCTTTCCTTCTCTGTATTCAGGGATGTGTGATTGGGAGTTTGAAATTGACCGTGGAGGGCGTATTACAACATAGAAATCAGGAAATGTTATAAATGAGGGCTTGGTTTTTAAAAAGTTTTATAAATAGGTTTAATAATGGTGGTTCATGTAGAGCTTGATTTTGTTTGTTTGTTTGTTTTGTTGATTGCCTAGACTTAAGACGGTAATGGAGAAAATGTTAACAATACAGATTATACAAAAGCATGTTGTGTTTTAGCCGTTATGTTATGAATAGAGCAAAAAATTGGGGAAACGTTCTTCCAGTATTTAAAAATTATTATCTGATGCAGCAACAAAGTCACTCATGTCACTGATGAACACGTGAAGTTCTAACATCTTTCTTTTTTCACTTGTATTATTCATAAATCCAAAATATCCAAAAATACCCACGAGTGCTCAGGTTGGGAACTCTCTCATTCGTCAACTACAATGAGAAATTGGCTATGGATACAAGACTTCAGCTAAAGTCAATGAAAGCATTCTGTGAGACTCAGCTGGCTATATAGAATTTACAAGAAGGGGTAATGTATTTCTTGTTACATGGAAAGACTGTGCTACACATTCTTTATATCAGTAAACCTTATGCTATGCATCCATGTATTTACTTTTTCCAGAGAGCTGGTCATTAAATATTTACCAGCCAATTGCTGGCTGTGCTGGCACCCAGCAGAGTGCCTGCTATGGTAGGTGTTCGCTGACTGAGCTGAACAGTTGGCAAACGGAGTGTAAATAAAAAGCACTTTGATTCTGGGGCTGGGATGGGGAAAATACATGATAAGCCTGGCACATCTTGTAACAGCAGAGAGTAAGGAAGTGCCCAAAACGAAAAGATGGGGAGATGCTCAAGGACACAGCAAGCAACCTGAAAGAGCTCCCAGTGGCCAAGGCTGGAAGAATTTGAGCGAAGAAATACTTAATGAGTATTGGATTATAAACTCAAACTGTAAAATCAGTATGCATGAGTCCATACTGACCTAGATACATTAGTGAGTAAATACATAAAGGAGGGAGAAGAGATCGTCTTCCTTACAGAAGAATTTAACATACATAGATGTGGAGCTTAATTCCCACAGTCTGGAAGGGCCTGGGGGGTAGGGGTGATGGTGGCGAGCAAGCACACTGACCCCAGCATGGAGGAGCCATGGACCTGGAAAGACAGAATGGAGACTAGAAAACATGGCCAGTAGATCTCAGAAGCCAGGAGAGGGGGCTTCTTGGTGCCAGGACAAATGGCCTTTATCTCAACAGCTCCCGGGGTGTCACCGTAACTCAGAGACGGGTAATAATTCTATGTCCCTAAGAAAAGGGTAAATTATGTACGGGGTTTCAGTGTGAGAAATCAGGATTATACATTTAGAACACAGAACCGCCAAGTTATACATTACTTTTAGGTTTTGGAACTTAAAAGAATTAAGTCCCTTTGAGCTGTTCAGAAAAGCCATTCGTTTGGGGTTTTCCCAGCTGTGTTAAAGGAGATCTGGCCCATCTAATTTTCCCATTTTCTTGTAAATCTTCAATCTTACGGTTTTTCCTTTCCTTTCAAGTTCTAATCAGCTTCCTGGTCAGTCCATAAAATGGGAAATAGAATCTAATGAGAAAACAGCCGGATTTTTGCAAATAGCTTTTGCTACCCCTAGACTTGGTCTGCTTCAATTCGGTCTTGCCAGATTGAGAGATGGAATGAATGAATGAATGAATGAATGAATGATCATCAACTAAGTTCAGAGAAGGAGCAACGTGGTTCTGATTTGGTAACAAAGGGTGTGGTCTGCCAGAGGAAGCAGGAAGCGGCCTGGTTCCTGGCCGGGTCCGGGTTCTGTCTCAGCAGGATGCTAAGGGTTCAGCCCGCGCTCCCGTCTCCACCTCCCCCGATGTCATCTGCATTGCCTGTAGACATCTGGTGACAACACAGCCTCAGGGGTCCTTGTGTGTGAGTTTTTGCTGCGGAGGCCTAGTCTGAGGCTGTCTGCTGCCCCGTGCCCTCCACTTCACTGATCTTGGGAAATCGCCTTTGATATAAAACACCCAGCCTCAGGATTTCTCATCACATCAGTAGGTCCCCACGGGACCTGTAAAAGCACAAGGTAGAGGAAATCCTACGAGGTCAGGTAGATATCAAAGCTTGACCAGAAAGAGGCTTTGTTCTGAACGGCCCCATGCTCTCTGGTCATTCACTCAGTTGCCGGCTCCTCAACCCCCGGTACAGTAAAGCCACATCTTCCTCAACAACGGGCCCTATTCAGAGGTCCCAGGAACATGGAAATGCCACCCTTCTTGGGGATGGACAACTAAGGCCCCGACTCTGAGCTTCTCATCACACCTGTTCACCACAGGAGAGAAATGAGCAACTCTGCTTCCTTGGAGACTGGCCTGGGACTTTTCCAATGGAAAAGTGGATTATTCATCATTTCCCTCCCCCCAGATCCCTAGTGGCAAATCCCGTTCGGAAGGCTCCACTTAGGCAATAGGAATGCTTCCTAATGTCATGGACATCTTCTTTGTTTTTGCCTCCGCCGCATCCATTTCTTCCATCTTCTGGATGGGCACCTTAATTTTTTTGCAGGGAAGACACCCTTTCCCTGACAATCCTGAGTCCATACAACTCTGACCCTTCCACCCCAGGGGTGAGACCATAACCCAGGCCTGGCCAATCAGAGCATTCCTTGCCCCTGGCCTCAGGGATTGGTTCAGGGGAAGCCACGTGATCCAAGCCACTGCCAATGAAGATGCTGGCTCTTTCCCTGGAACTGCTACTTTGTAGGGTGCTGGGGCTGCTGCTGGCCACTTTCCTACAGGTGAGGCAAGAGTCTGTCTGAGATTGGGAAGCTAACAGGGAAGAAAGAGTCAGATTTCTGACCATGATTTGGGCGCCTGGATCCAGGTGGGCCTAAGCTGCAGCTTTTGGCCTTTTCAGTTCCATGAGCTTTTTTTTTTTTTTTTTTTGCCTAGGCTAGTTTTAGTTGGTTTTCTGACACTTGCAAACAATCAAATTTCCTGGACAGTATGCTTATTGAGACTTTAGCATAAGCATCACTATGTACTCAGAGTGAAAGTTGTTTTAAAGGTTATGACATGCTCAAATAAAACCCACCAGACTGTCATCATGCACCAAATTTACCTTTCAACTTATAAAAGTAAAGCAGCATCTCCAGAGAAGAATGATTTAAGACCAAGGAACCAATCATAAGACAAGTAGTAACACGCTGCTTAGAGAAACTTTGATAGATAAATAGTTCTCTAGCTACAACAGGCTTCAGACTACAAATCCCAAATTTCTGCTTCAAAAGTGACTCAGGGAAGACATTCCATAGTTTCATTTATTTCGTTTTTTGGCCTCGCGTGCACTTGTGGGATCTTAGTTACCTGACCAGGAATTGAACCCACGCCCTCAGCAGTGAGAGCACTGAGTCCTAACCACTGGACCACCAGGGAATTCCCAACAGTCCACAGTTTTAAAAGAAAACTTTCCAGTTGAAGAAACAGGCAAAATTTGTAATATGCATCCGTTGTATATATAATATGTTAATGTCTAGTATATTTATCAGATCCATGTCAATGTAATTATATTATTACTATATTTGCAAATGCATATATATGTGTATGTATATTTAGAACCACATATTTCCAGCTCTTTTTTAAAGAGGTATTGAAAAGACTGTTCAAAGTTTATTTTTCCAGCTTGTCTGTTTTTTCTTATTCCTCAGTAAACTTAAGCAATTAACCAGCACATTTCCTGGCACACAGTAAGGCTCAATCTGAGTGAGTTCTTTCTCCCCAGCTCCCCCGTCTATTTTAAGTTCTTCTTTCAGAAACCAAGTCAAATGAAAGAGGCAGTACTGCATAGTGTTCCAAGCAGAGGCTGGTAAACGTTTTCTGTAGAGCCAGACAGTAAGCATTTCCAGCCCTGTGGGCCATAGGATCTGCCCAGCTTACTCTGCCCTTGTAGCCGACAACACAGGCAATACTGAAATGAATGGGATGGCTGTGTTCCCAGGAAACTTTACAAAGACAGGGGATGGCCCGCAATTGGCCCTGGGCCATAACGTGCCGACCTCGGGTTAAGACCTTGGGATCCGGCGTCACACAGACTCTGGTCCGGCTCCCGGCTCTGCTCCGTCTCTGGGACCCTGACGAGTGTGTCATTTCTGTGCCTTGTCTGTAAGCCATAGGGATACTAACAGCCATTTCTTAGTCTGTGAGAAGTGGGTGAGGTAGTGCACGTGAAATGCTGGGAACACTTCCTGATCCATAATAAATGAGCATAAAACATTAGCCATCAGGTATGATCACCATCGTCAAAAAAGAAGAAGAAAGGGGGCAACTGAATTTGTCCAGGAACGGCAGCAATATCCCTGGTAAAGAGTTAGTGGGTGGACTTCCCTGGGGTCGCAGTGGTTAAGAATCCGCCTGCCAATGCAGGGGACAGGGATTCGAGCCCTGGTCCAGGAAGATCCCACATGCCGCGGAGCAACTAAGCCCATGGGCCACAACTACTGAGCCTGTGCTCTAGAGCCCGCGAGCCACAACAACTGAGCCCGCATGCCACAACTACTGAAGCGCATGCACCTAGAGCCCATGCTCCGCAACAAGAGAGGCCACCGCAATGAGAAACCCGCGCACTGCAATGAAGGGTAGCCCCCGCTCGCCGCAACTAGAGAAAGACCGCGCGCATCAATGAAGACCCAACACAGCCAAAAATAAATAAATAAAATAAATAAAATAATCAAAGAAAAAAAGTTAGTGGAGCCAGGGACTTCCCTGGCCGTCCAGTGGTTAAGATTCCACGCTTCCAATGCAGGGGGTGCAGGTTTGATCCCCGGTTGAGGAACTAAGATCCTGCATTGGTGTAGCCAAAAAAAAAGTTAGTGGAGCCAAACAAGCAAGGAAGCCAGATAACTGAAAATGCATTTTCTTCTATTATCAGTGGCTTTCGTTTTTACCCACATAATGAATCATCCCCTGTCAGAGTGTGAAATTGCAGGTTGGACTGGGAATTGCAAGACCTTCCTTAACCGCTGGGCAGTGAAGGACCTGCCTGGGCTCTCACGGCCCCACGATGCTTCGTGCTATTAGGAAAAGCCTCCAAGGGACTCAGGAGAGCTGGCTTTTAATCCTGTCTCTGGATCTATATGACTGATGCCTAACCTCGGGGAAGTCACTGAAACTCTCTGAGCCTCAGTTTATGCCATGATAGGGGTGGTCCCAGGGACCTCTATAAAAACAACTGAAGGGGGAAAGGGGACCTGGGATTAATGAGTAGCTCCTTGGCAGAAATTGGAAATTGAAGCTCAGAAAGGTAAAGTCAGTTGCAGCTGGCATTTCAACTTGGGCCCATCTAACTCCAAAGCCCTTGCTTTCTCGATTGTGTTCTGCAGAGCTTCCCCATTAAAGCAGCAAGGAATATTGGCCGACAGAGGGCGCTCTTCTCGCAAGACAGGACGTCATGACATTGCAGGGACAGAAGACAGTATCCAGGAGCCACGTGGGAGAGTCTGGCTGGACTGGGAACAGGGCAGAGCAGGCTACAGGGAAGGCCAGACACAGGCAGTCATGGGGATGGGGGCTGCCGCCAAGGAGCTGTCAACCCCCTCATGGAACAACTCGGCACGTCATTTGTGGCGCCTGGCTTCCTTTTTCATTCTGGCCATTTCCATCCGTTTTGCCGTATTTCAGAACAGAGAAAGACATGATGGATACATACGGGTGACGTGGGTTTCCTTACTCAGCTGCCTTGTAAGAACGGCGCCACTGTGACTAGCACAGCTTGTTTCCACACCTCCTTTCCCAGAGCTCAGAAAGCACGAGTAAAGGCAACAACCAACAAAACCCACAACACGGCAGCACACCTGACTCTGGGACTTCAATTTCCCACGCCTGGTGCCAAGACTCTATGGGATTAATCAACGGTTGCTTCAGGGCATTGCAGATGGCCCTGCGGGTTATGTCCTGCACAGCTTCAGTGGGCGCCATCCACATGGACTACGTTGTGAATGGTGACCCTGGAGTTGTGCAATATGGCAGCCCTAGGTTATACTTTGATGAGAGAGCTATAATTTACAAAGTATGGTCCTGGGGGCTTCCCTGGTGGCGCAGTGGTTGAGAGTCCACCCGCCGATGCAGGGGACACGGGTTTGTGACCCGGTCCAGGAAGATCCCACATGCCGCAGAGCGGCTGGGCGTGTGAGCCTTGGCCTCTGAGCCTGCACGTACGGAGCCTGTGTTCTGCAACGGGAGAGGCCACAACAGTGAGAGGCACGCGACCGCAAAAAAAAAAAAAAAAAAAAAAAGGATGGTCCTGGGCACAACCTGCCTGCCAATGCACTTTGTCAAACAAGAGTTTTTCTTTATATTTTTCCATCTTGTATGTTATTCTATGGGTAATTTATCTGCAAATGTATTTATCTGCTAGTGGGGGCAGGTCTTGGGAGGTTTCCCTGTCCAAAAGGACACTTACAAAGGAGGCATCTTGGCTGCTCCATGCTGGTTTGCTTGACTCTAAAGCTGAGGGTTATCATGTGCTTATTAGGTGCCAGACGCTGGACTAAGCAATTTACGCACTTTGCCCACTTAATACCACAGTCACTCAAGGTGGTAGGAACTATTGTTACAGGAGTGGGGACCGAGGCTCTGAGAGGTAGATGATTTGTGCACGTCCAGTATAAAAGCCGGTCAAGAGCAGGGCTGGGACGGCGCTGGAGTCAGCCTGACCTCAGGGCACGTGCTCTAACCACTGTGACATCTGCAAACACATCTGAATTACTAAGCACCACGCACCTCACCCCCCTCCCCCAGTAAAATGCTGTCACACCCTCCTCTATTGGTTAGGGTCACCACAAAACCTGAACTAAATGCTTTCATTTGGGAACTCTTTGTCGGGAGAAGAACAGTTCTCATCATACTTAATCTGTATGATATCAGGGCAGTCCTCCGTGGAAACTCCATCCAAGGAGGAAACACAGCGCCCTCACCAGGGACCCCAAAATCAATTGGAAACAAGAATAGGCCGGAAGCAAGACGGCCACGAATTTTTTAGAAAAACTGGGCTTCAAAATATTTGATGAGAGATGCTCTTCAATACCTCTCCCTTTTTCCCCTCTTCCTTTCTCTTCTTTTAAACAGCCAGCAGGTTGGAGTCATCAGGAAGTGGAATTTGTAGGAAGGTGTCAGTCAGTCCACAGGCCGCCCTCACACGGACGCTGCAAAGGACCCCTCCATGAATATGAGCGTCATGGATGGAAGCTTCTCAAGCTGGGGACGCCCCGGCAGAGAGCGCTTTTGAGAAGATGGGGTTGGGGAGAGTCCTGCAAAGTTCCCTGGGCACAGGCCAGGGGAACACTTGTGCAGCTGCCTGCAGTCAACCGAGGAATGAAGCAAGGTGCAAGTGCGTGTAGGAATAAGAATTGAAAAACTCCGTGTATATTTGAGTGACCGTGAGAGTATGCTTTCCTCGGTGTGAAAACCAGTCAAGGCTACTGCTCCAGCTAGCATCAGACTAAATGGTTTTCTCCCCTCCTTTTTCCACAAGTGGGGATAGTGTTTAATTTGCACTGACTAGCTGTGTGGCCCTGGGGAAATTACTTAACCTCTCTGAGTTTCGGATTCCTTGTCTGTAAAATGGGGATCACGGGAGAACCCATCTCATAGGTTGCTGTGAGCATGAAATAAGGGAGAGCAGGTGAATTGCTTAGCACAGTGCTGTTCACGTCAGTGATTCCTCCTGCTGCTCTCCTGGTTTCTCTTCTTACAAAACATCTTCTTCCGTCTTATCTACTCAAGGTTAGAGGTCGTCATCACTGTTTCCCACAATTATATAAGAAGCACCTTGTAAAATAAAGTCCCCATTCCATAGTTGTACACCCGTGTGCATAACAAACTTACTCAAAATGGCCAAAAGGTGGAAGCAACCCAAGTGGCCATGGATGGATGAGCAGATAAACAAAATGTGGTGAATCCATACAATGAAATATTCAACTGGAATGAACCATGAGGATATCATACTAAGTGAAATAAGATGATCGCAAAAGGACAAACAATGTAAGATTCCATTTATATGAGGAACCTAGAATAGTCCAATTCACAGACACAGCATGGTGGGAGGGGAGGAAGGAAGCAGGGGGTTTGATTTGATGGGCTTAGAGTTTCAGTTTGGGAAGATGAACAAAGTTCTGATGATGGATGGGGATGATGGCTGCACAACAGTGTGAATAGATTTAATGCCACTGTGAACTGTACACTGAAACATGGTTAAGATGGTAAATTTTATGTGTATTTTACCATAATTTTGAAAATTAAAAGTTAAAAACAAACCCCAAAATGAAATACCTCCAAGGTTTCTCCGAGGTTTGGGGTGATAGAAATGGAGGAAAGTGTTCTGAAAGCAGGTTGTGGTGATGGCTGCACAACTCCATCAATATATTCAAATTGATTGAATTGGACACTTCAAATGGGTGAAGTTACTGTTATGTAAATTGTACTTCAGTGAAGCTGTTAAGAGCAAGCAAGCAAACAAACACTTGCTGTGATCCGGAGAAAACTTTGGAGGATGAAGGAGCTGTTCACTGTCTTGATTGTGGCTATGGTTTCACAGGTGTACCCATATGTAAAAGCCCATCCACTTACAGACTTTAAACATGTGCCGTTTATGGCATGTCAATTATATCTCAAGAAAGCTGTGTTTTAAAAAGGCAGAACAGTATTCCATATATAAACAAACTCCTTATAATATATTAAACTCCTTAGAATATATTAAACAATATAATTTATTAAACAATGCCTCCTTTGGATGGAAATTTAGGTTTCAAATTTTATGCCCCTATCAATAATATTTCAATAAATATCTTTGTAGGAAAAAAAAGAAAAAAATGCAGATATTATTTGCTGCTCCCCTATTCTTCTCCCGACAGGCAAGCCACAGAGTCAGAATTTCCCAGGGAGGGGGCCTGGGAACCTGTAATTTTACTGAACATTCCTGAAAATTTCTTGGAATCAGACATGTTGGGGCACATTGAATCAAACTTCATGAACTTGGATTTTCAGGCTTGGGAGTGTGAAATCCCCTTTTCTTTGATCCCTAAAAAATTCTGTAAGTGTTCCATACAAATGATTCTAAATTTCGGTTTCCCTCCTATTGGCGGTGCATCAGAATCATCAGGGAGCTTGTGAGAATGCATATTCCCAGGCCCTACTCCCAGGGAGGATGTGTATGGTTGCCAGATTTCGCATAAATAAAGAAATGAATAAATCAATATATAATAAACTATAGGGTGTCCGTTAAATCTGAATTTCAGATAAACACCAAATAATTTTTTTAGCATAAGGGGTTCCTTGCAATAGTTGGGCCACACCTGTACATAACAATGATTCGTTGCTTCTCTGAAATTCAGATTTAACTGCGTGTCCTGTATTTCATCTGGGAATCCTAAGTATGAGTCCTCAGGCCTGGGGTGAAGCCCAGATCTGCACTGTGGGTCTGCTCCCCACGTGCTTCTGACGAGGGGGATCCTTAGAACCCATGTTGAGAACCCCTGATCAGGTCAACACCTTCTGGGTCAGGAGCCCCTCCTCAGGGCGGCCAGTGGATCCCAGTGCATCCCACAAGTGAGCACACTTTAATGTTGGTCCAAGGAGGAAAAGGGGGCTGAGAAGCAGCAGGAGAAAACTGTCCCAGGTTTTCAAAGCCAAACGTGGTGGATGCGGTGTCACGAGCCCTGCAGCCTGAGGGACGGTGCTCATCTTCTCTGAGTGGGTATTTAGGGCTGCCTAGGGGACCCACACCCAGGATTCTGCCTAGATTCTCTAAACTTTATTTATTTATATCCAGCCTCGTCCCCGAAAGGACTTTAAGCCTCGGAGGTCTCAGTCCATGCAGCGTTCTTGGTGCTGGGGAGTGAGGTTAACACGCCGTCTCTCTGGGACACACACGACAGGTATTAATTGTGTGCTCACCACGAATGGGCATTATTCTGGGAGTTTTACAATGATAACCATCTCATTTAGCCCTCGAGATAAGCCTGCAAGGTCATTGCTGTCGTTGGCCCCATTTTGTAGATGAGGAAACCGAGGTTCCGAGGGGTCCAATGGCTTGTGCAAGAGCGCACCGAGTAGGCCAGTGGCAGAGCTGGGGTTCTGACCCAGGACTGTGTTGCTAACCAGCCCCCATCCTGCCTCCCTACTGAACCAGATACTTCTGGTGACTGAGCTTTGCTGGGCGAATTTTGGGTTACGTTCCGCTTAACCTGGGGCCATACTTTAGGTCCTGATCCCGGGAACATTTGTGATCCGGTGTGATAACAGCTGGCAGGCCTTGAGCGTCTACTCCGGCCAGACACTTTGATTTTTATACATAGATACTCTCTCAACGCCCTGCACCGCTGAGAAGACCCAGACCCAGGCACGCAGAGAAGCCTGGCCGAGGTCGCAAAGCTAGGAAGTTGCAGAGCACTGATCTGCCTAAAAAGGAAGCATCCATCTCTGCATCTTCAAAAGCACACACCTGCTTTCCACCTCCCCTCGCCAAGCTTCACTTTTCAGGAAAATGCTCTCCCTCGGGGCTGGTCCCTAGACAACTCTTGCATGTAATTCCACGAAATGCCCAGAAGAGGGCGCGAGGACTCGCTTTCCCCGGGGCACCCACGCGATGGGGCTGAACTTCGCAGAATCTCGAAAGCAAGAGTGACGCGCTCCAGACGAACTCCACCTGTGGCCGTACCCGAGCCCTAGGCTGCACGGAAGGTGACACAACACGGCACCTCTGCACCCCGCCCTCCCCCCCCGCCCCCGCAGGGGCCTGGACTCACCGAGGCTGGGTTTTCGATGACCAGTTCGTAGGTCAGCCCTCTGGACCCAAACCTCAGGATGTCTCCGGGTAGGAGCTTCACAGCCACGTTCTGAATGTGGCACTCATTGACGAACGTGCCGTTGCAGGAATTGAAGTCGTGGAGAACAAAGCTGCTTTCGGCCTCATTATATTCAATGAGTGCGTGATGGTTGTCGACGTCTGCAGACTGAAATGCAGAAGGGGGACAGTCAGAGCCAGGAATAACAGGAATAGCAAGGAATAACTAGTGCCACTGACACTGGGGGCCCCAATGTGCTAACCACTTCATCTGGCTGGACGGTCACTGCAATCCTCATTTTAAGAGGAGGATGCTGAGGGTCAGAGAGGTTAAGTGACTTGCCTAAGGCCACACAGCTAGTGAGTGGAGGGTCACCAGACCCTGACAGCAGACCCAGAATAGATGCCCAGTTTTAGGGTAGGGCGTCAGGCAACACAGAGGCAAGAGGGAACTCGGGGGGAATTGGCCAGGAATTGGCCACTTGATAGTTCTCTGATCCCACGCAAGTATCCTTTTGGTTGTCCCGAGTGGCAAGACAGCAGAAATGGCCCAACACAAACCAGAAAGGTCAGTTGGCAAGTGACAACTGTCCATTTACTGCAAGTGTTAAAGTTAAGGGGAGGTTTTGTAATAATTGTTGTTTGTTCTATTCATTTTTAAAATAACATGTTTTTTGTAATAATGCAGAAAATGAGAACTAGAGAAAAACACAAAGAAGACATTAAAATCACTTAGACTCCCGTCCCCCAGAGGCAGGCACCGAGAACACGGTGGTTCACATCCTTCCAGTCTTTTCTCTATGCTTACAATCTTTTTAAAAAGTTTAAACACAACTGAGCTCACACCACAAAACATAGTTTTATAACTACCTTTTAAAAGCCTTGGTGTACAATGAAGGTTTTTCCCATGTGCTTAATTATTACTGTTGCTTCTTAAAAGCTAATCAGAATTTATCTAACCAAAGATGATCTATTTTTCAATAGGGGCCCTGGTGTGACCACATTTCCCTCAAAAGAGAGAGACCCCAGACAGTGATTTGTCAGTGGCGTCAGAAACCTCCTGTGTAACCACTTTAATAAGAAGAATGAGCAAAACTCGGCACCAAGGAAGAAATATCACATCCCCCCTGGCCCCGGCGCCCTGGACTATGGGCTGCAGGGCACGTGCGAAGTCCTCTGTCTTCTCAGGACACTGCCTATGAGCCATCCACTCCAGCCTGAGACTTTGCAAATATTTTCTAAGTCACTCTTCTCAGAGTGCCTCATCCAACTTTCATAGAGAGTACTTGGACTTAGAAATCTATACTAATGTCCCACAATATAATTATAACCAATAGCTTATATTAATAATAGCTTATAGTATATGAATAGATAATAATATAACTGCATATATTAGTAGAATATATTAATGACACATTATGTGTAATTACACAAATGCCAGGAAATTTGCTAAGTGCTTTACTGCATTATCCCGTTTCATCTTCACAATAATTCAAAGGGATACTTCCTCATTTAAAAAAAATTTAATTTTTTATTGAAGTCTAGTTGATTTACAATGTTGTGTTAGTTTCAGGTGTACAGCAAAGTGATTCAGTTATACATATATATAATATCTATTCTTTTTCAGGTTCTTTTCTATCACAGGTTACTGCAAGATATTGAATATAGTTCCCTGTGCTGTACAGTAGGTCCGATAGTTACTCATTTCTTAGATGAGGAAACTGAGGCATAGAACGATTAAGTGTGCCCACAGTCAGCCACTTTGACTCGCTTGGCTTGTTCCCAGGTTTGCCTGATTCAAATGACTGTGCCTTTACCCACTTTTCAAATTCCTACCAAACACTTTGGCACTTAAAATACTGAAACACAAGAAGAAAGCAGGAGTAGCTCTATTAATTTCAGGCAGAGCCAACTTCAGAGGAAGGAAAGTTATCAGGGATAAAGAGAGGCGATACATAGTGATAAAGGGGTTGATTCTCCAAGCAGACATAACAGTCCTTCATTGTATGTACCCAACAATAGAGCATAAAAGTATGGAAGGCAAAAACTGATAGGACTGCAAGGAGAAGCAGATGAATCCATCATGGTAGCTGGAGACCTCAACAGCCCTCTGTCAGTGACGGGCAGACCCACCAGCCAGAAAATTAGTAAGAATGAAGTTGAACTGAATAGCACTACCATCATCTGGATCTAACTGGCAACCACACAGCTTCATCCCACAGCAACAAAACACACATCCTTCTCAAGCTCCCATTGAACATTCACCAAGCAGACCACATTCCAGGCCACGAAATATACCTCAACAAATGTAAAAGAATAGAAATTATGCAAAGTACGTTTTCAGAACACAATGGAATTAGGCTAGAAACCAATACCAGAAAGACAGCTGGAAAATACCCAAATATTTTCAGATTAAACAACACACCTCTAAATAACAGATGGGTCAAGGAGAGAGTCTCATGGGAAATAAAAATTCATCTTGAGCTAAATGAAAATGAAAATACAACCTATGAAAATTTGCAAGATGCAGTGAAAGCAGTGCTTGGAGGGAAGTTTATGGCATTGAAGGCATACATTTGAAAAGATCTAAGCTTCCACCTTATGAAACTAGAGAAAGAAGAGCAATATAAGCCTACCACAAGCAGAAGAAAAGAAGCAATACATGAAATAAAAAGCAGGAAAACAATAGAGAAAAGTCAGCAAAATAAAGAGCTGTTTGGTCTTTTTTTTGTAAAGATCAATAAAATTGACAAACCTCTAGCAGGATAACCAAGAAAAAAAGAGAGAAGATACAAATTACTCAAATCAGAAATGAAAGCGATGGCATCACTACTGATCTCATGGACACTGAAGGGATAATAAAGGAATATTATGAATAATTCTATGCCCACAGATTTTATAACTTAATGAAGGGGACCATTTCCTTGAAAGACACAATCTACTGAAACTCACACAAGGAGAAATAAATACTCTGAATAGACTCATATCTAGTAAAGAATTTGAATCAATAATGAATAACCTTCCAAAATGGAAAGCACCAGGCCTGGATGGGTTCACTGGTCAATTCTATCAAACATTAAGGAAAGAATGATACCAGTTCTCAATAATCTCTTCCAGAAAATAGAAGAAGAGAGAACACTTCCCAGCTCATTCTGTGAGGCCAAGCTTATTCTAATAGCAAAACCAGATAAAGATATTGCAAAACAGGAAAATTTCAGACCAATACTGCTCATGAACATAGATGCAAAATCCTCAACAAAATATTAGCAAATTGAATCCAGTGATGTATAAAAAGAGTTCTACACCACAGTCAAGTGGGATTTATTCCAGGTATGCAAGGCTGGTTCAACATTTGGAAATCAATTAATGTAATCCATCACATCAACAGCGTAGAGAAGAGAAATCGCATTATCATAACAGTAGATGCAAAAAGAGCATTTGACAAAATTAAACACTATCCATGATAAACTAACAAACCACCAAACCACCACAACAACTCTTGGCAAATTAAGGATGGAGGGGAACTTCCTCAACCTGATAAAGTACATCTATAAAAACCCTAAAGCTAACGTCATATTTAATGGTGAGAAACTAGAAACTTTCCAATTAAGATCAGGAATAAGGTGAAGATGTCCCCTTTCACCACGCATTTTCAACATTGTACTGTATCTCCTAGCTAATGCAACAAGGCAAGAAAAGAGAATAAAAGATAGATTGGGAAGGAAAAAGAAATCTTCTTTGGTGAGGTGTTTGTTCAGATCTTTTGCCCATTTTGCAGATGGCATGATTGTCTATGCAGAAAATCCCAAAGAACCGACAGAAAGCCCTCCTGGAACTAATGAGCAATTGTACCCAGGTTGCAGAATCCATGATTAATATACAAAAGTCAATTGCTTTCCTATATACCAACAATGAACAAGTGGAATATGAAATTAAAAACACAACACCATTTACATTAGCACCAAAAAAAAAAAAATGAAGTACTTAGGAATAAATCTAACAAAATACTTAGCTATATGAAGAGGTATATGAAGAAAACTACAAAATGTTGATGAAAGAAATCAAAGTAGTCTAAATAAATGAAGAGATATTTCATGTTTATTTGAAATTCCTTAATGATATATGATGTTTAACATCTTTTCATATGCTTATTTGACATCTGTAGATTTTCTTTGGTGAGGTGTCTGTTGAGCTCTTTTGCCCATTTTTAAGTTGGGTTGTTTGGTTTCTTATTGTTGATTTTTAAGACTCATTTATATTGTTTATTTATTTATTTTATTGAAATGTAGTCGATTTACAATGTTGTATTAATTTCTGCTGTACAGCAAAGTGATTCAGTTATACATATATATACATTCTTTTTAAAATATTCTTTTCCATTATGGTTTATCACAGGATATTGAATATAGTTCCCTGTGCTCTACAGTAGGACCTTGTTGTTTCTCCATCCTGGATGTAACAGCTCACATCTGCTAACCTTAACCCCCCACTCCATCTCTCCCTCAACCCCCTCCCACTTGGCAACCACAGTCTGTTCTCTATATCCATGAAGACTCATTTATTTTGGATACATGCTTACAGCATCTTTATTCATAACTGCCAAAAACTGGAAGCAACCAAGATGTCCTTTAAAAGGTAAATGGATGGACAAATTGTGGTACATCCATACAATGAAATACTAGTGATAAAAATAAATGAGTTATCAAATAACAAAAAAGACATGGAGGAATCTTAAATGCATATTGCTTAGTGAAAGAACCTAGTCTGAAAATGTTACATACCGTATGATTCCAACTGTATTAAATTCTGGAAAAAGTAAAACTATAAGGAGAGTAAAAGATCAGTGCTTGCCAGGGGCACAGGGGCTCTGGAGCTCAGAATGAAGAGGAGGGGCACAGGGGATTTCAGGGCAGTGAAAATATTTTTTATGATACTGTAATGGTGGATACTTGTCACTATACATTTGTCAAAAGGAAAGAACGTACAACGCAAAGAGTGAACCCTAATGTAAACTATGGACTTAGTTAATAATAGCATATCAATATTGGTTCATCAGTTGTAACAAATGTACCGCACTAATGCATGATGTTAATAATAGGGGAAACTGTGTGTATTGGAGGGGTGGATATATGGGAACTCTCTGTATTCTCTGCTCAATTTCCTGTAAACCTAAAACTGTTCAAAAAATAAAGTATTTAAAAAAATGAAAACACATTAGTTCTTTGGAAAATGTCACCCACATCATCTTCATCACCATTGCCATTGATCTTTGTGTCCTTTGAACCTTTGATAACCCATGAATGAGAGAAATTCTGTGTGTTACATTTTGTTTGTCTCTTCCCAGGCTTCACTGCTTTCAGTTCCTCAAAAACTGTCAAGCCATTATTAAGAAATCAAAGCAAGCAGGAAGTTTTAAATGACTCCACAAATTTGGGTGAGCCTCTACCACATGTTAGGCCAGGAGACAGCTTCCTAGTTTGGCCCTATAATATCACTCGCTCCCTTTACTTGGAAAATTGCTAAATGCTGCTACTGGACAGACGCCCTGCTGCTAATACAGACTGACTCTATAAGCCCCAGCCTACTGAGCTGTCCAACTATGAGATGAACTGTTATTTATTTATTATTATTTTTATTATTATCCTTATCATCCTTTAACATATTTTGAGGGCTTCCTGTGAACTGGGCCCTGCTGAAGCATTTTGTGTGCATTTTTATCATTTAATCTGCATGACAGCCCTAAACAGGGTCTCTATTATTATCTCCATCTTAGAGATAAAGAAGCTGAGACTCAAAAGGTGAAGTGAGAGGACAGCATTACCTTGATACCAAACCCAGACAAAGACACTACAAGAAAACTACAGACCAGTATCTCTTATGAACACTGATACCACAATCCTCAACAAAATAGGAGGAAACCGAATTCAACAGTACATTAAAAGGATCATACACTATGACCAAGTGGGATTTATTCTTGGAATGCAGACTTGATGGTTCAACATATGAAAATTAATCCACGTAATACATCACATTAACAGAAAGAAGGAAAAAAATGATCATCTCGATTGATGTACAAAAAGCATTTGACAAAATGCAACACTCTTTCATGATAAAAGCACTCAACAAACAGGGAATAGAGGGAAATTACCTCAACATAATAAAGGTCAAATATGAAAGGCCCACAGGTAGCATCATACTCAAAGGTGAAAGACGGAAAGCTTTTCCTCTAATTTCAAGAATAAGATAAGGATACCTGCTTTTGCCACTTCTATTCAACAAAGTACTGGAAGTCCTAGCCAGAGAAATTAGGCAAGAAAAAGAAATAAAGGCATCCAAATTCGAAAGGAAGAAGTAAAATTATCTCTGTTCACAGGCAACATGATCTTACATGTACAAAATCCTAAAGAGTCCATGAAAAACCACAACCCTCTTAGAACTAAAAAATTACATTCACTAGCAAAATCGTAGGACACAAAATCAACACACAAACATCAGTTGTGTTTCTATATGCTCACAATGAACAACCTGAAAAGGAAGTTAAGAAAATAATTTCATTTACAATAGCATCAAAATGAATAACATATTTTGGGATAAATTTAACCAAGGTGGTAAAAGATGTGTACACTGAAAACTACAAAGTGCTGCTGAAAGAAATTAAAGACACAAATAAATGGAAAGACACCCTGTATTCGTGGGTTGGAAGACTTAAGATTGTTAAGATGTCATTACTACACAGAAGGATCTACAGATTCAAAATCCCAACAGCAGTTTTTGCAGAAATAGAAAAATTCATCCTAAAATTCATATGGAATCTCAGTGGACCCCAAATAGCCAAAATACTATTGAGAAAGAAAAGCAAAGTTGGAGGTCTCACACTTCCTGATTTCAAAACTTACTGCATACAAAGGTACAGTAATCAAAACAGTGTGATACTGACATAAGGTCAGGCACATAGGCCAATAGAATAGAATAGAGAGCACAGAAATAAAACTTTGCATATATGGTCCAATGATTTTTGACAAGGGTGCCAAGATTATTCAATGGGGAAAGAACAGTATTTTCAACAAATGATGCTGGGAAAGACTGCAAAAGAATTAAGTTGAACTCTTACCTTACACCATGTATAAAAATTAACTCAAAGTGGATCAAAGACTTAAACAGAGTCTAAAACTATAAAACTTTTAGAGGAAAGCACAGGAGGAAAGCTTTATGACATTGGATTTGGCAATGCATTATTGGATATGATACCAAAAGCATAGGCAGCAAAAGTAAAAATAGATAAATTCAACTATATCAAAAATTAAAACTTCAGTGAATCAAAGGACACAATAAACAGGGTGAAAGGCCATCTAGAGAATGGGAGAAAATAGTTGCAAAA